>NC_089844.1:46467360-46778360 GCF_035609145.1 Eleutherodactylus coqui | reverse complement strand
TCTTGGAGCCACGTGGGGTTCCTTCGATATGATTGGATGTTACATCATGAACTATAAATTGCACAAACCTCCCATGTTATTTGCATACGTTTCCAGTAAAATTGCTTGGGTAATTTCTGCGGTTGTCCATGTCTGATTCCTAGTTCCGTATTAGTGCATGCAGCTGGACAGTCAAATATATTTATACATGTTGGTTACGGGCTAAATTCCATCTTTGTCAGCAGAGTTATGAAAAACAGATACTTTCATATGTAGGAAATACTTATTGCACAACTGTCATGAACTATATTTGTAGCAAGACAGAAGTATGTATACAGAATGTTAAATTGATAACTGTCTACTGCCAAGGCCCACCGATCCAAAATATAGGAATACTGGACTTCCACCACAACTCTCCATGACGGATCTTTGATGTTGCCACAGTTATGTGATCAGGGATGGAGCATGTAACTCCCTCACTCACAAACAATTGGTGGTTAGTACTTTAATTATAAAAAATCTGCCAGCAGTATTGCCTCATATCTTTTAAAAATCTTTAACCACGCAGTTCAAAAGGACTCCTTTCTCTATGAAATGCTAAACACACCAATTATCACACTCTTGAAAGCAGGTAAATTGCACGCTATTCCTGGAAATTTTAAGCCAATTTCTTTATTAAATTCTGATATAACATTTTTTGCCAAGATTTTGGCCACACGACGAGAGATGAGCGAGCACCAAAATGCTCGGGTGCTCGTTGCTCGAGTCAAACTATTCGCGATGCTCGAGAGCTCACTTCGAGTAACGAACCCCATTGAAGTCAATGGGCGACTCGAGCATTTTTGTATATGACGGATGCTCCGCATAGGTCTTCACTTGTGAAAAACCAGAGAACATCCGAAAGTCATGGAAACACCACAGAAACGGATAGGGAAGGGCAGGGGCAGCATGCAGGGCTGCATCTCAGGCTTCCAGGTCTCACTATTAAGGCACAATAGGGGCTAGCGTCTGCAACCCACTAACAATTTTTACTTTGGACAAACCCTCATTAGCAAGGCACACCTTAGCTAAGCACCACACTACCTGCAACCAAGGAAAGCACTGCCTGCGGGTCACACCGCTACCTCTTCTCCTGGCTTGCATGCTGCCCAACACCCTGCACGACCCTGTGTCCAGAGCGCACACAAAAGTGTCCCTGTGCAGCCTTCAGCTGCCCTCATGCCACACGCTCGCTTCATAGCCACACCACCCTCATGTCTATTTCTCAGTGTGTCTGCAATGAGGAGGAACTGGAGGCACACACTGCAGAGGGTTGGCAGGGCCAGGCAGCGACCCTCTTCGAAAGGGGGTGTGATAGCCCACAATGCTGTTGAGAATCGATGATAAAATGCCGTACGATCATCATTCCAATCCCGTGCCACCTCCGTCGCAAAAATGTCACGAGCCGCAAACGTGGGCATAAAGGGGACTCAGGTGCCAGCACTTCTACACATCTCCACAATGCAACAATACTTTGTGTGGGAAGTATGTGAGCGGGCCATGGGTCAGGCTCGGTCCCAGCAAACACCTTGTGTGGCCCAAGGTGCTGCGAGTGACATAGCAATGGGGAATCCATGTGTCCACACACTACTCATTCTGTTTTGGTGTCGGATACCTCATCGACAATGCAAAGGGAAAGCCATCTGCACTCTGCACCCTATCCAAGTCAGTCAGTGTCTTTGTGCCAGACAGGTAAAACACCACTATGGGAAGTCTGTGTGCACCCACAGCATGGGTGGGTCCAAGGAACCCAAAGACAGTACACATAAAGAAATCAGAGTGTCCAAACATGGCAGACTTTCACTGCGCCGAGGACATAGACCTCTGCACAAACCCTCAGCAATCACGGGCAAAGAGCAGACTCCGATGCTAGTACAGCTGTGAACGTCTCATTAGCGCTGCATCGCTCCTCTTGCTTGTCCCAAACGAGTTTCTCAGATAACTGTGGTAACGCGAGAGAAAATACATATTGGCCTCGGCCCACAATCCATGCCCTAGTCAGCCAGTGTTTTTGGGGCATATAGGTAGAACACCGTGATGGGAAGACTTAGCGCATCCATAGTATACACAGACCCCTGTAATATTCCTGTAGCAAAGGCATAAGCAGATCCCAGTAACATTTCTGTAGCAGCAGTATAGGCAGACCCCTGTAACATTTCTGTAGCAGAAGTATAGGCAGACCCCTGTAGCGTTTATTTAGCAGCAGTATAGGCAGACCCCTGTAACATTTCTGTAGTAGAAGTATAAATGTTGAAAAAGTAGTGAAGGCAGCAGATCAAGGTGCAAAACAATGAAGTTTTCTTTTATTTCTTTCCACCCAGACAGCTAAACACGACATTTCGACTACGAGAGTCTTTGTCAAGTATGGATCCCAAGCTCAGTGGGCGTGCAGGACACCTGTTCAACCTTATGGTATTTACATTGTGCTGCTGACAACCTTTTGCTATTGTAGTAGAAGTTTAGGCAGACCCCTATAACATTTCTGTAGCAGAAGTATAGGCAGACCCTTGTAACATTTATGTAGCAGCAGTATAGGCAGACCCCTGTAACATTTCTGTAGCAGAAGTATAGGCAGACCCCTATAGCATTTAAGTAGCAGCAGTATAGGCAGACCCCTGTAACATTTTTGTAGCAGCAGTATAGTTAGACCCCAGTACCATTTCTGTAGTAGAAGTATAGGCAGACCCCTGCATCATTTTTGTGGCAGAAGTATAGGCAGACCCCTGTAACATTTATGTAGCAGCAGTATAGGCAGACCTCTGTAACATTTCTGTAGCATAAGTATAGGCAGACCCCTGTAACATTTCTGTAGTAACAGTATAGGCAGACCCCTGTAACATTTCTGTAGTAGAAGTATAGGCAGACCCCTGTAACATTTCTGTAGCAGAAGTATAGGCAAACCCCATAACATTTTTGTAGTATAAGTATACGCAGACCCCTATAACATTTATGTAGCAGCAGTATAGGCAGACCCCAGTAACATTTCTTAGGCCAACCCCTGAAACATTGAGGCACCAGGAGTGTAGGCAAAGGCCGGAAAAATTAGTTGGATAAGAGTATAGGCGAGGGCCAGAAAAATTAGTGTGCCAACAGTACAAATGTACCCCTGAAAAATTGCCCATACGAGAGGGTAGGTGAAACCCATAAATATGTTTTAAAAAAAGATATAGCTCGCTGTAGCTTAATTTGTAACAGAGCCTGGAGGCAGCCCTGTTAAAAAAATTGGTTTATGTTAAAGTATCAATATTTTTGAAACTTTGAAAAATTGTAAAAAAATTGTTAGATGAGCCTTTTGGGCCACAGAAAAATTGACAGTTTAGCGTGATGACATGATGTTTCAGGAGGAGGAGTAGGACTAATATCAGAGACAGATTGACAAAGCTAAATGCCCCGTTTTTCCGGTGATAGAGAAGAATGCTTTTATCTGCGGTTGCAGCGAAAAGAATCTTTAGGTTCCGCTGCTTTCTGCCGGTGGAGAAGAGAAGTCTGGGGAAATCCAGGCTTTGTTCATCTTCATGAGTGTAAGCATGTCGGCACTGGCAGTTGACAGCTGCACTAAACACCATCTCTGACAAGATGCTAGCGGCAGGGCAAGCCAGCACCTCCAGGGCATGCAGCGCAAGTTAATGCCACGTCTCCAGCTTTGACACCCAATAGTTGTATGGAGCAGAGGCATCACGGAGGACGGTGGTACGATCGGCTACATACTGCCTCACCATCTTTTTACAGTGCTCCCTCTGACTCCCACTTGACTGGGGAGTGGTGACGCAGTCTTGCTTGGGAGCCATAAAGCTGGCAAAGGCCTTGGAGAGTGTTCCCCTGCCTGCGCTGAACATGCTGCCTGATCTCCGCGCCTGCCCTGCTACTTGGCCCTCGGAACTGCGCCTTCTGCCGCTAGCGCTGTGAGATGGGAAGTTTAGCATCACTTTGTCCACCAGGGCCCTGTGGTATTGCATCACTCTCATACCCCTTTCCTCTTCGGGAATGAGAGTGGAAAGGTTCTCCTTGTACCGTGGGTTAAGAAGGGTGAAAAACCCAGTAATCCGTGTTGGCCAGAATGCGTCTAACACGAGGGTCACGAGAAAGGCAGCCTAACATGAAGTCAGCCATGTGTGCCAGTACGCAAGACATGCTGTCCTCGATAGGAAGATGACTTTCAGGATCCTCCTCCTCCACAGCCCATACACGCTGAACAGATGAGAGGCAAGCAGCATGGGTACCCTCTGCAGTGTGCCCGGGCTGTCTCTTCCCCCTTCTCCTGCTCCTCCCCCTCCTCCTCCAAAACACGCTGAGATATAGACATAAGGGTGGTCTGGCTATCAACCGACATACTGTCATCCCCCGTCTCCTGTTCCAACCGCAAAGCGTCGGCCTTTATGCCTTGCAGCGAACTTCTCAGCGGGATGGTAACGCTAATAATTGCAGCATCGCCGCTCACCATCTGGGTAGACTCCTCAAAGTTTCTGAGGACCTGGCAGATGTCTGCCATCCAGGCCCACTCCTCGGTAAAGAATTGGGGAGGCTGACTACCACTATGCCGCCCATGTTCGAGTTGGTATTCCACTATTGCTCTACGCTGCTCATAGAGCCTGCCAACATGTGCAGCGTAGAATTCCACCATGTGGGCACGTCGCATAGCAGTCAGTGCTCTGGCAGATTAAACCGATGTTGCAGGGTCCTCAGGGTGGCAGCGTCCGTCGTGGACTTGCGGAAATGTGTGCAGATGCGGCGCTCCTTGCCGAGCAGGTCAGACAAGTGCGAGTAGTTTTTCAGAAACCGCTGAACCACCAGATTGAAGATGTGGGCCAGGCATGGCACGTGTTTGAGGCTGCCAAGCTGCAGAGCCGCCACCAGGTTACGAACGTTGTCACACACGACCATGCTCGGTTGGAGGCTCAGCGGCGAAAGCCAGAGGTTGGTCTGCTCTGTCAGACCCTGCAACAGTTCAGGGCCATGTGTCTCTTGTCACCTAAGTCGAGTAGTTTCAGCACGGCCTGCTGACGCTTGCCCAGCGCTGTGCTGCCGCGCCGTGCCACACCGACTGCTGGCGACGTGCTGCTCACACTTCTTAATTGAGAGGTAGAGGTTGCATAGGAGGAGGAGGAGGAGGAGGAGAGGGAGGGTTTAGAGGAGGTGGTATAGACCGCCGCAGATACCAGCACTGAGGTAGGACCCGCTATTCTGGGTGTGGGTAGGACGTGAGCGGTCCCAGGCTCTGACTCGGTCCCAGCCTCCACTAAATTCACCCAATGTGCCGTCAGGGAGATATAGTGGCCCTTCCCGCCAGTACTTGTCCACGTGTCCGTGGTTAAGTGGACTTTTCCAGTAACCATGTTGGTGAGGGCACGATTTATGTTGCGGGAGACGTGCTGGTGTGGGGCTGGGACAGCACACCGTAAAAAATAGTGGCGCGGGACCGCCGCCGCCATCATGTTTTTGAAAGCCTCCGTTTCCACAAGCCTGTACGGCAGCATCTCCAGGCTGATTAATTTGGCAATGTGCACGTTTAAAGCTTGTGCGTGCATGGCGGCGTATTTGCGCTTATGCTCCAACGCTTGCAATAGCTGAACGCTGCGCCGAGAGACATTGCTGGATGGGGTCGAGGACAGTGGAAGTGATGGTGTGGGTGCAGGCCGGGAGGCGCTCGTGCCTGTGTCCTGAGAGGGGAGGTTGGATCTGAGTGGCAGGTTGGGGCACAGAGGAAGAGGCTGTGATGCGACCTGGAGGCGGTGAACGGCCTTCGTCCCACCTTGTGGGGTGCTTGGCCATCATATGCCTGCGCATGCTGGTGGTGGTGAGGCTGGTAGTGGTGGCTCCCCGGCTGATCTTGGTGCGACACAGGTTGCACACCACTGTTCGTCGGTCGTCCGTGCTCTCACTGAAAAACATCCACACCTTTGAACACCTAGCCCTCTGCACGGAGGCTTGGCGCGAGGGTGTGCTTTGGGAAGCGGTTGGGGGATTCTTCACTCTGGCCCTGCCTCTACCCCTGGCCACCCCACTGCCTCTTCCAACCTGTCGTGGTGCTGCACTTGCCTCCCCCTCTGAAGACCTGTCCTCAGTAGGCTTAGCAAACCAGGTGGGGTCAGTCACCTCATCGTCCAGCTGCTCTTCCTCCGAATCCTCTGTGCGCTCCTCCCTCGGACTTACTGCCCTTACTACTATCTCACTGATAGACAACTGTGTCTCATCATCATCATCCTCCTCCTCCTCACCCACTGAAAGCTCTTGAGACAGTTGCCGGAAGTGCCCAGCCTCATCACCCGGACCCCAGGAACTTTTCAAAGGTTGGGCATCGGTCACGACAAACTCCTCAGGTGAGAGAGGAACCATTTTGCCCACTCATGACAGGGACACGAGAACAGTTCCTGGGAGTCTGCCTGCTCCTCAGAATATGTCATTTTCATGGAGTGAGGAGGCTGGGAGGAAGGAGGAGCAGCAGCCAGAGGATTCAGAGTTGCAGCAGTGGACTGCGTAGAAGACTGGGTGGCCAATACATTGCTGGATGCATTTTCTGCCATCCACGACAGGACCTGCTCACACTGCTCTGTTTGTAATAAAGGTCTACCATGTGGACCCATAAATTGTGATATGAAGCTGGGGACCCCAGAAACTTGCCTCTCTCCTAATCCTGCAGCAGCCGGCTGTGATTCACCTGGACCAGGAACTCGGACAGTGCCCACACCCTCACTTCGACCTCCGTGTCCTCGTCCGCGTCCTCGACCCTTACCCCTCATCATGGCGGATTACGAATAGAGCAGGGGCCAAATAAATTACCCCACTGTACAGCACTGACAACTGGGCCTTAATTTAAAGCACACAGAGACTTGTAGATAGCGGAGGCTCTATGCTGTGACTAGGAAAAAGTAACCCGCTGTCTCGCGCTGATACCTTGGGGTAATTTACTGCTCGCAGAGACTTGTAGATTATAGAGGCTGTGTGGAGTGCGAGAAGACTGTAAAGCCAGTGGATAGTGCTGGTAATTGCAGCGTTCTCAACCCCACCAACGGAAATGGTATTGTGGGACGCTCTGCACAGCGGCTGAGCTGAAATACTTTGCAGTGGCCCTGGTAATATTACAGTACTGTTTAGCGGTGAGACAGTGGTCTAATTCACTGCAGACAGAGAACTGTATAAATAATTATGGAATTATTTGCGTACACTTTCACGCTGACAGCCTAGCTGCGTAATACTGAAGCACTACAACTCCCAGCAGGCACCCAGTAAAATCCACACAGTCAGAGGTAGCCCTAAGAAGGACCGTTGCAGTTCTTGTAGACAGGATCCTACACTACCACTTTCCCTATGTCAGCAGCACTTTCCCTATACTCTGTATAATAGACTGCAGACTGAGAACGCTATAGCTGTAATAGCCTGCACAGCCCGAGATGAAACATTTTTTTTTGTGCAAAACTGTTCCCAGCCAGCCACAACAGTAATGCACACGGTCAGTTGTGGCCCTAAGAAGGACCGTTGGGGTTCTTGAAGATAGAAATCCTACACTACCACTTTCCCTATCTCAGCAGCACTTTCCCTATACTCTCCCAGTGTGTGTCTGAGGCGAGCTATCTAGGGTATATGACTTAAACTTTAAGGCCCCCTGTCCATGGACGTTATTTCGCCGTCAGTAAATCTCCGGCGAATCACGTCGTCTGAAGCTTTCCATAGCATTGCTATGGAAAGCGCCGGCCCCGTGTTCACGAGCAGAGAATCATTGCGATTCTCTGCTTGTGGCCGACAATTCGCAGCACGCTGCAAATTGCCGCGATTCTCCGTGGCCAGCCAATCTGTCAGATAGGCTGACCGGCGGAGATTTGTCTGCGGCTCCTGCTCCCGGGCAACGCCCGTGGACAGGGGACCTAAGCCCCTTCTTTCACTTGCAAATTTTTAAGAGTTCTTCAAAACATGATATGGTATTTTAATTAGTACCAATGAAAAATGCAACTTGTGACACAAAAAAAACACTCGGCCAGCTATGTGAATTAGGAAATAAAATTCAGGATTTTTTTAAAAGTATGGAGGAGAAATGACCGCCCATTTACACGGGCCGACAGTTGTTTGGTTTTTACGTAACTCCAAGAGGTGAGCAATTTCCTGCTCAGTGCCCAGTTGGTGGTCGCGTATACA
Organism: Eleutherodactylus coqui; assembly: GCF_035609145.1. Taxonomy (NCBI): domain Eukaryota; kingdom Metazoa; phylum Chordata; class Amphibia; order Anura; family Eleutherodactylidae; genus Eleutherodactylus; species Eleutherodactylus coqui. Next base: position 46,770,215 of record NC_089844.1, on the reverse strand, counting down.
TGGGGCTACCATCGCCCCAAATCGCTCTTTGCAGCGATGATTTGAGTGATAATCGCCTATGTAAAGATACCTTTAGGCCCAATGTCCACAGGCGGATTTGATTTGCGGAATCTGCACGGGGCACCCGCACTTCAATTTACACATGCAATGGAAGCCGTCCAATCTGCGGCCCGTCCGCAGCAAAGCAGGAGTTTAAAAAAAAACTATATTGCGCATGTGCGCCGGCACACTGGCTGTCAGTTCCGCACACGTCTGCAGTGGAGAAAAAAGAAGATGGGCACACATACGCAGGGTCGCCGGCTGGGGCCAGGTTCAGATTCCACTGTGGACTTCCGCATCGGGAATCCGACCCGCCCATGGACTTGAGGCCTTAAGTTGTTTTCATGTAGCATTTCATGTTCAGCGCTGGTTCCACCCCAGGTTTCCATCTTCGGTGCAGAATGCTGTATAGGGACTGACACCAGGATGGAGCCAGGACAGAACCATGCGGCTCAATGTGAGGAGGAGGAAACCTCTTTGGTCTGTATTTCGCATGGTTTCCATCCCTGTCAGTCTTTATAGCTGGATAGAAAAGCGCTGATGATGATGCTTTTCTATCCAGCTTTAAATGCTGACAGGGAATAAATGTAATTGGAGTTAAGTGGCCCTACTGAGATTCCTACACGGGGCCCCATCTACAAGGAATTAAAGATTTCATAAATGTTACAAATGGAAATGTTTATACGGTTAATTTTCTGTATGACTAAACAGGAGCTGTAACTTATATGTGGACCTTGTAGAATTAAAGGGTAGCTGTCCCCTTCTATAAGCACCATAAACTAAGTATGATGCTTATAGGACAGGTCCTGCGGAGTCCGGGGATGTAATGTTTATACTTACCAGGCTCCCCAGGAAGTCAATGCTCCATCTATCAGCGTGACTCTTCATTCAGTCTATGTGCGCACTCCCATAGAGAACAGTGGAGCGCGTGTGACAGCGTGGGAATGGGGAGTATATACATTACATCCCTGGACTCCGCGGGACCCGTCCTATAAGCATGTGTCTTAGTTTATGGTGCTTATAGGAGGGGACAAGTTCTCTTTAAAGAGTTTGTATGAGATGGGAATAATGGGTCTGACTGGGCATGAGCTGTGATACCAGATGCTACATACTGACAAGAGGGGCGCTGTTTTAAGATAAAAAGGCCCCTTTTACCCAAATCTCACACATCTTTCTTTCTTTCTAAAAAAAACGAGACGGCACACAGGATATATTTCTAAGGTTGTTTATTTCCAGTATATACTTTTATTATATCACTAGTATTATTACACTGTTTTCCTATCACTGTTGTTATAATATCACTAGTTTTATCATTCTACTATTATTATTCCATCACTATTACTATTATGTTATTGTTATTATAACGCTATTATGTTGTATATAAAGCTATCAGACTACTGCTACAATCATTAGACCATTTTTTACCCTATCACTAGTATTATAAGGTTACTGTTATTATAAGTGTACTATGTTGTTCTATAACTAATTCTAAGATGCCTAACCCTGAGGGTGCGGGCAGACGAGCGCATAAACGGCGCGTTTTTGCGACCAAACGTATATACGTGACCATCTGAGGCAATGGTTTCGAATGTATTCGTTCACATGGGCGATTTTACGGCGCGTAAAAACGGAAATTCGAAAAAAAAACAGAACATATGCGACCGAAATACGCGCCAACGCATATTCGATCGCCGAAAAGACCGTTTGCAAAGTAGGAACAAACGAAAATACGCTTTCTAGCTCTGGTCGTGATCGGTGAAAAACGATCGCTCGGGCAATTATACGTTGCGCTCGTGCGAACGTAAATACGCCTACGCTCGTCTGCCCGCACCCTAACATTGTTGATCCAGAAGATGGCGAAAAACCCTGGACACATTCAGCCAATTGGTGACCAGGCAAAAATTCCTTCTTGACCCCGGGCGATCGGTCCTAGAACCCCGGATCAAACTCTCTAAAGCAATTACCAAATTCCTAGTTAGTATTATAGTATTAACCCTATTAAGACTATTATCATATAATTTAAAGAGTATTATTACTATTGTTTATAATTACTAATATATTATTATTACTTAGATGCTAATACTACTACTATTTCACTATTACTAATATTACACTATAAGTAAGCCTAAAGCTTTAGATCCAGAAGAAGGCGAAAAAACCCTGGACACATTCAGCCAATTGGTGACCAGGGAAAAATTCCTTCTTGACCCCGGGAAAAGGTGATCGGTCCTAGAACCCCGGATCAAAGCCCCTCACGCAATTACCAAATTCCTAGTTAGTATTATATTATAAATACTATTATATTATGATTTTAAGAGTATTATTACTATTATTTATATTACTAATATATTATTACTTTTGTGCTAATACTACTAATATTCTACTATTACTAATATCACACTATACCTAACCCTAACATTGTTGATCCAGAAGAAGGCGAAAAAACTCTGGACACATTCAGCCAATTGGTGACCAGGGAAAAATTCCTTCTTGACCCCGGGAAAAGGCAATCGGTCCTAGAACCCCGGATCAATATATTATAAATACTATTATATTATCATTTTAAGATTACTATTGTTCCTAATTACTAGTATTACACTATTATTACCTGCATGCTAATATCATTACTCCTCAATATTATTATATTATAAACCATAAACTACTATTATATTATTTTACAGCATTATTACTATTGTTTCTTATTACTATTACACTGTTATACTATCTATACTAATATTATTACTATCACATTGTTTATACAGAAGATAAGCATTTTTTATAATTATTACGTCTCCTGAAACCATTAATACTATGAAACCATTAATCACTATGAGTGATATTACACTAACCCTAAAGCTACAATTATTTATCCAGAAGAAGGCGAAAAAACCCTGGACACATTCAGCCAATTGGTGACCAGGGAAAAATTCCTTCTTGACCCCGGGAAAAGGCAATCGGTCCTAGAACCCCGGATCAATATATTATAAATACTATTATATTATCATTTTAAGATTACTATTGTTCCTAATTACTAGTATTACACTATTATTACCTGCATGCTAATATCATTACTCCTCAATATTATTATATTATAAATAGAGATGAGCGAACGCGTTCGTCCGAGCTTGATATTCGTGCGAATATTAGGGTGTTCGGGATGTTCGTTATTCGTAACGAACACCATGCGGTGTTCTGGTTACTTTCACTTCCTTCCCTGAGACGTTAGCGCGCTTTTCTGGCCAATTGAAAGACAGGGAAGGCATTACAACTTCCCCCTGCAACGTTTAAGCCCTATACCACCCCCCTGCTGTGAGTGGCTGGCGAGATCAGGTGTTCGCCTAATATAAAAGTCGGCCCCTCCCGCGGCTCGCCTCAGATGCGGTGTGAGTTAGATGAGGGACAGTGCTGTTTATACCGGAGCTGCTGTAGGGAAAGAATTGGTAGTTAGTGTAGGCTTCAAGACCCCCCAAAGGTCCTTATTAGGGCCACTGATAGCTGTGTGTTGGCTGCTGTTAGCAGTGGGATTTTTTTTTTTCTCAAAATCGCCTCTGCAGACCGTTGCACCTGGCATTAGGGACAGAAGTGCTGCATAGGCAGGGAGAGTGTTAGGAGTGAGTGTAGCCTTCAAGAACCTCAACGGTCCTTTCTAGGGCCATATTTATCCGTGTGCAGTACTGTCCAGGCTGCTGTTAGCTGTGCTGCATTTTTTTTGGGCTTCTCAAAATCGCCTCTGCAGAGCATTCCACCCTCCATTGATACTGCAGGGAAAGAATTGTATAGGCAGGGCCACAACACAGTTATTATTCATAGAATATACGCAGTGCTGCCTGTTGGTGGGAAAAAACTGAAAACAAATCTATTTGTCCAGCCTCTGTCCGTCCTTACGGGCGGTGGACACGTGTGAGCTGCGTGAAAAACATTGCTAAATCATACGCACCCAGCTACGCTTTACTGCTGGCTTCGCCATTTGCTTTCCTTAATTGGGAAAAAAATACCTGCTCTGCCAGAGTTATAATAACTCTGCTACCCTCACGTTCTGTGACACATAAGCAGGGACACAGCACAGTTATTAAACTTCTCATGTTCATTGAATATACGCAGTGCTGCCTGTTGGTGGGAAAAAACTGAAAACAAATCTATTTGTCCAGCCTCTGTCCGTCCTTACGCCTGTGGAGACGTGTGAGCTGCGTGAAAAACATTGCTAAATCATACGCACCCAGCTACGCTTTACTGCTGGCTTCGCCATTTGCTTTCCTTAATTGGGAAAAAAAATACCTGCTCTGCCAGAGTTATAATAACTCTGCTACCCTCACGTTCTGTGACACATAAGCAGGGACACAGAACAGTTATTAAACTTCTCATGTTCATTGAATATACGCAGTGCTGCCTGTTGGTGGGAAAAAACTGAAAACAAATCTATTTGTCCAGCCTCTGTCCGTCCTTACGGGCGGTGGAGACGTGTGAGCTGCGTGAAGAACAGTGCTAAATCATACGCACCCAGCTACGCTTTACTGCTGGCTTCGCCATTTGCTTTCCTTAATTGGGAAAAAAATACCTGCTCTGCCAGAGTTATAATAACTCTGCTAGCCTCACGTTCTGTGACACATAAGCAGGGACACAGCACAGTTATTAAACTTCTCATGTTCATTGAATATACGCAGTGCTGCCTGTTGGTGGGAAAAAACTGAAAACAAATCTATTTGTCCAGCCTCTGTCCGTCCTTACGCCTGTGGAGACGTGTGAGCTGCGTGAAAAACATTGCTAAATCATACGCACCCAGCTACGCTTTACTGCTGGCTTCGCCATTTGCTTTCCTTAATTGGGAAAAAAAATACCTGCTCTGCCAGAGTTATAATAACTCTGCTACCCTCACGTTCTGTGACACATAAGCAGGGACACAGAACAGTTATTAAACTTCTCATGTTCATTGAATATACGCAGTGCTGCCTGTTGGTGGGAAAAAACTGAAAACAAATCTATTTGTCCAGCCTCTGTCCGTCCTTACGGGCGGTGGAGACGTGTGAGCTGCGTGAAGAACAGTGCTAAATCATACGCACCCAGCTACGCTTTACTGCTGGCTTCGCCATTTGCTTTCCTTAATTGGGAAAAAAATACCTGCTCTGCCAGAGTTATAATAACTCTGCTAGCCTCACGTTCTGTGACACATAAGCAGGGACACAGCACAGTTATTAAACTTCTCATGTTCATTGAATATACGCAGTGCTGCCTGTTGGTGGGAAAAAACTGAAAACAAATCTATTTGTCCAGCCTCTGTCCGTCCTTACGCCTGTGGAGACGTGTGAGCTGCGTGAAAAACATTGCTAAATCATACGCACCCAGCTACGCTTTACTGCTGGCTTCGCCATTTGCTTTCCTTAATTGGGAAAAAAAATACCTGCTCTGCCAGAGTTATAATAACTCTGCTACCCTCACGTTCTGTGACACATAAGCAGGGACACAGCACAGTTATTAAACTTCTCATGTTCATTGAATATACGCAGTGCTGCCTGTTGGTGGGAAAAAACTGAAAACAAATCTATTTGTCCAGCCTCTGTCCGTCCTTACGCCTGTGGAGACGTGTGAGCTGCGTGAAAAACATTGCTAAATCATACGCACCCAGCTACGCTTTACTGCTGGCTTCGCCATTTGCTTTCCTTAATTGGGAAAAAAAATACCTGCTCTGCCAGAGTTATAATAACTCTGCTACCCTCACGTTCTGTGACACATAAGCAGGGACACAGCACAGTTATTAAACTTCTCATGTTCATTGAATATACGCAGTGCTGCCTGTTGGTGGGAAAAAACTGAAAACAAATCTATTTGTCCAGCCTCTGTCCGTCCTTACGGGCGGTGGAGACGTGTGAGCTGCGTGAAGAACAGTGCTAAATCATACGCACCCAGCTACGCTTTACTGCTGGCTTCGCCATTTGCTTTCCTTAATTGGGAAAAAAATACATGCTCTGCCAGAGTTATAATAACTCTGCTACCCTCACGTTCTGTGACACAAAAGCAGGGACACAGCACAGTTATTAAACTTAGATAATTCATTCACTAGAGGCAGTGGGGCCTTTCGTTTTCCAAAAAGGGCAAAAATTATATTTGGCCTGCAGTCTTGCGCCAATTTATTTCCTGCCTGTGAAATCAAATCACTGGTAATACAGCATGCTGAGGGGTAGGGGTAGGCCTAGAGGACGTGGACGCGGCCGAGGACGCGGAGGGCCAAGTCAGGGTGTGGGCACAGGCCAAGCTCCTGATCCAGGTGTGTCGCAGCCGACTGCTGCGCAATTAGGAGAGAGGCACGTTTCTGGCGTCCCCACATTCATCGCCCAATTAATGGGTCCACGCGGGAGACGGTTATTAGAAAATGAGCAGTGTGAGCAGGTCCTGTCCTGGATGGCAGAAAGTGCTTCGAGCAACCTATCGTCTACCCGCAGTTCTGCGCCGTCCACTGCTGCCAATCCGAATCCTCTGTCTGCTGCTCCTCCTTCCTCCCAGCCTCCTCACTCCACTACAATAACACCTGCTCAGGAGCGGGAGCACTCCCAGGAACTGTTCTCGGGCCCCTGCTTAGATTGGGCAGCAGCGGTTCCTCTCCCACCAGAGGAGTTTATCGTCACTGATGCCCAACCATTCGAAAGTTCCCGGGGTCCGGGGGAAGAGGCTGGGGACTTCCGCCAACTGTCTCAACAACTTTCTGTGGGTCAGGAGGACGATGACGATCAGACACAGTTGTCTTGCAGTGAGGTAGTAGTAAGGGCAGTAAGTCCCAGGGAGCAGCGCACAGAGGATTCGGAGGAAGAGCAGCAGGACGATGAGGTGACTGACCCCACCTGGTGTGCAACGCTTACTCAGGAGGACAGGTCTTCAGAGGGGGAGTCAAGGGCATCAGCAGGGCAGGTTGCAAGAGGCAGTGCGGTGTCCAGGGCCAGGGGTAGAGGCAGGGCCAGACCGAATAATCCACCAAGTGTTTCCCAAAGCGCCCCCTCGCGCCATGCCACCCTACGGAGGCCGAGGTGCTCTAAGGTCTGGCAGTTTTTCACAGAGACGCCTGACGACCGACGAACAGTGGTGTGCAACCTTTGTCGCGCAAAGCTCAGCCGGGGAGCCAACACCAACAGCCTCACCACCACCACCATGCGCAGACATATGATGGCCAAGCACCCCGCAAGGTGGGACAAAGGCCGTTCACCGCCTCCGGTTTGCACCCCTGCCTCTCCCCCTGTGCCCCAACCTGCCACTGAGATGCAACCCCCCTCTCAGGACACAGGCACTACTGCCTCATGGCCTGCACCCACACCCTCATCTCCGCTGTCCTCGGCCCCATCCAGCAGTGTAGTTCAGCGCACCGTTCAGCCGTCGCTTGCGCAAGTGTTCGAGCGCAAGCGCAAGTACGCCGCCACGCACCCGCACGCTCAAACGTTAACCGTCCGCATAGCAAAATTCATCAGCCTTGAGATGCTGCCGTATAGGGTTGTGGAAACGGAGTCCTTCAAAAGTATCATGGAGGCGGCGGCCCCGCGCTACTCAGTTCCCAGTCGCCACTACTTTTCCCGATGTGCCGTCCCAGCCCTGCACGACCACGTCTCCCGCAACATTGTGCGCGCCCTCACCAACGCGGTTACTGCCACGGTCCACTTAACTACGGACACGTGGACAAGCACAGGCGGGCAGGGCCACTACATCTCCCTGACGGCACATTGGGTGAATTTAGTGGAGGCTGGGACAGAGTCAGAGCCTGGGACCGCTCACGTCCTACCCACCCCCAGAATTGCGGGCCCCAGCTCGGTGCTGGTATCTGCGGAGGTGTATGCTTCCTCCACTAAAGCACCCTCCTCCTCCTCCTCCTCCTCTGTCTCACAATCAAGATGTGTTAGCAGCAGCATGTCGCCAGCAGTCGGTGTCGCGCGGTGTGGCAGCACAGCGGTGGGCAAGCGTCAGCAGGCCGTGCTGAAACTACTCAGCTTAGGCGATAAGAGGCACACGGCCCACGAACTGCTGCAGGGTCTGACACAGCAGACCGACCGCTGGCTTGCGCCGCTGAGCCTCCAACCGGGCATGGTCGTGTGTGACAACGGCCGTAACCTGGTGGCGGCTCTGCAGCTCGGCAGCCTCACGCACGTGCCATGCCTGGCCCACGTCTTTAATTTGGTGGTTCAGCGCTTTCTGAAAAGCTACCCACGCTTGTCAGACCTGCTCGTAAAGGCGCGCCGGCTCTGCGCACATTTCCGCAAGTCCCACACGGACGCTGCCACCCTGCGCACCCTGCAACATCACTTTAAGCTGCCAGTGCACCGACTGCTGTGCGACGTGCCCACACGGTGGAACTCTACGCTCCACATGTTGGCCAGGCTCTATGAACAGCGTAGAGCTATAGTCGAATACCAACTCCAACATGGGCGGCGCAGTGGGAGTCAGCCTCCTCAATTCCTTTCAGAAGAGTGGGCCTGGTTGGCAGACATCTGCCATGTCCTTGGTAATTTTGAGGAGTCTACCCAGGTGGTGAGCGGCGATGCTACAATCATTAGCGTCACCATTCCTCTGCTATGCATCTTGAGAAATTCCCTGCAAACCATAAAGGCAGCTGCTTTGCGCTCGGAAACGGGGGCGGAGGAAGACAGTATGCCGCTGGATAGTCAGGGCACCCTCCTGTCTATTTCTCAGCGCGTACAGGAGGAGGAGGAGGAGCATGAGGAGGATGAGGAGGAGGGGGAAGAGACAGCTTGGGCCGCTGCTGACGGTACACCGGCTGATTGCCTGTCATCCTTTCAGCGTGTATGGCCTGAGGAGGAGGAGGAGGAGGAGGAGGAGGAGGATCCTGAAAGTGATCTTCCTAGTGAAGACAGCCATGTGTTGCGTACAGGTACCCTGGCACACATGGCTGACTTCATGTTAGGATGCCTTTCTCGTGACCCTCGCGTTGCACGCATTCTGGCCACTACGGATTACTGGGTGTACACACTGCTCGATCCACGGTATAAGGAGAACCTGCCCACTCTGATTCCCGAAGAGGAAAGGGGTTCGAGAGTGTTGCTATACCACAGGACCCTTGCGGACAAGCTGATGGTAAAATTCCCAGCCGACAGCGCTAGTGGCAGAAGGCGCAGTTCCGAGGGCCATGTTGCAGGGGATGTGCGTAGATCGAGCAGCATGTACATCCCAGGCAGTGCAACAGTCTTTAAGGGCCTGGCCAGCTTTATGGCTCCCCACCAAGACTGTGTCACCGCTCCCCAGTCACGGCTGAGTCGGCGGGAGCACTGCAAAAGGATGGTGAGGGAGTACGTAGCGGATCGCACGACCATCCTTGGTGACGCCTCTGCCCCCTACAACTACTGGGTGTCGAAGCTGGACACGTGGCCTGAACTAGCCCTGTATGCCCTTGAGGTGCTTGCTTGTCCTGCGGCTAGCGTGTTGTCGGAGAGGGTGTTTAGTGCAGCTGGGGGAATCATCACAGATAAGCGTAGCCGCTTGTCAACCGACAGTGCCGACAGGCTAACACTCATCAAGATGAACAAAGGCTGGATTTCCCCAGACTTCTGTTCTCCACCAGCGGACAGCAGCGATACGTAAGCAATACGTAGGCTGCACCCGCAGATGGAAGCTACGTTCTCTCTCACCATCCAAAACGGGGACATTTCTGCTTCATCAATCTGTGTCTAATATTCCTCCTCCTCCTCCTCCTGCTCCTCCTCCTGAAACCTCACGTAATCACGCTGAACGGGCAATTTTTCTTAGGGCCACAAGGCTCACTCAAATAATTTTTCAGAACAATTTTTATAAGTTTCAATGCGCTTAAAAGCATTGGAACTTTAACTTGAACCAATTTTTCGTTACACTGGGCTGCCTCCAGGCCTAGTTACCACTTAAGCCACATTAACCAAAGCGATTAATGGGTTTCACCTGCCCTCTTGGCTGGCCATGGCCAATTTTTGGGATGTACATTAGTACTGTTGATACAGCAATTTTTGTGGGCCCTCGCCTACAGTGTAATCAAATTAATTTTTAGCCCACCTGCATTACAGCTGACGTTACCTCAGCTGTGTTGGGCAATGCAATGGGATATTTCTATGTACCGCCGGTGGCTTCCTGGCACCCACCCAGGCAGTGGGTCCACAGGGAGTTAAACCTACATGTGTCCACTTGTAAAGAACCCCAGTCTGACTGGGGCATGCAGTGTGGGCCGAAGCCCACCTGTATTACGCACGACATTACTACCTCAGCTGTGTTGGGCAATGCAATGGGATATTTTTGTGTACCGCCGGTGGGTTCCAGGGAGCCACCCATGCTGTAGGTGCACACTGAGTTTTTAATACATCTGTACACTTCTAAAGAACCCATCTGACTGGGGCATGCAGTGTGGGCCGAAGCCCACCTGTATTACGCACGACATTACTACCTCAGCTGTGTTGGGCAATGCAATGGGATATTTCTATGTACCGCCGGTGGCTTCCTGGCACCCACCCAGGCAGTGGGTCCACAGGGAGTTAAACCTACATGTGTCCACTTGTAAAGAACCCCAGTCTGACTGGGGCATGCAGTGTGGGCCGAAGCCCACCTGTATTACGCACGACATTACTACCTCAGCTGTGTTGGGCAATGCAATGGGATATTTTTGTGTACCGCCGGTGGGTTCCAGGGAGCCACCCATGCTGTAGGTGCACACTGAGTTTTTAATACATCTGTACACTTCTAAAGAACCCGTCTGACTGGGGCATGCAGTGTGGGCCGAAGCCCACCTGTATTACGCACGACATTACTACCTCAGCTGTGTTGGGCAATGCAATGGGATATTTCTATGTACCGCCGGTGGCTTCCTGGCACCCACCCAGGCAGTGGGTCCACAGGGAGTTAAACCTACATGTGTCCACTTGTAAAGAACCCCAGTCTGACTGGGGCATGCAGTGTGGGCCGAAACCCACCTGCATTAACCCTTTCCAGTCCACTGTGTGACCTGTGAAGACATTAGGGTTTAAGGCTGTACAGCTCCGTTGTTGGTAGACGTCCGTCGGGGTTCTCTTACTGTATATTGCCAGCCTCTCTGCTGTCGGAGCCTATCCTACGTGTCAGCTCATGCAGTACTGGCTTTAGCCAGCATATAGCGCCGTTGTATAACAGCAGAAAAAGAGTAAGCCCCCTAGGAAAACCATATACAAATTGGATTGGAAAGGGTTAAGCACAACATTACTACCTCAGCTGTGTTGGGCAATGCAATGGGATATTTCTATGTACCGCCGGTGGCTTCCTGGCCCCCACCCATGCTGTAGGTGCACACAGAGTTTTTACTACATCTGTACACTTATAAAGAACCCCAGTCAGACTGGGGCATGCAGTGTGGGCCGAAGCCCACCTGCATTAAGCACGACATTACTACCTCAGCTGTGTTGGGCAATGCAATGGGATATTTCTGTGTACCGCCGGTGGGTTCCAGGGAGCCACCCATGCTGTGGGTCGACAGGGACTTCACAATAGGGAGTTGTACCTGCCTGTGTCTATGAATTAAAAAGCCCGGTCTGACTGGGGCATGCAGACACCTTGACAGAATGAATAGTGTGTGGCACATAGGTTCCCCATTGCTATGCCCACGTGTGCAGCTCCTGATGGCGGTGGCACAGGATTCTATTTCTCATTGCTTCTGTACAGCATTGTGGGCTATCGCTCCGCCACTTTTAAAGAGGGTCGCTGCCTAGCCGTGCCAACCTCTGCAGTGTGTGCCTGCGGTCCCTCGTCATGGCAGACGCAATTCTAAATAGACATGAGCGAGGTGTGGCATGAGGGCAGCTGAAGGCTGCGCAGGGACACTTTGGTGTGCGCTGTGGGGGGGAGGGGGGGCGGTTGGGCAGCATGTAACCCAGGAGAAGTGTCAGTGGAGTGTCATGCAGGCAGTGATTGTGCTTTGTTGGAGGTAGTGTGGTGCTTAGCAAAGGTATGCCATGCTAATGAGGGCTTTTCAGAAGTAAAAGTTGTTGGGAGGGGGGGGGCCCACTCTTGCCGGTATTGTGGCTTAATAGTGGGACCTGGGAACTTGAGATGCAGCCCAACATGTAGCCCCTCGCCTGCCCTATCCGTCACTGTGTCATTCCCATCACTTTCCTGAATTGCCCAGATTTTCACACATGAAAACCTTAGCGAGCATCGGCGAAATACAAAAATGTTCTGGTCGCCCATTGACTTCAATGGGGTTCGTTGTTCGAAACGAACCCTCGAGCATCACGGGAAGTTCGTTACGAATAACGAACACCCGAACATTTTGGTGTTCGCTCATCTCTAATTATAAACCATAAACTACTATTATATTATTTTACAGCATTATTACTATTGTTTCTTATTACTATTACACTGTTATACTATCTATACTAATATTATTACTATCACATTGTTTATACAGAAGATAAGCATTTTTTATAATTATTACGTCTCCTGAAACCATTAATACTATGAAACCATTAATCACTATGAGTGATATTACACTAACCCTAAAGCTACAATTATTTATCCAGAAGAAGGCGAAAAAACCCTGGACACATTCAGCCAATTGGTGACCAGGGAAAAATTCCTTCTTGACCCCGAGAAAAGGCGATCGGTCCAAGAACCCTGGATCAAATCACTTCCTACTATTATTGCTGATATTTTTATTATTCTACTATTAATTTATTTATTTTACTATAATTACTATTGTAAAGATTATTATATTATTATTACTATTGCTGATGTTACTGCAATAGTTCAGAGGTGGAGGGTGCTTCGCAGGATCGTCCACATGATGTTCTTCTTGCCCCACATGCGGGGGCTGCCGTGGCGGATGGAACGCTGCCTGATCCTGCTTCTTCTCAGTGACCGGTCCTGAATCCCTCTCAGTGGGTCAGATGGAACATCACTGCTGGATTCCTCGTCCTCTTCTTCCTCATCCTCAGGATCTTATTCCTCTCTTTCCTCCTCATTCTCAATGTTCTCCTCTTTTTCTTCCTCTCTTCCCCCCGCCTTCATCTCTTCTTCCTCATCTTTTTTCTTCTCCTCTTCTTCCTCATCTTCATCCTCCAGCCCTTCACAGAGCATGCGAGTGATGGCTGCTCTTGCTCGCAGTGCCAACTCTGCCTTTGTTGGTCTCGGTCTGATGACTTCTTTAATAGTTGGCAGATATTGTCTCTGGGCTTCCGGGTTTGTTGGCATGAGGCGCTTAAAATAGAGTGGATTAGTAAATTGTGTGCTCAGGTGACTACATATATACATGTCCATGATAGCTGGCACGTTTACTCACCTCCTTCTTGAAGAGAGGGGACGGCAGGAGTTGCATACATTTCGTCACCAGTCGGAACTCCTCCTCCGACGTGGCGCTGGCATAAGCTGAAGAGAGAACAAGCAGATAATGAGCTCAATCATGAATGTAGAGGAAGAGGCACAAAACTGACCAATATATGTAACCTGCTCGCTGCTCTGAGTGTGACGTATAAAGGTCAGTTAGCAGCCATCTGTTCTCTCTATCTCCACCCTGTACTACATGGTCACCAGTTTCAATATCCAAACCCGCTGCAATTACCTATCCCCAGGACAATATGTTTTGGAGAAGCAGTTGTCCAGATGGGCCATCTCCTACAATCTGAGCCCACCGCTAAGATCAAGTTCACAACTGCAGGGTGCCTTGTGTCCTCACTGCATCCGTCAGATATAAATGTGCCAAACTTATCCATCAGGATCCATTAACCCAACAGAGACCAAAAAAGCCTCCCTTCAGCCTCTGTTGGGTCAGTATATCGCAGTACCATTTTTGAGGCATGGAATAGCATATTAGATAACACAAATCAATATACACACATATACAGAAAAATATATCTGTATGTTTTATTAAATTGGAAGCCTATAAGCAACATATCCCAGTGTATTCCTACACATTGGAAGGTATACCAGCAGGATACTTGACTATATATACAATCTAATGTACAAACCCCTAAACATGGCTACACAACAAGACATAAAACCGAAAAAGAAAAACACCTACCACACCATAATATAAAACAATATCTTTATTGTAATAAAACATTTATAAATAAAAATACATAACCAAAGCAAGGGGGCGCCGCAGACGAAGGCAGCTGTTGGGCCAAAACATATGTCGTGTACCCTAGAGCCCTCTTGCATGGGTTATTTCGCCCCCTGCCTACCCGTTATCCCAGCCCAGGGAGAGCTATCCCTGACAACAGATGAGGAAGACAATGAAGAGTCCTACCTGATCCAAATCCGAAGCTGCTGGGCTCTGTAGTCCACATTGTCTCTGATAATCTGCATCACATCCAAAGCACAAAGAAAAAAGGGGTGAGAAAAGTTCTCTTAAAAGTCTTTCAATACATTATTACTGAGCTATGCTGCATATACAGAGTACTCATATATACACAGAGAGCTATGCCGCATATACAGAGTACTCATATATACACAGTGCTATGCCGCATACACAGAGTACTCATATCCACAGAGCTATGCTGCATATACAGAGTATTCATATACACACAGAGCTATGCTGTACATACAGAGTGCTCATATACACAGAGCTATGCCGCATATACAGAGTACTCATATACACAGAGCTATGCCGCATATACAGAGTACTCATATATACACAGAGCCATGCTGCATATACAGAGTGCTCATATACACAGAGAGCTATGCGGCATATACAGAGTACTCATATCCACAGAGCTATACTGCATATACAGAGTACTCATATACACACAGAGCTATGCCGCATATACAGAGTACTCATATACACAGAGAGCTATGCCGCATATACAGAGTACTCATATACACAGAGAGCTATGCTGCATATACAGAGTACTCATATACACAGAGAGCTATGCCGCATATACAGAGTACTCATATACACAGAGCTATGCTGCATATACAGAGTACTCATATACACACAGCTATGCTGCATATACAGAGTACTCATATACACAGAGCTATGCTGCATTTGGTACATTAACCGGTAACATTAAAAACTATAACTCGTCCCACAAGAAAAAAAAAGTGACAAGAAAATATATGACCGTTGCAACTCTTAGAAGGCGGAGACATAAAACATGAAAATGAAGAGGCAAATAATGTCTGTGTACTCAAGGGGTTAAAGATGGGTTCCTGCTCTGTAAGACTGAGTGACCCTGTATTACATGACACCCAGTTATTTACATGAGGACCATGTAGTGCTACACTAATCCTGCTGGGGGCAGTCACCTGGTTATAGCTGTAGGATCCATGTAATCAACTCATCACCAGCAGGTCTGCGCTATGAAAGGAGGGAACGCTGTGAATGGCACTAGGGGGCGCTATCCTCATATAATCAGATCATGTTAGTATACAGGACCCCCACTGTTGTCGGAGTAGGAGAGCTGCTCAATGCCAATTGATTAAAGGAGATCCTTGAGCTCCCCCAGAAGTTTTGTGAAAGTGACAACAACCCCCTATGCATAACACATCTAAAATATGGGACCCCAGAAAATAAGCCGTGTATAGAGATAAATATATGTTCATTACATAACCGCCCCGGCTCCACCCACAAGTACTTTGGGTTACATTACAGGGAAATAATACAACAGAGCCAGCAGGAAATTTCTAGAACTCTGAATTAAAGGGGTTGTGCCAAGTTACTAAGTGCCCCCTGTCCACGGGATCCACAGGGTAACCTTATGATCAGCGGGGGTCTGACTGCTGGGAAACCCACCGATCCCAAGAACACAGTTCTGGTCAGTCCCTGAGTGAATGGAGCAATCGGACCCCCACTGATAATTTGGGATAACTTTATAACTTGGCACAACCCCTTAGAACAGTGTTTCCCAACTCTAGTCCTTGAGGCACCCCAACAGGTCATGTTTTCAGGATATCCTATAGTGAGAACGCCTGTTGGAATGTCTGAGGCACTGATAATAATCATATCATCTGTGCAATACTGAGGAAATCCAGAAAACATGACCTGTTGGGGGGCTTGAGGACCAAAGTTGGGAAACACTGTCTTAGTACATAGAAGAGACATCATTCCATTACCTGAGATCACGCAGAAACGTGCGGGTGTCCGTCGTCACTCACTGCTGAGCTCTAACAGACTGAGCACAAGTGACAGTTGGAAGACTTTCAAACACCAATCCTGCGATCCTATTGGTCAGTCACTGATGCTGTCGCCATGGTGACAGATGTAGCTGCAGGTTCACTATATGGATATCCTTATATCATGGTGTGAGATGTGACGCCGTAGACCTGAAGTGACGCCATTATTCTGCTTCTAGCCACATTCACACAACATTTAGGAACATTACTTTATCTTTCAGTTTTATTAATTTTTTCCTCCCTAAGTTATAGAAAATGCTTTATCTGCTGTGTTTCTACTACAAAATGGGAATGTTTTATCTTCGTGCTCCTTACACTGAGGCCACATTTAACCCCTTCAGTGGCCGGTTTCTTACCACCCTGTCAGACCCACCAGGGCAGGTGTTTTAAATGGGACAATCATTTAATTTCAACTAATTTTTCGCGTTGCCAGAGCCATAAGTTTCATTTTTCCATTGGCACGGCCATATGAGGGCTTGATTTTGCGGGACAAGTTGTACTTTTTGATGGTATCATTTTTGGGTATATATAATGTATTGTATAATTTTTGTAAAAAAAAACTTGTAGGGAGATTTGGGGGGGGGAAAAAAGAAATTCTGCCGTTTGTCTTATGGACTTCATTTTCCGGCGTTCAGTGTGCAGAATAAATAATGTGATAACCTTATTCTCTGAGTCATACGATTCCGGCGATACCAGGTTTATACTGTTTTTTTATGTACATTTAAAACATTTTTTTTTCTCTTAAAGGTTTCCTTTTGTGTCTCCACATTCCTAGAGCCGTATTCATGTTATTTCCCATTGCCAGAGCTTTAGAAGGCCGTGTTTTTTGCAGGATGAATTCTAGTCTTCATTTATCTAATTTTTGGGAACATATAAAATTTTGATCGCTTTTTATTCCATTTTTTCTAAGGCCAAGATAAACAAAATCTAATTATGGCATGTTTTTTATTTTTCACTGCATTCTCTGAGCAGTATACACAATGTAATAAAGTCATTCTACAGGCCAGTACGATTATGCCAATACCAAATTGTAATAGTTTTTTGTTTTTGGCTAGGTGGGGCATTTGGCTGAGGTGGGGCATTCAAGCATAGGCCAGGTAGCCGGCTCAGGGTCGACTCAGCCTTCCATCCTTCCGAGGTCGGTTGGCTCGCCGGGCCTCGCAGCTCCACTGCCGCACCCCCTCGCCTTTGTGAGGGTCGACCCATAGTACCGCCCAATCGTGACTGTAAACCTGAGCACTATCTCTATGCCGCCAACCGCAGAGTCTTTGCCCTCAGGGAGACGCGCGCATTTTACTTATCACAACAGAACGCAAAATTCCGGCCGAAATCTTAGCTCCGCGTGCTGAAAACCCTGAAAGAGCCAACCGAAATTAACCACTAGGAGATTGCCATTGGAAAAACAGTGGCTTTGTCACCTGCCTATCCGCTTATTCCACCAGCTCCTTTGCATACGTCACTAAGCAAGCGCTGTGATTGACTGGCACTGTAGCTTTATGGTTAGTGTAGCACCACCCGCAAGGCGATTCATTATGGGCATCTCAAAGGAGGTTTTAAATTTGTATCTACAAACTCCTCAAAACGCGCTTTTCTATGGGCTACCTAAGGTACATAAAGGTTTGGCGCGACTGAAATGTAGACCCATAGTGTTGGTGATCGTCATTCTGACCCAAGGAATTAGCAAGTATCTGGATATTATCCTGAGACAGTTTGTTGAGGCATTACCAGCTTCTACGAGAGATACCACGGATGTACTCAAACGGCTGGAAGGCATATAATCACCGGATACGAAGCTGGCGAGTTTGGATGTAGAATCCCTCTACAGCTCTATCTCCCACTCGGGCGGACTGCAAGCTGTGCAATTCTTTTTGAACCCAAGAGGTACACATCTAACATAGTAAGAGTATCCAGTTCATTCGGATTAAGACCTGTGGGAGATATCCTATATGTTCACCATTTTGTATATATTTTCTGTTATCAACTGTGAATATAATGTATTTTCTATAATGGTCTGAACTTCTAGGAGAAGGGAACATCACCTCCCCCCCACCTCCACAGCTAGTGCCGTGTGCTCAAGAACTGGAAAAACCGGTTCTAACTGGCAGAAAGCACATGGCATAGGAATGTCTCTGTCCTTGGCAAACAGAGAGGAGAAACACAGGATGTTTCTCTCATGAAGCTAAATTCAAGAATGAACTGAGCGTGCTCACTGAAGTTCCTCCCAGATGGATGAGATCACAAGCTACCTCACAAATACCTCCCTCTGAGAATAACCAATCGGCTCCCTAAAATACTGTAACTGTAAATTACTTCATTTCCTGTGTTAAGATTATTTAAGTTTACGCGCGCTGAATAAAGACAGAGTTTTGCTTTTAGGGGCACATGATGTAGCCGTGTGTTTCTTTGAAAGGCTCTCCAGGCCTGCACATATTATCTTAATTTGGAAACGCACAGTATATCTAAGATAGCGAAATTTGCGCTAACAAATTTGGAGGCACCGCTGGGATAATGAAGATACAGAGATATGAAGATATTTCATCGTTATCCGGACACAAGGGGACTTCGAAGCAGAGACGGAGAGATAATGAGCTCAAACAAGGTAATAAGTTATTCTTGTACCTGTCCCATCTCTCCCTCTCTGCTATGATCCGCCCCGGGCCGGGTGAGTTGAAATATGATAAGTCTGTATCAAAAGAACTATTAAGCAGATATACTGTGTGTTTTTAATGTTGTCTGTGAAGTAATGTCTTGATTGTAAGAAGGCGTGAGCTATGGGGTTTTGTATTGTCTCTGTAGTAGTAAATGGTGTGAACAGACTGCAGGTTAATAAGGAACAAAGAATGTGTAGTATAACTTGTTAAAAAGAAAGCAAAAAGGAAAGTTGATGTAAGCAATTTTAGCTGAAGGTTATAGTAGTGATTCTGGTTAAAAACAGTCGTGTGTCCATGCGGTCAGAGAGTGTCCATTGTGCAACATGTGGCTGAAGAGGTCTCCCTTTGTTATGTGGGGGGAGGGGTACACATGGAATGCTTTCATTTGCCATGCTAGTAGTCATCAACTCAAAGGATTTTGGCTTGGAGTAATTGATACCAGACAGCAGAGAGGCATGTCTGATGGAAGAGTGAGCCGGCCGAGATTCCTGTCCAATTGTAGTGGGCCCAACGAATTTTTTGAGGACTAGTGCCAAAAGTAAAAGTTTGTGCTACGAGATGTGGGATGAGAGAATCTCAATAATAATAGGATTTTTCTAATTACGACATAAAAGAGCAGGGTCGAAACTGTAAGTGCTTATTAGTGAGATAAGCCAAACCTGCGTCGTGAGGTGTGAGAAAAATCTAAGACTCGCAAGCAAATTCAATGAGATGATGTTTTGTTTGTAAAAACATAACTGGACACACAAAAATGGGGAAGGAAAAAGGAAGTCAATGAGTTAAGAGAAAGGTAGAAGGTTTAACAATGAACGGTGATAATGGTTGCTATTTGGAGTGATGGATATAAGTATGTGGGTGGAAATGGGCATAAGTTGTATTATGTTTGTCATTGGATAGCCTATGCTGGACAAAATATGTAAAAACCGCGGTACATAAGAGTTTTTCTTATATATATACTTTGTTCAATATGGGAAGTTCTATGTACAGTAAATACAATCCCAGTTTCTACTTCACATGAGATACTTAGCAGTCTGTATATATGAGTGAGTGGAAACCCCAGTGAGTGTGAATTTGTGGGTATAAATGAAGGGCCCGTATGAGAGTTAGATTGTGTTATATGGTGTGTACTGTCCGGTGGCTAGAAATGAAATGAGGCAAGAAAGACCAAACGCTGAGCCAGGCCACAGGAGGTGGAGCTAGGTGATGTAAGGAGATGGAAAGTAAGAACAATAGGAAGAGGTTTTTGCTCCACCCTCCACACAGACCAACCTAGGAGAGAAGTGTGTCTCCATTTAAGTGGATATTCGTGTATATATATGTATATTGTGGTAATGTATAGAGGGGAGGTCACTCTTAGACTCCATGTTAAGTCTCTCACTTGAACAAATGTAGGTGACCAAAGGAGGGGCATCTAATTTATTCCTGAGGGTAGTTGTGTGAGATAATAGTCCAGGGTTACCACAGTATATTTATTTATATATATATATAGGTTCATAGAGTATGGGGAGAATTTAAAAATATTGAGTTGTGTTAATTTGAATATTAGAAAATTGAGATACGAAAATGAGATAATTGTGTACTTGAGACATCTGATAAGTACTTTAGTCAAATTAATAACAAAAGTTCTATTCTAGAGTGTATCTCATTTTCAATTAACAACAGTATTTAACATGAAAATAGTTACATTTGAAAAATAAGTACATTTTTGATGCCAGTAATTGAGTTTATCCCGAATGGTATCAGGGATACTAGTCCCTTAGTAAACCAGTAGTTAACCATCATTGGTGCAGTTGTTATGGTTGCAGATTGTAATAACAATAGTTCCTCTCCTGTTTGCAGTATGTTTTCGTACAGGTACCAGAGATGATGTGGGGCCCCTTAATATCGTGCTTCCTCAAGGGGTCATAAAATACTGTATAGAGTGCAAACAAAACATCTTTCAGCTTCCAGACTAGCTATGTATGAGACTGCCCTGCTAGCACCATCACATATCGCAATCAAGAGGGGTAGAGTTCCAAATGTCGTTTCATGTCTTTTACTGAATTCAGAAGGTTGAGAGGAGGGGCAGCAGGTGCAGACCATGACATTAAATAGCGAGCACATGGTTGTATGATTGTAGAAACACAAATGAAAAGAGAAACTAGGGGTCCTAACAATAATGTTGTAACTGCCATGATTAATGTAAATCTTGAGTTTTACCCATAGATGGTTCCAAATATCGGTGAAATGGACAAGTAAAAAAAGCTATGCAGTGGTAACCGACAGAATGAGGTAATAGTACAAAAACCACTCTTTCCCTCCTGAGACACTCAGTTACTCAGGAAATAGAGGTGATGGCGCTCACTGAAATATGTAAGCTGGCTGCAGGTAAGACTGTTTGTGTCTGCACCGACTTAAGGTACACATTGGGAATCGTACACGATTTCACATCCTTTATGGCACAGTGGAAGTTTCATGGGGTCCTTGAGTAAGCCAATCCAGAATGCAGAAGCAGTGTTTTTGTTCTACAGGTTTTAGCTCTTTCCGCACAGGTGACTTATCATCAGAGTCCAGGCTTATGCCACAGAGACAACCACTGAGGCTGGAAGGAACCAGAGAGCAGGCATCGCAGCAGCCTGACTTCCCTTGAATGAGGTAACGGCTGGTAACCTGCTTGCACCTGAAACAGGTGTAGATATTTCTCTGTTGCTTGAATTACAGGAACAGGCCTCAAAAGAAGAAAAAGGAGGAGTGGAATAGCGAGCGGAATGCTACTGGGGTCTGGCAGAAAGGTAAATGCCTGTGCCTCCCCTGCACGCTGTGCTCCATGATGTCACACCTGATCCCTGAGCTAACCCATTCATCCAAGGAGGTAATGTGTGATATGGTGTCTTCTGCTTGGCTTACCCCAGGGTTCAACACTGCTGCAATAGGGTTTGTACAGGGGTGCATGATATGCGCCCATTACAATCCAGGCCAATTGGTCAAGGTACCTTCTCGATGCGAGCCAGACTATCTGTATCAGTGACTGCAGGATGATAGCATACAGCTATCACAGGTAGGTGTTTGGAGTTGTTGGTTTGCATAGACCTCTTTTCATGTTATTTGTAGGCATGGCTTGAGAAATAAAATATAAATAAAAATAATTTTTAACACGCCAAAAATATGACCTAAGAATATGTTTTATGAAAGTAATTTTGAATATTTGGGTACACCAGAAGTAATAAGTAATAATAAAAGGTAAACATTTTATAAGTCATCTACTTGGTTAGAACCACGCCTAAATGTAAGACTAAGTTGAGTCCTTATAAATGTTTTGTTGCGGAGGGCTCCTGTAATAGGCCTATTCTTATTACAGGCCAAAAAGGAGGGTCTCACCTCCCAATTGAGTGCCTAACATCAGGAGTTATATCATCTGTCACTCATAAATGTGTATTCTCCATGTTTCCAAATCAAAATGCAAAGAATCCTTTCAAGTGCTGTTAACCACTACGATCTCAGTGAAACTTCAAGAAAAGCTAATTTGGGTTCATGTCAGACATTGAATAAAGATAATCAAGGAAGGAGACAAATGTGGCCCATAGTCCTTTGTTATATGTAGGACCCCTGCGGTCATTGGGCTGTCATTTCTCTTCTTCCTCATAAGGGATGTGGTAAATACATAACTACTGATGAAGAGGATCATGACAAATCTAGGAATATTGGGTTATATATTTGATTAACTTGGTTTGCAGTGTTTGATAACATATGTGATAAACCAAGAATAGTGCTGATGATAATGATAAATTGAAGATTATTGTATGGTTACTTGATTGATTTTACTTGCAATATTTGATATTATTTTATTTGTTTAAATGATATGTCTACTGTATATAGACATTATTTGTGCTATAATGTAGGAAGATTAGGAATATTAAAAATATTCATTTGCTACAGCTGAAAACTTATCAAGTCTCTCTGGGCAGAGATTGTTGCATTGATAATTTTGAGCTACAGATTTTTTTTGTTTCATCTATTTTTATGAAGGGGTGAAGAAAAGCACACAAGACCCCAGATTGTGATTTTGTTTTTGTTTTGTTTGATTTGCCATGGACTGCATTATTTTGGATCAAGTTTATTTGGGACTGAGAAAATTTATGAACTGAGTTATTTCCACCAGGACATTTGGACTTTTTCAATTGTGATTTGAAATGTCATCTTCTCTAAGTGCATGCTGCACCTATCCACACGCTATGACTAGCCAACTGAGCCTGAAGAACTGACACGTGTGCCCGACTGCTGCTAAATTGCCACTGGGGTGATCCTCATACTCTGCATAATAACCGCCAGCAGATGACGTCAAAGGAGGGCGAAGCATCACCGCTCCTCCCTGAAGACCTTGGGCAACAAAATGCTGTACAGAGGCAGCTGCTACATTGGAATAAAGGGGCTCTATAGTCAGCTGTGGATACTTCTGGATATGGAGAATGGAGAAGATTGTTTGATACCAATGTAATGGGCAGGGACAGATTCCTACTTAGGGTCTGTTCTTTGGCTAACCAGGGAAAGCAGTGAGGGCACAATAATCCCCCTGCATCGGAGATCCTATAGGTTTAGGATCTAAAGAAGATCAAGAGAAGAAGAAACAATTTTACAGGAAGAGACATTTGTATTCAACATCTAACGGTTTTTGAATTTTTTGTTTTTCGTTATTTTCTCGAGCCCAGATTTGACAAGATTGGTTTTATGTTGATAGCAAATGGATATATATAGGGAACAGATATTTGGTTGTTTATGTAATATATTTCAGAAGTTGATAAATAGAACTTGAAGATCAAACCATGATATGTCAAAGTACATATTTCCAACCCTAAATTGTATGCTAATTTTATGTATCTTGATGAAATAGTTGTATGATGGCTACAAATAGCAAAAGGGTGGATTGTGGTACAATAATAATTGGCTATTTGTAGCCCTCCATTTTGTCCTTCATCCTCCATTTTGTATTTTACATGCAAATAGCTATGAACATTCATGTGGACTTCAAACCTTTTTGGTGTAGGAAGCTTTGATGTAACTGTGAAATGTGACAGAACAATGCTAACTGCATTAACTACAGTTCCATTTGTATAGGTTTGTTTGAACTCTGTCCACATACATTGTATGGCCAGGAACCTGTTGTCTTGTTAATCCTGTGATACCATCAGCATTGTCTAGGGAATTGAGTTGTTGATTCTGAACCTTTGATCAATGAAACTGGCTCCTTCAGATGGTGGGGGGGGGGGGGGTCTCAGACTGATAACATCTTGGTTTGAAAAGCTTGGAGAATATGGCCTATGACTCAACAAGTTATACTAGTATGAAGGACAGGAGAGGGACTAAGGAGTGGTAGCTTTTGGAATCTAGGATGAGAAGCTCTGGGTAGTCCGTACACTTCAATACCAGATTAGGATGACATCTGTTGAACCCCTAGAAGTGAGGGAACCTTTGGTGATGGTAATATGTGATCTGTAATAGATAGGTAATAATGTAACTTGCTATCTTTATACTTTGTGATGTGACATCTGCAACCTTTATGTTTTGTATATAGAGCTGATAGTTTACAAATGTAGGACAATTATTCACTATGCTCAATTATCATTTTGGTTTTAATAAATTCTTATCGTAAAACCTTTTATAGTGTCTTACTCTCTTAAAAGCGTAATCTGAACTTAAGTCTTGCTCCTTGCAGCAATACATAAATGGCGCTGGAAACAGGATTACGCAGAGAGTAATATACTAGTTTGTTTTTAAAAGAAGATTATGATAATCTGGCATAGTGTAAAAATGTCGCTGCTTTAAGAAAATCCGCAATAGTACAAAAAAAAAATGTCAACAGATGCAATAAGGTAGCAGTAAGTGTACCAATGTTTCAGCCATATTGTGTAATCAGACCAATGTTAACATGTAACAAACAATGTAACCTGAGAACACACTTGAAAAGCCGATCACAATAGACATGTTATATCATCTAAACTATGAACAAGGTGGCTTATGCAGAAAACGTGAAATAAAGATCAATCTTTCAGGAGCCATCTACCTAGAATACCGGTGGGAAACTGTAACGTGTTGTGTGGTATTTTCCATATCCTGGATATCA
The DNA here is from genome assembly GCF_035609145.1 of Eleutherodactylus coqui. Classification (NCBI taxonomy): domain Eukaryota; kingdom Metazoa; phylum Chordata; class Amphibia; order Anura; family Eleutherodactylidae; genus Eleutherodactylus; species Eleutherodactylus coqui. Next base: position 46,745,345 of record NC_089844.1, on the reverse strand, counting down.
CCCAGCAGTAGGAAGGGATAAGGCAGGAGGCAGCCACATGGCGGAGGTGACAGCTAGGGTCCCCTGTAGGTGGTAGGGAAAGGCCCGAGAACACAAATAGGAAGGAAAAACCATCCAGGAGAATGAAAATACGCACAACAAAGGAGGGAATTGTGGGAGATATCCTATATGTTCACCATTTTGTATATATTTTCTGTTATCAACTGTGAATATAATGTATTTTCTATAATGGTCTGAACTCTGGGAGAAGGGAACATCACCTCCCCCCCACCTCCACAGCTAGTGCCGTGTGCTCAAGAACTGGAAAAACCGGTTCTAACTGGCAGAAAGCACATGGCATAGGAATGTCTCTGTCCTTGGCAAACAGAGAGGAGAAACACAGGATGTTTCTCTCATGAAGCTAAATTCAAGAATGAACTGAGCGTGCTCACTGAAGTTCCTCCCAGATGGATGAGATCACAAGCTACCTCACAAATACCTCCCTCTGAGAATAACCAATCGGCTCCCTAAAATACTGTAACTGTAAATTACTTCATTTCCTGTGTTAAGATTATTTAAGTTTACGCGCGCTGAATAAAGACAGAGTTTTGCTTTTAGGGGCACATGATGTAGCCGTGTGTTTCTTTGAAAGGCTCTCCAGGCCTGCACATATTATCTTAATTTGGAAACGCACAGTATATCTAAGATAGCGAAATTTGCGCTAACAGACCCAACTCAGAGCATTGTTTTCCTGCTCTGGATAGAAAAAAAAACAAAACAAACAAACTTGTGACAGCGTAACTTTCTTAAGAACAGTGAAACATCCTTGGTCCAAATGAAACAGTCAAATTTATTAGTAGGAATCAAGGACAAGCCTTTCCTCGTTACTGCCTGCTCAACCTCTGACCCCTCAGGATACATTGATGATCTGTAAATCATCTTTCATGGCTGGGGGTGCATAGTGCGATTGCCTCTCATCAGAATTGATCAGACTTCTCACGGGGAAAGACCTATTGACCGCTATTGAGAAAACCCCATGCCACCGCGATTCCTCAACATATAATTCAAAATTAGTGGGTCTAAAAACTATGCTCCATTTGAGTTAAATCTTCCCCTACCACGCATTCTGGGTATAGTGCCACCCCTACCCCTAGGTCTCTCTGGGTAGGACCCTCTTTAGACGACTCATTACCAGAGATCACAGAGATCCCTATTGCACTGAAGAGGTTTCCGTTCCCTCAGATATCCAGTATACTTTTCTATTGCAGGTTTGAGTGTTTCTCCTTTTTATCATCTTCTGTCTCTCCTGAGAACCCCCTGGTATCCTTAATCATTTCCTCTAAGCTCTTACTCTTCTTTTCTAGATTTATCTTCTCTTCCTCTAATAATAGATTTATGAGCCTAAAAGAGCTTTCAGTGGCCTCCTTCTCCCACCGTGTCATGAAGGGACCCGTTCTTAGTTTTGGTGGTGGCAAAATGTGTGCCCTCAGCCCTTGAGGTACTATTTTGTGTTCTAAATAGTTGGTTAGCCCCTGCACCTCCCACCAATACCTTATACATTCCTTATAGGGCCTAGTTAAAAAAAAACTCTGCGCTGCGTTTTTTTTAACTGTGTATTGTTTTCTTGTTTTTGGGGGGCTCTCTACTGGGAACCCCTTTTTTACCCTGCAGCTCTCCCTATGTTTAGGGGATTTGAGATCGGTGACTTCAGAAAGGAACAACAGGACCTTGTGGCGCACATTCCATTTGTTTTTTTATAGGGCCTAGTGAGATTCTTAAAGGCATAATTAATCAAAGTAGCTTCAGTATGTATATCCAGATCTTTATTCGAGAAAACTGATTTGGCCTCTAATACCCAGGGGGCAGTATTGATGCTCCCTGACAGAAAACCTGCCATTTCAATTATAAGCAAATCACCGGGGCAGAAAGGTCCTTATAACAACTATTCCATCACCGAGAAGAACAGAAAAAATGTATTTTTTTCAAATATAACCTTTAATAATATTCCTTAAAAACAAGGTGTACAGATATAATATTCCACATGTGTCTCCAATACAGAGAGATCACACATAATCCTAAATAAAGATCCTACAGATCACAGGTGAGATCACCTTTAGGGCAATGTATATAGATGAATCACCAATATTGGTAATCATTATGGAAGTCCCCAGCAAAGTATCACGTGTATCCTTTCCTTTATCATGTTCCAAAATGTTCTCCTGTGCTTGGTGTATACACTTTTATACTGCCTCCTATGTACAAGAATATAACTTCTATAATACTGCCCCCTATGTACAAGAATATAACTACTATAATACTGTCCCCTATGTACAAGAATATAACTACTATAATACTGCTCCCTATGTACCAGAATATAACTACTATAATACTGCCTCCTATGTACCAGAATATAACTACTATAATACTGCCTCCTATGTACCAGAATATAACTACTATAATACTGCCTCCTATGTACCAGAATATAACTACTATAATACTGCCTCCTATGTACCAGAATATAACTACTATAATACTGCCCATATGTACAATAATATAACTACTATAATACTGCTCCTATGTACAAGAATATAACTACTATAATACTGCCCCCTATGTGCAAGAATATAACTACTATAATACTGCTCCTATGTACAAGAATATAACTACTATAATACTGCCCCCTATGTACAAGAATATAACTACTATAATACTGCCCCCTATGTACAAGAATATAACTACTATAATACTGCCCATATGTACAAGAATATAACTACTATAAAACTGCCCCCTATGTACAAGAATGTAACTACTATAATACTGCCCCTATGTACAAGAATATAACTACTATAATACTGCCCCCTATGTACAAGAATATAACTACTATATTACTGCCCCCTATGTACAAGAATATAACTACTATAATACTGCCCCCTATGTACAAGAATATAACTACTATAATACTGCCCCCTATGTACAAGAATATAACTACTATAATACTGCCTCCTATGCACAAGAATATAACTACTATAATACTGCCTCCTATGCACAAGAATATAACTACTAGAATACATTAAAAACCCCATTGATTTACATTGGGCCAGTCGGACCTACGTTTTTCACAGATATATTAGGTGCACGTCTTTTTTTGGTGTGTAATACGCACCATTACAATCTATGGGTGCAGTAAATAGTGAATGTGCATGTTATATTACTTCATGGATTCACCTGAATAAGGCTGCACATTCACCCCCCATTTCTATGGGTCCAAGCTGTACGCTTCCAAAGCCCTTTTCTAGCACAGCCTCTCCAACTCATCCACGTGCTCCGTGCCGCCATAGTACCTGTCAGTAGAGGCAGGAGAGAACATGAAGACCCTCTTTTTGGTGTCCTAGTGTAGTATAGCGCCTGCTAGAGGAGCTTCACACAAGGTGTAAATTTTGCACAATTTCTGAAGAGAAGATCCACAGCATTTACAGTCTGAGCCGCGTGGAGGAGATGTAAACCTCTTCCACATGGTGCATAAAGATCTGCACAAGTCAGTACAGAACTGATATGTGGTGCGGTTTTAAGTCCGCAGCATGTCAGCTTATACTGTGGATATTCAGTATGAATTCCACCCCTTCAAATGAGGCTGTGAAAAACACACCAAAATCCACGTGTTGCGTGTATGGCGACATTGATTCTTGTGCCGACTGCACTAAAATCTGCAGCGCCAGCTGGACAATCATACTAACAATTGTTCGTCTTCATGCAATCATCTGCCGTGTGTGAACGCAGTGATGAAGCGCTGATCACAATGCTTTGTCGACCAGCACACGTTACAAGTAGCCAAGAATTGGCCGATGGAAGAGCTCCCTAACGCAGGGTTTGTTGCACAGGAGTCACATAACCCGAATAGCGCTGTATGCAGAAAACAGCAAGAGACTGTCTGGAACAGACATTTTTGTTGCAGAAGTCTTCATACCCTTTATGTAAAGCAGCTCTAACACTCAATATGAGGGGCTCCTAGTTGGGTCTCTCTGGGATGGGGGATTGTCTAAGGCAGTGGTCCCCAACCTTTTTGGCACCAGGGACCGGCTTCAAGCAAGACCAGTTTTACAAGGCCCGTAAGGGTTGGGCGGGACATGGGCGGGGCTTTGGTTATATGGGGCGGGGTTATGAAGGGGGTTGGAGTTTAGTGCATTCTTATTTAATTATGACATTTAGAATGTCCTGGCAGTACACACATAGGGCAGTATATAATCTATCCCCCCCCAGCACACAGATAGGGCAGCATATAATTTATCTCCCCCCTCAGTAATAGACAGCCCGCACCCCTCAGTTATTAGCAGCCCCTCCCCATAATAAGCAGGTCCCCCAGTAATAGACAGCGCCCCCCCCCCCGTTATAGGCAACCCCTTCCCATGTAATAAGTAGCCCCCATGCCATCCAATAATAAGCAGCCCCCTCAGTAATAAGCAGCCCCCCCGCAGTAATAATCAGCCCCCCCAGTAATAAGCAGCCCCTTCCCCTGTAATAAGCAGGTCCCCCCACCCCAGTAATAAGCAGGCCCCCCCCCCCAGTAATAGGCAGCCCCCCCCAGTAATAGGCAGCCCCGCGTAATAGACAGCCCCCCCCAGTAAGCAAACCCCCCCAGTAATAAGCAGGTCCCCACCCCAGTAATAAGCAGCCCCGCGTAATAGACAGCCCCCCCCCCCCAGTAATAGGCAGCCCCCCCCAGTAAGCAACCCCCCAGTAATAAGCATGGTCCCCCCCCCAGTAATGGGCAGCCCCTTCCCAGTAATAAGCAGGTCCCCCCCCCCCAGTAATGGGCAGCCCCTTCCCAGTAATGGGCAGGTCCCCCTTCCCAGTAATGAGCAGGTCCCCCTTCCCAGTAATGAGCAGGTCTCCCCTTCCCAGTAATGAGCAGGTCTCCCCTTCCCAGTAATGGGCAGGTCCCCCCGCTTCCCAGTAATGGGCAGGTCCCCCCCTTAGCAGTAATGGGCAGCCCCCCATTCCCAGTAATGGGCAGCCCCCCCCCCCTTCCCAGTAATGGCAGCCCCCACCCCCTACCCAGTAATGGGCAGGTCCCCCTTCCCAGTAATGAGCAGTTCCCCCTTCCCAGTAATGAGCAGGTCCCCCCTTCCCAGTAATGGGCAGGTCCCCCCCTTCCCAGTAATGGGCAGGTCCCCCCCTTCCCAGTAATGGGCAGGTCCCCCCCTTCCCAGCAATGGGCAGGTCCCCCCCTTCCCAGCAATGGACAGGTCGCCCCCTTCCCAGTAATGGGCAGGCCCCCCCTTCTTCCCAGTAATTGGCAGCCCCAGCCCCTTCCCAGTAAGGGGCAGGTCCCCCTTCCCAGTAATGGGCAGGTCCCCCTTCCCAGTAATGAGCAGGTCCCCCTTCCCAGTAATGGGCAGCCCCCCCCCCTTCCCAGTAATGGGCAGCCCCCACCCCCTTCCCAGTAATGGGCAGGTCCCCCTTCCCAGTAATGGGCAGGTCCCCCTTCCCAGTAATGGGCAGGTCCCCCCTTCCCAGTAATGAGCAGGTCCCCCTTCCCAGTAATGGGCAGGTCCCCCCCCTTCCCAGTAATGGGCAGCCCCCCCCCCTTCCCAGTAATGGGCAGCCCCCACCCCCTTCCCAGTAATGGGCAGGTCCCCCTTCCCAGTAATGGGCAGGTCCCCCTTCCCAGTAATGAGCAGGTCCCCCCCTTCCCAGTAATGCGCAGGTCCCTCCGAGCGCAGCCCCCCCTTCCCAGTAATGGGCAGCCCCCCCCTTCCAGCATGGGCAGCCCCCCCCCCTTCTTAGTAATGGGCAGCCGCCCCTCCAGTAATGGCAGCCCCCCCTTCCCAGTAATGGGCAGCCCCACCCCCTTCCCAGTAATGGGCAGGTCCCCCCCCTCTTCCCAGTAATGGGCAGCCCCCCCCCCCTTCCCTAGTAATGGGCAGCCCCCCCCTTCCCAGTAATGGGCAGCCCCCCCCCCTTTCCAATAATGGGCAGCCCCCCCACTCCCAGTAATGGGCACGCCCCCCCCTTCCCAGTAATGGGCAGGTCCCCCTCCCTTCCCAGTAATGGGCAGCCCCCCCCCTTCCCAGTAATGGGCAGCCCCCCCCCTTCCCAGTAATGGGCAGGCCCCCCCCCCTTCCCAGTAATGGGCAGGTCCCCCCCCCTTCCCAGTAGTGGGCAGCCCCCCCCCTTCCCAGTAATGGGCAGCCCCCCCTTCCAGTAATGGGCAGCCCCCCCCTTCCAATAATGGCAGCCCCCACCCCAGTAATGGGCACGCCCCCCTTCCCAGTAATGGGCAGGTCCCCCCCCTTCCCAGTAATGGGCAGCCCCCCTTCCAGTAATGGGAAGCCCCCCCTTCCCAGTAATGGGCAGCCCCCCCCCCTTCCCAGCAATGGGCAGCCCCCCCCCTTCCCAGTAATGGGCAGCCCCTCCTTCCCAGTAATGGGCAGCCCCCCCCCCCTTCCTAGTAATGGGCAGCCCCCCCCCTCCCAGTAATGGGCAGCCCCCCTTCCCAGTAATGGGCAGCCCCGACCCTCCAGTAATGGGCAGCCCCCCCCCTTCCCAGTAATGGGCAGCCCCCACCCCCTTCCCAGTAATGGGCAGGTCCCCCCCCCCTTCCCAGTAATGGGCCAGCCCCCCCCTTCCTTATGGCAGCCCCCCCCTTTCCAATAATGGGCAGCCCCCCCACCCCCAGTAATGGGCAACGCCTCCCCCTTCCCAGTAATGGGCAGGTCCCCCCCCTTCCCAGTAATGGCCAGCCCCCCCCCCCTTCCCAGTAATGGGCAGCCCCCACCCCCCTTCCCAGTAATGGGCAGGTCCCCCCCCCCCTTCCCAGTAGTGGGCAGCCCCCCCCCCCTTCCCAGTAATGGGCAGCCCCCCCCTTCCAGTAATGGGCAGCCCCCCCCCCCTTCCCAGCAATGGGCAGCCCCCCCCCCTTCCCAGCAATGGGCAGCCCCTCCTTCCCAGTAATGGCAGCCCCCCCCCCCTTCCTAGTAATGGGCAGCCCCCCCCCTCCCAGTAATGGGCAGCCCCCCCTTCCCAGTAATGGGCAGCCCCCACCCCCTTCCCAGTAATTGGCAGCCCCCACCCCCTTCCCAGTAATGGGCAGGTCCCCCCCCCTTCCCAGTAATGGGCAGCCCCCACCCCCCAGTAATAGGCAGCCCCCCCCATAATATGCAGCTCCCTTTCCTCCCGTAATAGGCAGCCCCCCCAGTAGTAATCAGCCCCCGCAGTAATAGGCACCCCCCCCCCACACAATTCTAAGCAGCCCCCCAACCCATATACTTACTACAGCGTCGCTCTCTGTCTGCTTGCTCTGACGTCAGTGTGCAGCCCGGACCGCTTCCTCCCCGAGTCCTCTCCTGCGGAACTAATGAGCAGGGGACTCGGGGAGGAGAATCCTGGCTGCACACTGAGGTCAGTGTGCGCCGGATCAGCGCGATTACCAGCGGGGAGCTGCGGCGCCCCCGCTGGTAATCGCTTCAGTGCTCAGCGGCGTTGGCACGCTGCGGGCCACATAACACAAGGCAGCGGGCCGGATTCGGCCCGCGGGCCTTGTGTTTAGAGCAAAAGTTCCCGGCGCTGCCGCGGACCGGCGCTAAACACACAACGGGCGGCCGCGGTCCGGTGGTTGGGGACCCCTGGTGTAAGGGATCTCACACAAGGGCACCCTCTCTACAGGGGTTGTCCCAAGATATAGGCTTATCTCCTTATTCACAGGATAGAGGATAAGTGTCTGATCAGTGAGAGTCTGACTTCTGGGATCCGCAGAGATCACAAAAACAGAGGGGACTGAGGCTTCCCATAAGAACGGTGTAGCAGTCGCGCACACGCCCTGCTAGCCTCAGCAGCCCACATGCTTGATCGCTGCTCCATTCATACAGTGGGGGACACAAGACCTGCATTTTCATGATAGGGCAGGGGTCCGAGAATTCAGAACCCCCACCAATCAGACATTTAATCACCTATGCCGTGGATAGGAGACAAGTTTGTAACTTGGGACCGTCCATGGAAGTCAATACTGTGTACAGCAGCAATAACCTTCTCTATTATACAGGCAGTTTCTCTGTCGCCACCACCAAGGCTTTCTGTAAGAACACAGTTAAGTAACGTTACGGGTGTTTTCACATCTGCGCTGGGGATTCCAATGTCCTCCTCTGGTTGGGAAACAGAAAAGAAGAAACCCCGCAGCCCAAGGGGTCCGCCTGTGGACGGAACCAAAGAGCGCAGGACGGACCCCATTGACTATAATGGGTCTGCCTACTTTCCGTCCAGCTGTCTGATTTTGCAACCACATCTGTGAGGACCTCCGTCTGGAGGTCCTGATGCAGATGTGAAACCACCCTTAGAATGTGTCTTGTATTAGTCCATGACTAATTAAGGAAAAACATAACACCAAGGATACCAGACACACACAGCAGTTGGCATTTCCTTTAAAGGCCCAGTCCCCATCATAACGGACACGACTCTATGTGAGCAGCCCTGCCCATTATGATGAGATGCACTGGTGTCACCCACTCACCTCTGTCCTGGGTAACCCTCCGAATACTTGTTGTTCATACAGGAGCCCAGAGCCTGCAAAACTGCACAGCTGGCAAAGTCCTCGGAGGCGATGAGCTCCAGCCCGTAGCGCTGCCGCTGCTTCTCGAAGCCCGGGGTGGAACAACCTGGTACTGATGTTCTGCTGCATTCCTTGGGCATTCTGATGCCGTTCCATATATACCTTATGATCCGACTCTCCAGCACTCTTCAGTTTTCTTCTCCAATGATGAAACAGAAAACTGGAAATGACAACTCCGATGTAACCCAGCCTAATCCAGCGGACATTCTCATAATTCAGCCCCTCGTAGCCTGGAAATATGATAATCTAAGGGCAAGAATACTCCCATCCAAGGCCAATAGGAATCTACCTGATCGTCAGGCAGCCGGACCGTCTGTGAGGGAAGTGTACCAGCCCTATATAAGTGACCACACAATGCCTGGTGAGGGCGCTGTTGGGCAGGGATAAGCATAGAAGGGGACACAGTGCTAGATCAGTGCTGCAGTCACTTCATCAACCAGCGAGGAGCCCAGAGATGGTAAAGTGCTGACCTACATTACCAACATATCACCAGTGTATAAGATCGGAAGACTCCCTTAAAGCGACCCTCCAGCCCTGGACAGATGGCCGAGCCGCTATGACTATCTGATGCGCATGTGTGTTAGTATGCAGCCGCAGTCTAAGGATGTGCTCACATGTGTGTTAGTATGCAGCCGCAGTCTAAGGATGCGCTCACGTGTGTTAGTATGCAGCCGCAGTCTAAGGATGTGCTCACATGTGTGTTAGTATGCAGCCGCAGTCTAAGGATGTGCTCACATGTGTGTTAGTATGCAGCCGCAGTCTAAGGATGTGCTCACATGTGTGTTAGTATGCAGTCGCAGTCTAAGGCTTCATGTCCACGGGGAAAATCAGGCCCGCACCGGATTCTACATGGAATCTGCAGCGGGCCTCTCCTTCCCCGCGGACATGAGCGCTTAAAATAGGAATTTAAAAGAATTAACTCACCCCGCAGTGGGCCGGGAAAGTCTTCTATTCCTAACGGCCGGATCTTCTTTTTCGGCCGGCGGGTGAACTCGTCACGCCAGCGGCACGTCGCCGACGTGCTGCGCGCATGCGCCGGGCACATCCGCCGAGCCGAAGAAAGAAAGATCCGGCCGTGAGGAGAGAAGACCCTCCCGGCCTGCTGCGGGTGATTTAAAAGAATTAACTTCCTATTTTAGGTCTCCCGCGGATCCGGACGGCTTCCATAGGCTTCAATAGAAGCCCGCGGGAGCCGTCACCGCGGGAGACCCGCACGAAAATGGAGGCGTGGGCCCCTGTTAACTATTCTCCCCCTCGCGCTTCCTGTCCTCCCTCCCCCCTCCCCCCTGCAAAATGGGCTCCCTCTTCGTCGCGCCCCCGGCGCTGCTTGTGCCACCACGTGTGCTGCGCCGCCATCTTGCGAGGACGTGCGGCCTGACCGCGCGCTCCCCTGCTCCTCTCCACTGCTCCCTCCGCGCTCACCTCGCACATGTCCTGGAGTCCTGCGCCCGGCTGCTCAATGCTGCAGCTGTTCGGAGCCCGATATGACTGCCGAACGCCGTCCCCCTTGCTCGGTGGTTAGTGTCCTCTGCGCCTCCGCTGCCGGTCCTCCCGCCGTACCTCTCGGTTCCGGCGCCAGTTTCCGGCTCGCTCCTCTGTCCCTCCTCGAGCCTGCGCTGCCCAGGCTGACTCTTCCTCCTCCCCTCTTCGGTGCTGGGCTCGGACTTAGTCTCGCGGGGGGCTGCTTTCGTCGGCGCGGTCTCCCTCGCGGCGCCTCTTCCGTGTTTGCTGGCTCCTCTCCTGGCCTCCGCTGCGGTTCTTCCTGCCCGACTGGCTCCCTGGCTTCGGCGATCGTCCTGCAGCTTGCCAACACCTCTTCAAGCCATCCGGTGCCGTCCTGCATCACCGCTTCTTGAATCCTGGACCGTAAGTCGTCCATCTTCTCCCTTCTTTCTCCCACTGCTTCTATCTTCCACCCGACTCTTCTGACCTTCTTTATCTTCCAACGGCTTCTTTCTTTCAAGACTCCTGTCGTCTGTGCTCTGTGTCTCGCTTTGTTCTTTTCTTTTCTGCTGCTGCTCTTATTTTCTTCGTCTGCTCTTCTGCGTCCTTCTACTTCACTGTCCAAGCCGTTTGTGCTCTTTCCCGCTCTCTGGCTGTCTCCTTCCTGTCTTAGCTCCACCCCCTTTACCTAAGCTCACTCTTTAACCCTTTCCTTCCCTGCCCCCAGTCCCACGCCGCATCGTTATTCACTTTGCGGCATACAAGTAATATTACAGTGTTTTCACATCTGCGCTGGGGATTCCAATGTCCTCCTCTGTTTGGGAAACAGAAAGGAAGAAACCCCGCAGCCCAAGGGGTCCGCCTGTAGATGGAACCAAAGAGCGCCGGACGGACCCCATTGACTATAATGGGGTCTGCCTGCTTTCCGCCCAGCTGCCCAGTTTTGCAACCACATCTGTGAGGACACCTCCGTCTGGAGGTCCTGACGCAGATGTGAAACTACCCTTAGAATGTGTCTTGTATTAGTCCATGACTATACAAATTTAAGGAAAAACAAAACACCAAGGATACCAGACACACACAGCAGTTGGCATTTCCTTTACAGGCCCGGTCCTCATCATAACTGACACGTCCCTATGTGATCAGCCCTGCCCATTATGATGAGATGCACTGGTGTCACCCACTCACCTCTGTCCTGGGTAACCCTCTGAATACTTGTTGTTCATACAGGAGCCCAGAGCCTGCAAAACTGCACAGCTGGCAAAGTCCTCGGAGGCGACGAGCTCCAGCCCGTAGCGCTGCCGCTGCTTCTCCTTCCGGATAACCTCATACACCCCTGTCAATAAAAAGTCAAATAGTTTATGATAAATACTCAATTCCCTAATAAAAAATTATTTTAGTCCAGCACACGGTGCCATTTATTCTGGTCAAGTGACAGATGCCATAACGGAACCAGACAGACCACATTATAGGGCAATCAAGTCCAGCAGGCACCACCGGTGTCCATCAGGTGACGGATCCAGCTCTCCACCACACATCCACAAATACCCGGATGTCACATACAGAAGATACAACGTTTCAGCTTCAGAATGCCTTTCTTAAAGCACACAATGCTTGAGGTAAGGCCATCTTTGAGGTGAAACGTTGCATCGTTTGTACGTGTTCCTGACTGGATAAAGGTTGCCAGCAGATGCCGACATCCAGACTATTGTGGGTGTGTTGTGAAGCCCGGGGTGGAACAACCTGGTACTGATGTTCTGCTGCATTCCTTGGACATTCTGATGCCGTTCCATATATACCTTATGATCCGGCTCTCCAGCACTTTCAGTTTTCTTCTCCAATGATAAAGCAGGAAACTGGAAATGACAACTCCGATGTAACCCAGCCTAATCCAGCGGGTAAGAGGTGGCGCGAGAGCGGCAGCGTGTGAGTGGTTGCACAGAGGCAGCAGCGGGAGAGGGGTTGCAGCAGCTGGTGAGGAGTTGCGGCAGCGGGTGAGGGGTTGCGGCAGCGGGTGAGGAGTTGCGGCAGCGGGTGAGGGGTTGCGGCAGCGGGTCAGCGGTTGCGGCAGCGGGTCAGCGGCAGCGGGTCAGCGATTGCGACAGCGGGTCAGCGGCTGCGGCAGCGGGTCAGCGGCTGCGGCAGCGGGTCAGCGGCTGCGGGTCAGCGGCTGCGGCAGCGGGTCAGCGGCTGCGGCAGCGAGTCAGCGGTTGCGACAGCGGGCCAGCGGTTGCGGCAGCGTGTGAGCGGAGTGTGGACAAGTCTATCTTCACTACTTCCACAAGTAAATTGTAGATCCCCATTAGGATGAGCTCCATGCCTGGCAATGTCATCCAGTGTGCTACTTGTGCAATGTATGCGGTCCTTGATCAGCCGATCGAGGGTGCATACTGTTGCGCAAGATGCATGCACGTCGCACATTTAGAAGCCCAAATTCTGGATCTAAATGGACAACTGGCAACACTGAGAGCCATTGACATCATGGAAAGGAGTTTGGTGCTCACTGAGCAGGCACTCGCTGGGGTAGAGGCGGGGGCGGATGGTAGTACGGAAGAGCAGAAGAGCAGGCAAGAAGCTGGGTGACAGAAAGAAGGAGGGATAGAGGGAAGAGAACCAGGGAGGCTAGTCCTGAACTGGCACAACCCAACAAGTTTGCAAGATTGGCAGATGAGGGGGATGCCATTACAGAGCCAGCACCGCTGCAGCACGACACGCCCTCTGAACGCCAGGGGGATGACTGCTCCAGTGAGACGGGGACGGGGAGCGCAGGGCAGGCTAGACAGGTTCTAGTGGTGGGGGACTCAATTATTAGGGGGACAGAGAGGGCAATCTGCCATAAAGACCGGGATCGTCAAACGGTGTGTTGTCTTCCTGGCGCTCGAGTTCGACACATCGCGGATCGGATTGACAGATTACTGGGAGGGGCTGGTGAGGATCCAGCAGTCATGGTGCACGTTGGCACCAATGAACAAGTTTGAGGTCAATGGAGGGCCCTCAAAAATGATTTCAGGGACTTAGGGTCCAAGCTCAGGGCAAGGACCTCCAGGGTAGTTTTCTCGGAAATACTACCTGTACCTAAAGCCACACTAGAAAGGCAGCAGGATCTTAGGGAGGTAAACAAGTGGCTCCGGAGTTGGTGTAAGAAGGAGGGATTTGGGTTCCTGGAGAACTGGGCTGACTTTGCGGTCGGCTACAGGCTCTACCGTAGGGACGGGCTGCATCTTAATGGGGAGGGTGCAGCTGTGCTGGGGGAAAAGATGGCTAGAAGGCTGGAGGAGTGTTTAAACTAGGGACTGAGGGGGTAGGGTAAAATGAGAAATAGTGGGGTAGCCAGTGTAATTAGCGATCCGGGTCCAAGCAAAGGGAATGGGGGACGAGCAGGGGGTGGGGTTAGTACAGTTAGAACTGATAGATCAGCCATAAGTACAAATAGCAACAAAACAAATTTAAAAAACAAAAAAAATGATATAAATTGTATGACCACGAATGCACGAAGTCTGATCGGTAAAGTGGGTGAGCTTGAAGCGAGAATGACTGATGAAAGCTATGATATAGTCGGAATTACTGAAACATGGCTTGATGATAAGTGCGATTGGGCGGTGAATTTGCAGGGGTACAATCTCTTCAGAAGAGACCGAAGGAACCAGAAAGGGGGAGGGGTATGTCTGTACGTCAAATCGAACTTGAAGCCGAGGCTACGGGAGGATATAGGGGTAGGAGACGAACAGGTGGAATCTCTGTGGGTAGAAATACAGGGAGGAAAAAATAACAAAATCCTGATAGGGGTCTTCTATCGACCACCAAAAGCAACAGAAGAAACTGAAGACTCACTACTAAGGCAGATAGAAGAGGTGTCAAAACGAAACAAAGTAATTATCATGGGGGACTTTAATTACCCAGATATAACATGGGAGAACGAAACCTGCAAATCTCACAGGGGTGATAAGTTCTTGAGAGTAATTAAAGACAATTACCTGAACCAACTTGTGCAGGAACCAACAAGAGGGAGGGCCATTCTGGACCTAGTACTAACTAACAAACCGGAACGTATAAAGGGGGTGCAGGTTGAGGGGCACTTGGGGAACAGCGACCACAATATAATCAACTTCCAGCTGTCAATCAATAGGAAGCCTTATCAGGGAGTGGCAAAGAAACTAAACTTTAGTAAAGCAAAATTTGATGAGCTTAGAACTACTATCGGTAACATTAATTGGGACAACATCCTCAAAAATATCAGTACGGAGGACATATGGGAAAAATTCAAAAGGATCCTAATCACCTCATGTGAGCAGTTCATTCCCTTTAAAAATAAAAGAAACTCAGCTAAAAGGAAACCAATGTGGCTCGACAAGACGGTACAAGGGGCAATAAACAAAAAGAAGAAAGCGTTCAAACTACTAAAGCAACAAGGCAGCGAAGAAGCGCTAAAATCATACAGGGAAAAAAACAAAATATGCAAAGATACGATCAAAACTGCCAAGGAGGAAGCAGAAAGACGGATCGCAAAAGAGAGCAGAAACAACCCGAAGCTATTTTTCAACTACATAAACAGCAAAAGGATTTGCAGGGAGAGTACTGGCCCTTTAAAAAACAATGCAGGAGAAATCATTGATGATGACGAAGGGAAAGCAAATCTACTAAACAGTTTCTTCTCAAGTGTGTTCACCAAAGGAAAGGAAATGCCACACGAGATGCAGGGGAATAAAACGAACCCCTCACAAAATATCTCATACCTAACGCAGGAGGAGGTGCGGAAGCGTCTAAAGAAAACTAAAATTGATAAATCACCGGGCCCAGATGGATTACACCCAAGGATACTAAAGGAACTAAGTGACGAGATAGCGAGGCCGCTATACCTAATATTTCTAGACACTATCAAGACCGGAGTAGTACCATTGGACTGGCGCATTGCCAACGTGGTTCCAATTTACCAAAAAGGGAGCAAAAGTGAGCCTGGTAACTACAGGCCAGTAAGTCTCACTTCAGTAACGGGAAAAATTTTCGAGGGGATTCTGAGAGACGCCATCGATGAGTACCTCAAGGAGATTAAGGGAATAACTCCTCACCAGCATGGATTCATGAAGAGTCGCTCATGTCAGACAAATCTGATCAGTTGCTACGATGAAGTAAGCTCTAAGCTGGACCTGGGAGAATCTATTGATCTTGTACATCTGGACTTCTCTAAAGCCTTTGACACCGTGCCACATAATAGGCTAATATACAAAATGAGGCAGCTCGGACTGGGCGAAAACGTGTGTAAGTGGGTAAAAAATTGGCTCAACGATAGAAAGCAGAGGGTGGTAATAAAGGGTTCGTACTCTGAATGGACCACAGTCGCTAGCGGGGTGCCACAGGGTTCAGTATTAGGCCCCACTCTGTTCAACATATTTATCAATGACCTGATAGAGGGGCTGCACAGCAAAATATCAATATTTGCAGATGACACAAAATTATACAATATAATTAATGCAACGGAGGACAATGTACGGCTACAAACGGACCTGGATAAGATGGAGGCTTGGGCAGAAAAATGGCAAATGAAGTTCAATTTTGAAAAATGTAAGACTATGCACATGGGCAGGAGAAACGGATGTCACCAATATTCACTTAATGGGGTACCACTAGGGAAAAGTGATATGGAAAAGGATCTGGGGGTATTAGTGGATAATAGACTAAACTGGAGTAACCAATGCCAGTCAGCTGCTGCAAAGGCAAATAAAGTCTTGGGGTGCATCAAAAGAGGTATAGGGGCGAAGGACGAGAACATTATCCTTCCATTATATAAGGCACTTGTCAGGCCTCACATGGAATACTGCGTACAATTCTGGACACCGGTGCTCAGGAAAGATGTCACAGTGCTTGAGGGGTTTCAAAGAAGGGCAACTAAACTAATACATGGAATGACGGGACTGGAATACCCAGAGAGGCTATCCAAATTGGGACTATTTACTCTAGAAAAAAGAAGGTTAAGAGGCGACCAAATAACCATGCATAAGTACATGAGGGGACAACACATGGATCTCTCCCGCGATCTGTTTACACCCAGGACCACGACGGTAACAAGAGGACATCCGCTACGATTAGAGGAAAGTAGGTTTCATCACCAACACAGAAAGGGGTTCTTTACTGTAAGAGCAGTTAGACTGTGGAACTCTCTACCGCAGGAAGTGGTGATGGCAAAATCCATAGAGAAGTTTAAAAGGGGACTTGATGTCTTTCTGGAGAAGGATATTACAGGATATAAATATTAGGTTAAGTGTCAATCCTGGTATATAGGCAGGTAGGAACTATTAGGGGTTGATCCAGGGAACAGTCTGATTGCCATTAGGGAGTCGGGAAGGAATTTTTCCCCCAAAAGGGCTAATTGGCTTCTGGCCTTGGGGTTTTTTGCCTTCCTCTGGATCAACACAGTAGCATAGACAGGCTGGACTAGATGGACAATGTCTTCATTCGGCCTTACATACTATGTTACTATGTTACTATAATTCAGCCCCCTGTAGCCTGGAAATATGATAATCTAGCAAAGGGCAAGAATACTCCCATCCAAGACCAATAGGAATCTACCTGATCGTCAGGCAGCCGGACCGTCTGTGAGGGAAGTGTAGCCAGCCCTATATAAGTGACCACACTGTGGTTTCTGCACAATGCCTGGTGAGGGCGCTGTTGGGCAGGGATAAGCAGTGAAGGTGACACAGTGCTAGATCAGTGCTGCAGTCACTTCATCAACCAGCGAGGAGCCCAGAGATGGTAAAGTGCTGACCTACATTACCAACATATCACCAGTGTATAAGATCGGAAGACTCCCTTAAAGCGACCCTCCAGCCTTGGACAGACGGCCGAGCCGCTATGACTATCTGATGCGCATGTGTGTTAGTATGCAGCCGCAGTCTAAGGATGTGCTCACATGTGTGTTAGTATGCAGCCGCAGTCTAAGGATGTGCTCACATGTGTGTTAGTATGCAGCGGCAGTCTAAGGATGTGCTCACATGTGTGTTAGTATGCAGCCGCAGTCTAAGGATGTGCTCACATGTGTGTTAGTATGCAGCCGCAGTCTAAGGATGTGCTCACATGTGTGTTAGTATGCAGCCGCAGTCTAAGGCCTCATGTCCATGGGGAAAATCAGGCCCGCTCCGGATTCTACATGTAGAATCTGCAGCGGGTCCCTCCTGCCCCGCGGACATGAGCGCTTAAATAGGAATTTAAAAGAATTAACTCACCCCGCAGCGGGCCGGGAAAGTCTTCTCTTCCTAACGGCCGGATCTTCTTTTTCGGCCGGCGGATGAACTCGTCACGCCGGCGGCACGTCACCGGCACGTCACCGACGTGCTGCGCACATGCGCCGGGCACATCCGCCGAGCCGAAGCAAGAAAGATCCGGCCGTGAGGAGAGAAGACCCTCCCGGCCTGCTGCGGGTGAGTTAATTCTTTTAAATTCCTATTTTAGGCTCACCGCGGGAGACCCGCACGAAAATGGAGCATGGTCCAGATTTTTTCATGCTCCATTTTTTTTAAAATCACTTTTATTGACCATCCGCGGGTATTTATCTACCCGCGGGTGGTCAATGCATCCCTATGGGGTGCGGATCCGCATGCGGGTGATCTGCTGCAGATTTTAATTCTTATTTTGCCCGTGGACATGAGCCCTTAGGGCTCCTTTCCGCTGGCGAGGTAATCGCACGTTTTCAGTGCGATGTGACAGTGCGAGCTCTCGCAGTAAAGTCCCACACATGTTGTTCTATGACAGCCTTTCCACTAGCGATGTTTAAGGACAAGCTCCGATACGAGGATTAAAAATCGCAGCAGGAGAATTGTTTCAGCATTTTGCATTTTTCTGTCGCCCATACAGTGCAATGTGCAATGGCAAAACAGATTCTCGCATCGCAACGCAAAAGCTTGTGATTTTGCAGCGTTGCGATGCGATTTTAACAATACGATTTTCTCGCAGCGATATCGCTATCGGCAGTGAAAAGGAGCCCTAAGGATGTGCTCACATGTGCAGCTGTTCAAGCCAGAACCAGAAGTCAACCAAAATGAAGGGAAAAAAAGGGTAGAAACTGAACCCGTCCTTTCTGAATCCACATCCAAACCTCCAGGTGTGAATGAAGACATCCTGAGACACTGCATGCTGCTCTGACTGGTCAGCGCTGCCCACGTGGACAACACTGGCCAATCACAGCAGGTGTAGCGTTTTAGGGCTTATTTACACAAGCGTATATTGGCCGGCGTTTTCACGGCCGGACGATAAACGCTTCCATCTGAGCAGTTCTCTCCACCTGCTTTCTGCCTCTCTCCTCCTCTCCATTTCTTTGCAATAGAAGTGGGTGGGGCGTAGCTAAGCTCCCCGCCCCTCCCTGCAGTCAGCAATTGGAGCGGGCGGGGCAGAGCAGAGCTCCGCCCCCATCCAGCTCTTCTCATTGAACCCGCCAGAGTGGAGGAGAGAGGCAGAGAGCCGGTGAGGAGGAGGGAAGAACTGCTCAGATGGGAGCGTATATTGGCCAGCCGATATATGCTCATGTAAATAAGCCCTTAGACTAACGATGTGAACCAATTCACGGTGTGCATCAGATAGTCAGAGAACCAGTGCGGCCATGTTTGGTTGCCGAGGACCCAGAGGGTCACTTTAGGGAGGGTCACATATAGATTTAATATCCCAACTGAGGCTTCACACAGCTGAGCGCTATTTCAGGCAAGGAAACTAGTCCCGATATCGGTACGATGTGCCCGCAGATGTAAGGAGCTCGGGTCAAAAACTCCTCCCATCACTTCACTACAGTTGCGATCCAATGAGAAGCCTTGCATCGCTGCGCGATGTTTTCCGCCCCATTGAAAGCAATGGACAAGGCATTCCAAGGGACCGCCCAAAGAGATTACATGCAGCGGGGTAACCACAAGGAAATAAAAACCTTCATGTCTATATGTATATCACCCCGCGTTCAAAAGAATGGGGTTCACATTAAAGCGAGATTTGTACGTCTCACAGCGCACACATCGAGCTCCAATTTCTTGCCTGTGTGAAAGCAGCCTGAATGACACAAAGACCTCCAATACTGTGGAGTGTAACATGGCATAATGCAGGTGTCCATGACATGCAGAATCCATGGAAAGCTGGATGACAACTGCGATGGCCAACATAATAGATTCCATTAGTGGTCAGCGCCCAGCATCTATTACCCAATGTAGGGAACCAAGATACCTTGGAGTCTTGGATGTGCAGCTCATTCTTTAAGACCCTTTTACATGGGAACACACATTTGTCAGAAGGTTTATCTCCCCGATCATCGCCCCGCCTGAATGCGCCCCAATCAGCTGATGAACATTCAGAACGCTCGCTCACCGGCTGACTGGGTCTTTCATGCGGGCATAAAAATGCTGATTCGACGGCAGGACATCCTCCATGTAATTAGGGGGACCGCTGCTGACAAGAGCTGCTGCTGGTGAAGGATGATCAATATTAGTAATTGGTCGTCTGCGAGCGGCAGAACGAGGACTGATGAGCAGCTATACTGTCAGTCGCTCATTACAGCCAGCAGAGGATCCATCTTCTGTGTAGAAGCGCCTATAGTGCAGTGAGAGCGCAGCGTCTCGTATGTCTTACCTCTGGATCATTTGTTTCAGGAGGTTCCAGGACCATCTGGTAATGAGATGCCCACAGATCGGCATGCCCGCCATTCATCACCGGGGAGTCGGCCATCATCCTGCCTCAGATACTTCACCCCTGGAACAAAAACACAGTTTTAATTCTGCACCATTTCAAGATCTTTGCTTGCTGTTAATGAATGGAAGCATTCTTGTTTACTCCCAGAGTTGTATCCGGTCCGGGTAATCCTCTGTGAAGCCGGACCAAACAACCAGCTACCAGGGCTCTGAGGGAACAAGGCAAAGCGCTCTTTAACCCCTTAACGCTGCAGGGTGCCGGCTGTTTATTACAGCTGACACCCGCCGATAATAGCTGCAATCAGCCACGCGGCTGATTGGCGCTATTTACCCTTTAAATGCCCTGAACGATGTTCGTTGGTCCCATATTGCCCCCCTTCCCTCAATGAGATTACAGGGAGCCGTGCGGGTGTCATGGTAGCTGGAGGTCTTCTGAAAGGCCCCAGGGCTGTCTTCGCAGAATGCCTATCAAGCCATCCCCGAGGGGAGGCCTGATCGCAGTATGATGTAAAGCATCGCCAGTTGTGGTCCCCTGTGGGGGCTAAAAAGAAAAAATTAGGAAAAAAAAGTTTTACTCATTTTTTCATTTTATAAAGTGATAAAGTAAAAAAAACAAAAAACAAACTTTTCGTATCAAATAGAAAAATTTCCCCCGCGCTCGTGGGTTCCAGCAGAGATAGAGGACACAATGTCCATAAATAACTTTAAATGATTTATTAGTTCCTTTGCTACGCGTTTCTGCGGGCTTACCCGCTCTCTTCAGGCATACAATTGAACAACACAGTACACATTTTATACATTACTAAGGCTCACGGGAGTGCTCAGACGCCGACTTTCGGAGCCGCCCTCTGCTTCATGTGGGATAACACGTCATATCATTAGTCAGTAACCCTTTACATACTACTATGTTTCTCCATTCATAAAAAGCAGCAAAATATGCTATTTAAAAGTTCGTTCGACTCGCTTATGCTCTTCATTATCTGCTATATTCCACAATATTATTTAAAAAACATAAATTATCTATATCTATAAATAACTACTACAATTATATTCTAAAAATAGAGATGTTACTATAAACGAATTAACAATTAATTACATTTTCCCGATTTTTCTGCTATATATACTCTATATAACCAGCATTCATTTTTTCTCAAATAGACCCCCTCCATTATAAAAAACAACATTTTATATATAAATACCCAAATAATTTATAAATACATTCTAAAATTATCATTCTTAAAATTTCGTTCTAAAAAATTACCATTTATATTATACTAATATTTCTATTGTTTATACCCTCTATTTATTCTATTTCTATTCGACTGTTATATATATAGATGCGATCGGTGAGAGGAGATGAAACTTTTTACCGGAGGCCTCCGTATTTGAACCCCGACGCCATCCTCCTTCGAGAACCTTCCCGAATTCTGCACATGCGATTGCTGGTAAAATGCCAGACACATGCGCAGGAGTCGGGGAGCCCAGGAAATTTAAAATCTCCTTGCTCTCAGCGACCAACGGTCGCCAAGAGCCTGGAGCAGTGACAGGGGGCCTTGTTGAGCCGTCTCCGGTCACGAAAAAAAAAAAGTAGTGACCTACCTTTGGTCGGTCTTACATGACCGGATAGGAATTACGGATTCCGCATGCGTCTGATTCGCGGTAATACGCAGATCAATCGCATTGGATTTCACAATTCTGCTCACATTAGCGGGTTGGAATTGTGTAATCCACTCGCAGAAAAGAGAATGCAGCAGGTTCTATTTTACCACGGATATCCGCAACATAGAGCCTATTGTGCTCCATGGTCGCGGATATACCCGCAGCCCATATGCATCTACATTGTGTACGGGCTGCGGGTACCCCCGTCATCGCTAAGTGACGGTGCGGGAAATGCAAACAAAAAAAAGGTACTGCGCATGACCGCCTGTGTGAGTAGGTAGTTATGCGCAGTACATTACGCGGCCGTACGCAGGGTCACAGCCGGGCTCACAGCTGGGATCCGCTGTGGGCCTCCGCAAGCGGGTTCCACCTACGGCTGCGTGAGCCCGGCGTTATTCAGACCGCTACCTGTAATACACAATTTACAAGAAGCCCCGGGAACGCTTGCCTTCATGCAGTTCCAGGAGCAGCTTGTTGAGCGCCTTCTGTGTAAGACCGCCATACCTCCGCAAGCTTACGAAGACTCACGGAACCCCACTTTTTACATCCCATACCCGCCACTGA
Source organism: Eleutherodactylus coqui (assembly GCF_035609145.1). Taxonomy (NCBI): domain Eukaryota; kingdom Metazoa; phylum Chordata; class Amphibia; order Anura; family Eleutherodactylidae; genus Eleutherodactylus; species Eleutherodactylus coqui. The sequence continues at coordinate 46,723,445 of NC_089844.1, read as the reverse complement.
GGTCAAGAAATGACCCCAAAAAAGCATGAGAGGAGGGGGGATACCCGGTTTTATGGCCCCATGGGCCCATTCCAACCAGCATCTCTAATTACCCCTGTCTTCGGAAATACCACACAGTTCACATTATTACTTTTATCTAAGATTTAGGGAACGCCGAAAAGGGCGCGGAGTGTGTGTGGAGGGGGGGGGATATTTTTAGGGAGTCAATTTTTATTCCGTACAAATAAGCAATGGGACCTGGAATTTATTCAGTTGTGCCCTGCAATCCAACGGGTGTTCCCTCCATTACAGGCCTAGCTATGGGTCCTGTTAGTTAATTAGGGCCACAATGGGTATGTTTCTGAACACAGGACAAACGGCGGGATCCATTTTGGGGTGAACGTCTTCATTCCTATGTGCACTATTCCAAAAAAGTAGGCGATGGGACCTGAAATTTATTCAGTTGTACCCTGAAATCCAACGGGTATTCCTTTCATTATAGGCCTAGCCATGTGTCCTGTAAGTCTATTAGGGCCACAATGGGTATGTTTCTGAACACGGGACAAACAGGGGGATCCATTTTGGGGTGAACGTCTTCATTTATATGTGTGCTGTTAAAAAAAACCTGTTTTTAAATTGACGCAATTGCCCAAAAAATGAAAATCGTAATTTTTTCCTACTGCTTTGCTTAGATCTATTCAAAAACTGTAGGGTTAAAATACACAGTACACCCCTAGATGAACGCGTTAAGGGGTCTAGTTTTCAAAATGGGGTCATTTGTGGGGCTTCTCTATGGTTTTGGCCGCTCAAGAGCTCTACAAGTGGGCTATGGGGCATAAAAGGCCTTCAAGGAAAACTTATGTTCTAAAAGCCACCGACTACTCCTTTCATTTTGGGCCTCATTGTGCATGCGGACATAATATAAGAGCCATAATGGGTATGTTTATGAAAACAGCACAAACAGGGGTCTCCATTTTGGGGTGCAAGTCTTCATTCACATGTGTGCTGTACAAAAAAAGCTGTTTTTAAAATGACAGAATTGCCAAAAAAATGAAAATCTCAATTTTTTTCCTTTTGCTTTGCTTGAATTCATTGAAAAACTGTGGGGTCAAAATATGCAGTACACCCCTATATAAATTCGTTAAGGGGTCTAGTTTTCAAAATGGGTTCATTTGTGGGAGTTTTCTATGGTTTGGGGCGCTCAAGAACTCTACAAGTGTGCTATGGGGTCTAAAAGGACTTCAAGCAAAATTTCTGTTCTGAAAGACACTGACTACTCCTTTCATTTTGGGCCCCGTTGTGTATAGAGACTAAATATTAGGGCCACAATGGTTATATTTATGAACACAGGACAAACAGGGGGATCCATTTTGGGGTGTAAATCCTCATTTTCATGGAAACTATAGGAAAAAAATATGTATTTAAAATGACATATTTGCAAAAATATGAAATTTTACTTTTTCTCCTCTAAATTGAATTAATTTCTGAAAAAACTGTGGGGTCAAAATACTCATGACCCCCATCAGTCAATACACTAAGGGGTGTAGTTTTTAAAATGGGGTTATTTGTGGGGGTATCTCTTATTCTGACACTCATGAACCTTTCCAATCTTGGCTTGGTGCAGGAAAACAAAGTGCTCCTCAAAATGCTGAAAAGTTATGTTAAATTTGTACGTCTCCTAAATGGTTAAAAAAAAAAACAACACGAAATTTTTTCAAATATGCATCCAAAATAAATTAAACTGATGGAAACATATACCTTAGCAAAAATTTGTACAGTATGTTTGCACACATTTGCGTAATTACAGTTGAAAATGTGAAAAAATGTCAATTTTTTCAACATTTTCCCAATATTGGCACTTTTAATAAATATTCCTAAATACTATCAGTCTATTTTTTCCACCTATATGAAGTACAACATGTGGCGAAAAAACAATGTCAGAATCACTTGGATATGAAAAGCCTTTACGGAGTTATGCTATGTTAAGTGACACATGTCAGATTTTCAAAATTTGGCTCCGTCACTAAGGCGCAAACAGGCTTCGTCACTAAGGGCTTAACTGAATGAGCTACATCTACTGCAGATCTACACCCAAATCTGTGTCAAATTCCGCACCAAAAGATGGAAATTTTTGGTGCAGATTTTCTGTAAATTTTTTCACGGTTAAAGATCCACACAAATCCACTACATGTGAATATATCCTTAGGATGGCAATACACAGCGCAGCCGCCGCACCCAGCCAAACCACGGCCACTGCAAATCCACTGCATGTGAATATATCCTTAGGGTGGGAGTACACAGTGCAGCTGCCGCACCCAACCAAACCACGGCCACAGCAAATCCACTACATGTGAATATATCCTTAGGATGGCAATACACAGTGCAGCTGCCACACCCAGCCAAACCATGGCCACAGCAAATCCACTACATGTGAATATATCCTTAGGATGGCAATACACCGTGCAGCTGCCACACCCAACCAAACCACGGCCACACACATCACTGCAGCCAAGGACCACCGTGGGTGGACGTGGTTTAGCCTAGAGTAGTCAGCACCCCCATTGTCTTTACACCCTTTACCCGTTTACAAATACAGCACCAGAACCAAGTTCATACCATAAACACAGCATCAGAGCCAACCTCTAACATGAATACAGCATTAGATCCCAGCTCATAGCATAAATATGGCACCAGAACCAATCTAATTACATAAATACAGTACCAGAAAAAGCTGATAAATACAGTAGCAGTACCAAGCAGATTACATAAAAACAGCCACAGAACCAAGCTCATAACATGAATACAGCACCAAAACCCCTAAAATGAATGATATATATATATATATATATATATATATATATATATATATATATATGTATATTCTATAAGACAACCTTTGTGGCAGACGGTGGATCTGTTGTAGAGTCCAACCATACCCAGGCTGTTTCTTCTGAAAGCACAGACACTTTATTGCACCAGTGCATGGGTTCAGTTGGAATCATCTCCAAAAGACTGAACCAACAACAAAATGCAGCATCCTTTCTTATACAATCCACACAAAGACATTCCTTCATTATCAAAATACAAGCTGATTGGTTACACTTCACTACAGTATTAGGCTTCCTTCCCAGTACAGTATTAGGCGGGTCGGACACTGCACGCGGGATTACCTCAGCGGAGTTCGACTCCATGCCCAGCCGGTGACTCCTGCATACCTGTCTGGTGACTTCTGTTCAGTGCTGTAAATGTGTTGTCCGGTATTCCGTCGCACATGCGCAGTAGCCACCGGCGCTCTGTGATGACACGGATCCTGCGATACTTCCACAGTGCTCACTGCGGAAGTGCAGTGGGACAGACGGCTTCTATTGACTTATCGCATGCTGCGATTTCTCACCCGTGAGCAGAAAATCGCAATTGATTTCCACTCGTGGGCAGAAAATCGCATTTTGCCATAGCATAACTTTGGGCTGGATTTGCTGTGGAATCTGGAGGCAGAATCCCACTCCGGATTTCACAATGCAAATCCGCTCATGTGAAGAAATCCTTACACAGGCACAGTATGCCTGCCCTAAAATAGGTATACATCTGCCCTCCTTTTAACAACACCCACCATCTTTCTTTCCTTAAATCTTTCTTATCCTAATCCCAGCTGCCACAGATCAGCTCTAGTATACCTCTAAACGAATGGCGCACTGCCTGAGCATGTGTAGTCGTTGCTCCACTCATTTCAACGGAGCTGACAAAAACATCAAAAAGAGGTGCGGGACACCTAGAAGGTAAGGAGACTTATAAGGCCATGCAAGCTCTTCTGAGTAATTTATGCAAATAAGGAGGATGAAATTACTACCTCTGCAGCGCCACCACCAGGATAAAAAACAAACACAAAACGTAAAACAACATATATTCAATTTTCAAGGGAAGAGGGAGCTGCCCCTCCCTGTACAGCTGGGTGTAAAGTCTGACATTGATAGTCCTCCTTTATAAAATAGTTGGTTTTGCTAAAATGGCGCAATTGGTAAATTACTTTATTCACTATATAAGTAAAATTATAGTCATATATTAAACGCACACATTAAAAATATTGATGATAATGGTAGAATCAGTATAAAATCTGCCCAGAAGGGCTGCAGCCGACCTCCAGGGATTAGAGATAAAACAAAGACCCCATAAAATCCATCAGCAGGCTAAAAATCACGCTTCTTCTATGAGAAGTCGAGGGAGATGATGATGACTTACCATCTAGAAGCGCTGGCAGCGTTTGGACATGTGACCGGGTAACAGAGAAGAGGGGCACTGAGGCTCCCCACAGCGCTAGTCCGGAATATAAGCACTCAGTCCTCGCTGTTCCTTATCTCTCTCCTCCCCTGCCCTAATCTAGCAACCGAACATCACACCACCCTCAGCCATGACAAAGTAACATCAAGCTGTACAAATGCTATATAGAGGACGTGCTTTTAATGTGGATGCTTTTTTTGTTTCAGATTTTAATGCTTTAATTACATATTTAACCAGAATGATTTTAAACTCAGGAAAAAGCTCTGCTTGAAGCGTCGAATATCTTGACTTCGTACTGAATCCAAAACATTTTTTTAAGCCCGCTGACACCAACAGCTTCCCGAGCTACAAAAGTGCCCACTATAAAAAGTGGAGCACAAATATACCTTACGTCTCGTTCAAAAGACTCCGACGGCCCTGGGAAGCTCTACTGGGTAAACGGATCCCCAACATCCCCAAACACACCCACAAATGGATGTCCTATTGCTTCCTAGCTGCACGGATCCCAATCGCCCGCTGCTGGAGGAAAACCTCAGTTAGTATGGACTTTGTGAAAACTAAATTATCTAGGATCATGGTCAATGAGAAGCCGGCAGCCATTCTTATGGATCGGGAAGGGTTGTACAAAAAAACGTGGGCATCCTGGTACCATTATTTGCAGACTATGCCCCTATGGATCCAAACAGCCAGAGCTTTGACCCTTCCAGGGCAGTCTAGTTTACCTTCAAGCATTTCATCTAGTCCCCCAACAGATTTATGAGGAGCATGGCTCCAGCCAGGTTAATAGAATACATTCATTTTATTTTTCCTTTTCAGGCTCACCCACATAATAAATCATATTACAGCCTCATCCCTTCTTTCCCTTTCGTTTTTCCCTTATGTGTCCCTCTTGTGTTCCCCCACTCGTTACTCTCATTTATGGTTCTCTAATGTTTATACTGATTAATCTAATTTGGAGTTGCAGTAATTGAAGAAGTGAAAATTGACACTTTACTTTTATTTTACTTTATATGTTTATTAAAAGCGATATCTGGCAATGTAACTCCTGATTTATCTGTCCAATCTACTTGCCGCTGGACTTTACACATGACTGTAATGTTGGCATTCCTGATTGATATATTTTGGAACATCATAAAACCAATAAATATTTTGTTAAACAAAAGATTCTGACGGAATTGCACAAAAAACGAGAACTTCATCTTTCAAAGTAACACTATAAGGCCGCCTGCAGACGGCCGGGTCAGAGCCGGCTGCAAGAACTCTCGCAGCGGGACCCGACCCGAGCGCCTGCAGAAAGCACCGCGGACTCACCCGAATTCGCAGCTCTGGCTCTTTCATGTGCCGGCTGCCGGGCAGCCGGTGCATGTACAGAGCGGAGCCGGCGGCCGGTGAGTGATGTTTCTGTGCAGGGCTCTGCGAGTGTAAACTTTCCTGTAAAACTAAGAAAATGGAAGTGTAGTCGGCCCGCCACTAGTCCCTCCATGCTGTTAGTGAAAAAAAGAGCCTTCCGGAGAACAACCCACGGATAACAGACCGGCGGGTTCATTTCTCCAAGCAAAGCAAGGAGTCAGTAGTGGTTCTATGCTACTGTTACCTACAGGAAGGCTGTACAAGTTACTACTGTGTCGAAATCTGCAAAGTGCATTATTCAAGAGACTGTTTTACAAAGTGTTGAGTAAACTGTGTACCTTCGGGTTACCCCTAATGCACCGTGGATTTGTCTCATCATTCACACGACATCAACATAAGTCCACCTTCAAAAGGTACTGCCATCACGAATTGTCAACCCCCTTAACCGTACAGAGGTTTATTACAATCTGTATACTGCATGAGTAGTCCTCGGAGACGGAGTAGACACCATTTCTGACCACGCAAAAGCTAGCACATCCACTCAGGCTTCCTCTGCACCCTTCTGCTCACTGCACCGCGCCAGCAGCATACCCCCGCTGGGGATTCCCCTTCACTGGGGGATGCTGATCTTACTACACCAGGCTGCACTTCAGCAATAAGGCAGGGATCCTGGCCCTCCCTGACTTCCCACAGCCTGTTGGTGTCCCATAATCAGACTCAGGAGACCCAGGAAAGCCCTAAATTTGTTTGGGACTGCACTACAAGCTATCTCTACAGGAGGCCTGCTTTTCATACACTTTCGATTCTATTTTATGAGCCACCATCTGGTATAAATGAATAAATCTACATTTCCATATATAACCTAGGGACACTTTTCATAATGATCTAAAGCACCATGTTATAAACAGTTCAAGCAGGGGTTCCTTCTCCTCCAAGTTTCCCAGTCTGACTCTCTGGGGTAGCGGTGACTGGGGGCATCCTAATCCTAAAAGTACGCTCACTTATCATATAATAAACCTATCTTATAATAACAAATACTTACAACTTCTTGCTGAAAACGTGGGTTGGCCACAGCTTTATTAACATTTTTTAAACATATATTATAACCTTTAATTTAACCTAATTTCCTCAGTCTAAATTCCTAACGCTTTCCCATGCCGTAAACTGTTGAACTTTTAACACCGTAACGGCCACAGGACGTTCGTAAGCCCCTTGTTATCTAGGGCTTGCAAACCCTCCTCTAAGCCGTAGCCCACATGGGAAGCTCCCGGCCTACATTCACCAGCTGTGACAACTTCCGAATCCTTATAACACCTTGCATCCTTGCACCCTGCCCCTTACCAGGGCGGGTGGGTGGGCGTCTGCTTTTCTCGTTGCGTCCTTCTTCTTCCCCTCCTAGGCAATTTGTGGATTTTCCCGCTCTCCTTCCTTCTACTTCCTGTCCTAACTCCTCCCCCTCTCCACTACATCTGCTCGCTATTGTATAACCCCCCACCCTCCTGCCCCCAGTCCCACGCCGCATCGTTACCCACTTTGCGGCATACAAGACTGGGGGCATCCTAATCCTAAAAGTACGCTCACTTATCATATAATAAACCTATCTTATAATAACAAATACTTACAACTTCTTGCTGAAAACGTGGGTTGGCCACAGCTTTATTAACATTTTTTAAACATATATTATAACCTTTAATTTAACCTAATTTCCTCAGTCTAAATTCCTAACGCTTTCCCATGCCGTAAACTGTTGAACTTTTAACGCCGTAACGGCCACAGGACGTTCGTAAGCCCCTTGTTACCTAGGGCTTGCAAACCCTCCTCTAAGCCGTAGCCCGCATGGGAAGCTCCCGGCACGCGGTATGCGCCGTATTCCTATGGCGCATCCCGCCCCACCACACCAACCCTAGCCAATGCCATCTCCACACCGTCCTGAAGTCCTGACAAAAAAGTGTCCAAACCGACATCATTAAGGTGCACTCCATCATCCCTAAGTGCTCCTTTTTCCTTGTCCTCGAGTTCTCAATGGCGAACTGCCACTCCACCCAATGATTGCACGAATCTGGACATCCTCAGATTTATCAATCTTCTCACTCGCTCGATCGCATCCCCGTCTCTGGCACCCCTCCAGCATCTCCTGGCCACGATATCCGACCATACAAGCACACAATCCTGGAAACAGTCTCGAAACCTCATCATGTCTTGTTTCATTAGCACTAGTAATTCGTTCATTTTAGTTCTTCCTAAGTCGTTCCCCCGGGCGTGAATGACCAGAATAACTCTCCGGGGGGTCCACCTGCTGATTTTTAGAACGAATTGTAAAATCCTGGGCCATTGAAGCCCCCGCACACCAATCCAGTTAACAAGTGCGCCACTCAGACCCAGATTCCTTCCCATAGGTCGAGCGGCCGCTCTTCTCTCCGCCCAATAGATAAACGAGTGGCCGATGATCCAAACATGCCATGGGTCAGATGCTGAAACAAAATAAACATAGCAAATACCCGCAAATTGCAAGAAACACACCTACGTAACACTAAGCTTTTATCCGTACACATCAATCCTTCACCAAAGCCACTTCTACCGTACGGTCCGGTCGTATGTATGACTTGTACGCTTGCGATTTCCATCGCCCCAACCGCTTTAAACCGTCTTCCGTCATACCGTGGGCTTCCGCCGTCGTTGTGGCCCCAATCCTAAATGAATGTGTTCCGAATTCTGCCGGCTCCAAACCGCACTTCTTTAATGCCGAACGTAAAACCGCAGAAAATTGGAAACGCGTGAGCGGGGACCCTGATGCATGCACTAAAAATTGCCCGCTCTGGGGGCGCTTTTTTATGAACTCGCTAGTTACCTCCACCGGGCACCATTGTGCCCCTAATTGGTTAATGGTGAGCCAGTCACCTCTCCCATAAATATCCGTTTTCGACTTTCTTATACCTATCCGTATGGCCGATCCCGTAGCGATAACGTCGTTTGCCCGTAGGCCACCCGACTTGACTTTACTTGCCGGGACCATCTCTCCGATACGTAGGGCCGCGAAAAACGCCAACGAAAAAGCTGTTCTAAACAACAGTGTTTCGTATTCATCCGCACAAACCGTCTCCAAAACCGACAACAGGCTCATCAGTACTGAAAATGTAATTGGACGGCGCGTGTCCGTCTGGACCTTCTCTTTTTTCCAACCCCGAATTATCTGTTGGAACACGAAATCCTTAGTCACATCTAGTTTCCCGTGTAATTTTAACAAAAAAGCCACTCCCGATAGATGCTTCTTGGCCGCTCCTACCGACAACCGATTATTACGCAACTCCGTCAGCATATCCAAGGTCGCCGACCTTGCCCTTTCACCTCCTACCACTTTTCCACCAGCAAACTTTAACCATGATAACCACACTGAATTGTAATTTCTCCACCTCGTAGCAGCCACCGATGACTCCACCAGCTTCAACAACTCTCCTCTGCCAGACTCCATAAGGAAGGCGGGCAGCGTACCCCTTCGGCATCCGCCTGCGGGTACCGTTCCCTGAACAGCTCCATCTGCGAACGAGAGAGTGCGTCAGCTGCTCTGTTGTCACAACCCGGGACGTGCTTTGCACGCAAATACATATTGCCCTGTAAACATCTTAGCACTACGTGCCTCAACAAAGCCAAGACCGGCGGGGAGGCCGACGATTGTTTGTTTATCGTCTGTACCACCGCCGCATTATCCGACCAAAAACACACTCTCCGATCTCGTAACTCTGCTCCCCATAACTCAATTGCTACCACCACCGGGAAAAATTCCAGCAGCGTTATGTTCTTCGTCCACCGTTTTTCTCTCCATGACCTTGGCCAGGACTCCCTGCACCAATGGTTGTTGAAAATCACGCCAAAACCGCCCGAACCGGCCGCATCGGCAAACAAGCTGATGTCGGTTCCTTCCACATCTTCCCTTGGGCATACCACCTGCCCGTTGAACGAATGCAGGAACACCGTCCATACATGCCAATCTGCCTTTATGCCCGCCGTCACGCGTATGAAATGGTGTGGTTCGCGGACCCCCACAGTCGCCAATGATAGTCTCCTGGCAAACGGCCGCCCCATGGGGATCACTTTGCAGGCGAAATTTAAAAGACCCAACAAAACTTGAACCTGCCGCAACGTCGCTTTTTTACACTTAGCCACTTCGCTGACCGTTTGCCGCAACCTAGCCACTTTGTCCGCCGGCAACCTGAAAACCATATCCACCGAATCGATTTCTATCCCTAAAAACGTTAGGCATGTAACTGGGCCCATCGTCTTTTCTTCGGACAATGGGACCCCCGCTAATCGCATTAACCTCTTAAAATTCGTCATTAGGAACCCGCAATCGCCCAATGTTTTTGAACCGACGAACAAAAAATCGTCCAAATAATGGATCACCGATGTGATACCCGTCTCATACTTTAACATCCACTCAAGGAAAGAACTAAATAACTCAAAAAAATAGCATGAGATCGAGCATCCCATCGGCAAGCACATGTCGACGAAAAACTGATCCTCAATTCTACATCCCAAAAGATGAAAACACTCCGGATGAACCGGAAGCAAACGGAACGCCGATTCGATATCAGTTTTCGCCAACTGAGCAAATCTACCCGCCGACCTTACTAACCGAACCGCGCAATCGAACGACGTGTAGGCTACCGCTGCCTCCTCTTTTGAGATGCCATCATTGACCGATCCCCCAGTCGGAAAAGATAAATGATGTAGCAAGCGAAACTTCCCGGTTTCCTTTTTAGGTACCAGACCCAAAGGAGACACTCGCAAGTTCTCGAAAGGAGGATCACTGAAAGGGCCGGCCATCTGGCCCAACTCCACTTCTTTTTGAACCTTCTCCCTTACCAACTCGATATCGTCTCTTGCCGATTTCAAATTGGGGCATAACATAGTGGCAGGCTGATGTGCATACGGAATTTTGAAGCCTTCCCGAAATCCTGACCTAAGGATTTCTGCTTCCTGTTTCCTGTGGTACTTGCTTAACCACGGATCCAGGTACTGGCTTCTCACTGGAGTTCGCATTTCCGCCGGTGCTACCCACCGCGGGTACCGTCCTCTGTTTACGGAAACAGCGAATCGCCGAATGTTGCCCCCCGCATACCGAGCATTCGTGCCGGAACTTGCAGGTGGCGTAGAATCGACAATGGCCCTCATTGTACAACCAACAGGAGCCATTCGGCCTAGGAGATGCCGCAGGTGGTTGAGATGCCCCTCCCGCGGCTCCCCCGGGAAAGGAAGTCCTGGCTGGACGCTGTGCTAGGATCAGCTGAATCCATACATCAGTGGCCTTTGAGGCCCAACTCGTATGAGTCCCCGACACCCGACGCCGAAAATCTTCATCATAGCGCCACCACGCTGCACCTCCGTGCAACCGGTACGCGCTATAAATGGTATTTAGATATACCATCATTTCCGGAGCTTTGCGCGGCTGATGCTGACACGTCACATGAACCAAAACCACAAAAGCCTGCAACCAGTTTCCAAAAGTTTTTGCAATCTTAGGTTTTTTATCAGCACCTCGCTCTGACCGCTCTTTATCAACCATCACGTGGTCCGCTGAAAGCAAGGACCATATATCAATATACACACCATTTTTAATTTTTTTCCACCACATCATCGGGCAGACCCACCCCTAAAGGGGCAACACCACAAAACAACGAATCGGCATATTGCAAACTATCCGTTGGAACACTTTCTGTACCCGCTGCTGAGCAAGCACCGATATTACCCGCAGGCGGGCCTGCGCCCCCTGGAGCCACACAGGACACTGAAAGCCCCTTTTCTGGATCAACCTTGCTCAACAGCGACCTCAGAACCGACACTAAATCATCTCTCTCCGCACCCGCTGCGGGATCCGACACATTTTTTAAAACATTGCATATGTTGGACTCACCAACTGGACGGACCTCCGGCGTTGCCAAGGGTGATGCCCTCGCTGTACCGCTCCCTTGGTTCCGTCCTAGATCATACGCGGCTGCCGACCACTCGACTGCCGAGCCTTCCTTGCATTATCCGACTGGGACGTGCCAGGCTGGTCCGGCCCTGACCGATCCTGCGCATGCTCCTGCCACCTGCGGCGTTCCCGGACCTTCTGATAAAGGGATGACTGCGGGTCCGCCCTCCGTGGCTGATCCTTTCGCATGAAATATTCGTCCTGGTCGCTGCTAGGCACTTCTTCGCTTGACTCGCGCGCCCTGCTGCTGGTACTGCGCCCTACGCTTGCCTGCTCCAGCTGTGCTTGAAACTCTCTATTTTGCCCCTCCTGTCTGGCTCGCTCTTTCTGCCTTTGCCTAGCCCCCTGGCCCTGTTTTTTAGAGCTCCTGCGTGGAGCCTGGCTATGTGGGGAGAGATAAACTACGGGCTCTGCTGGAGGGGGGATGTAGTGGGGGTTAATATAGCAGTGCCGATACTCGCTGGTCTGGGCTGGTGGGCGCTGGTACGAGGTGAAGGGGGGGGGGGCGGCGGGTCTGTAATGTGTCCATGTACTGCGGGGAGGGGATGGGCGAATATGCCATGTGTCTGAGTGTCCCCTCCTCGCTCCCCCCTGAGGGCTATGTGTGCTCCTAACTGGCCTCTTTCCCTCTGTGCGGCGTGCTGTCCCTGTGCCCCGGGCTTCCAATGGGGGGTAACGTGACCTGCCTCCCCCCTCCCTGCTGCTGTCGGACCCGCTGGTGCTACCCGGGCTGTGTGTCGGGGGGGGGGGGTTGCGTGGGCCCCTGTTAGCACTTCTCCCCCTCGCGCTACCTATCCTCCCTCCCCCCTCCCCACTTGCAAGCGGGCTCCTTCTTCGTCGCGCCCCCGGCGCTGCTTGTGCCGCCACGTGCACTGTGCCGCCATCTTGGGAGGACGTGCGGCCGGATCGCGCGCTCCCCTGCTCCTCTCCACTGCTCACTCCGCGCTCACCTCGCACATGTCCTGGAGTCCTGCGCCCGGCTGCGCGATGCTGCAGCTGTTCGGAGCCCGATATGACTGCCGAACGCCGTGCTCCGTGCTCCGGACCCTCGGTGGTTAATGTCCTCTGTGCCTCCGCTGCCGGTCCTCCCACCGTACCTCTCGGTGCCAGTTTCCGGCTCGCTCCTCCGTCTCTCCTCGAGCCTGCGCTGCCCTGGCTGACTCTTCCTCCTCCCCTCTTCGGCGCTGGGCTCAGACTTAGTCTCGCGGGGGGCTGCTTTCGCCGTCGCGGTCTCCCTCGTGGTGCCTCTTGCGTGCTGGCTGGCTCTACTCCTGATCTCCGCTGCGGTCTCCCTCGTGGTGCCTATTGCGTGCTGGCTGGCTCCTCTCCTGATCTCCGCTGCTGTCCTTCTCCGGTAGCTTGCCAGCACCTCTTCCAGCCATCCGGTGCCGTCTTGCATCACCGCTTCCTGGATCCTGGACCGTAAGTCGTCCATTTTCTCCTTCCTTTTCTCCCGCTGCTTCTATCTTCCACCCGACTCTTCTGACCTTCTTTATCTTCGGACGGCTTCTTTCTTGCACGTCTCCTGTCGTCTGTGCTCTGGGTCTTGCTTTAATCTTTTATTTTCTGCTGCTGCTCCTACTTTCTTCCTCTGCTCGTCTGCTTTTCTCCTTGCGTCCTTCTTCTTCCCCTCCTAGGCAATTTGTGGATTTTCCCGCTCTCCTTCCTTCTACTTCCTGTCCTAACTCCTCCCCCTCTCCACTACCTCTGCTCGCTATTGTATAACCCCCCACCCTCCTGCCCCCAGTCCCACGCCGCATCGTTACCCACTTTGCGGCATACAATTCTTTTCATATCCTATTTTAGACATAATAATTACAAAGATAACAAGAAGCAAAAAGAGAGGCCCTAGACCTCCTAAATTGACATATTTTATTGTAGCTGCAGCCAACCCACAACAGGGAGCAAACAACACTGACTGTCGGGTCGTCTTCTACACCTCAAGCATCTCAGCTTTCACTCTCACCTAACAAAGAGACCCAGAACACCTTACCTAAGCAAGACATTAGACCTCAAGATGCTAGCTCATCCTCTGCCTCCTCCCAAGATATGAGGACAAGCTCCACTCCATCACACATTCCCTCCTTATGGAGCACAAATCCTCCGCCTTCCTTAACCAAGAAAGAAGTGTAGTGGCCAGAAGTCTATGTTGCTGGCCCCTCCATAAGTGTCATACATGTAATGTCTTTTGTAGGTGCTCTGTGCAAAACTGTCTTGTCATTCCGTTATGTGTATTGAACAGCTGCAGCAAATGGGGAGATGCTTGCAACATATCAATTTGTCTTGTCCCGTGGTGAGAGTGAAGGTATAAATATGAGTGCTTGGAGTGTGTGACAGGGGCTCTGCTTGGTTCTTCGATTCTGGGAGTTCCATTTTGAGAGTGCCAGCCACATGGGAGTATCTTCAACTCCCATGTGGTGAAGAATGGAGAAGGAAGAGCGGTTCCCGAATATTTGTATGCTAGTGACCGTGCCGTAGTTAGCCCCAAGAGAGAGAGAGCATGAGCGTGTTGGTGGCAAGTTAAGGCAAAGTCCCCGTGCAGAGGAACTTTAATTCTGCTGTTCCTACACGGCCATCCTATGCCTAGGGATTACCATCTAGAGGTGCTATAATATTATTGTTTGTTTGCACGTCCATTCTGTGTAAACTGTGCCTTTCATCCAGTGTTTATATGAAGTAAAGTTCTGCCAGGCCCTAACCCTTCCCAGGGACCTGAGGTACGTTATTACAGTCTGCAGCTCAATTATTTACCGCCAAGGCTCATTCTGGTGGATGATGAAACGGTGGCGTCACAAGTGAGAACCCCTATACCTGTTCGCAAAGTTATCTGGCCATCTCTTTCTGAGGGGTGCCCGGAAAAGGCCCAGTGCTGCCCTGGCCGAGGCTACGTGCATCCCTCTGGGAGGGAGTATGGTTCACTATGACCAGTGTCCATCTTGACTTCCCAGCTCCTCAACGTACGCCCTGTGTACAGGGTCACCCTACGGGACGCTGCAGCAGCAGATTACATTTCACCTGAGGCAGTAAAAGCTATGTTTCATGACCTTAAAGACACCATTCAAAAGATAATAGAGAAGCCATTTCCTCTATTCCCAGCGATATCATGGCCATAGGTGAACGTTCTTCACACCTTGAGGAGAAGATGGAGGATTTTGTGACGGCTCACAACACACTAGTGATGCTCACAATGAGGCACAGAATGACATTGCAGCAATAACATTGAAGCTGCAGACTTGGAGGAGAGATCGAGGAGGAATAATATAAGATTCAGAAACATTCCAGAAACCGTTAATGACTCTCAGATCATAGAATTCCTCACAGATCTCTTCGCCGCTTTTGTTCCTGATGCGCAACAATCCGACCTCCTGATTGACAGAGTTCATAGAGTACCCAAACCTTAAACTTAACCTGCAGGAGCGCCCACAGATGTTCTCACAGGTTAAATTTTTTCCATCGCAAGGGTGTTCTCCTAAGGCTGGTATCTCACAGGGCAGAATCCCGCCAGAAATCTTGCAGTTTGGCCGCAGCAAAAGCGCGCAAGATTTCCACCGGGAAAGTGCTGCTTCAAAACCTGCGGCACTTAGCCATGGGTTTTGGAACAGCTTGCTCACATGCTTTTGCGTCGCAGCTGGCGCTCCTATAGAGGAGAGCGCTACCGCAGCGGGAAAAAAATTGACCTGCTGCGGCCAGGGGATCCGCACCTCAGTGCTGGCTTCTGCCAGCTTTGCCACAACGGATTGGCCATCCCATGTGCACAAGATTTATGAAAAAATCTCGCCCACATGGCTGGCTAATCCCGGGATTAGCGTCCACAGGCGGATTTGCCGCAGCGAAATTCCGGACTGAATTTCCGTGGCAAATTTGCCCCGTGTGAACCCTGCCTAAAGGCTCAAAGTAAAAACCTCCCATACCGCTTCCAGCAGATCTCCCTTTTTTCAGACCCATCACCTGCCACACTAGCTAGAGGCAGAGAATCTGAAAATTTACATTTCTAAGAGAAGAAAAAATACCCTACAAATGGGGCTTCTAAGTGAAGCTCCTGATTTTCAGAAAAGGAATTATACACAATACCTCTTCTCCTAAGAAAGCGGAACCCATGTTCGCCAAATGGTCTATTACCACACCCAGGGAAGACTCCAAGACCACACCAAGATACAGCCTTCCTCCCTTAGTCAGGAATTGTCTAAAGTTCCTCAAAAACATGTCTCCTAAACCTCTGTTTGAAAACACACAATAGTCACTCAATTGTTTCTGCCATGTTTGACATTTCAAGGGACTTGTGTGATCTTTTTTCCCCTTCTCTTCTTCAAGACACGTAACGTGAAATTCAATATTTGTCCCTCTCTACCCGAGGCAAAGCTTAAGCCTAAATCTTATGTTTTTTCTTCTGCTAATGTTCACCCCCGTACCTCAAATGTCTAGTATTAAACGAGGTGCTGCAATAATCTGTGGAGATTTTAATATTGTCCCCAAAAGGGTCACATATCTAACTAATACAACTCAAGATTCACAAGATCTAATTTTCAAAGATGACTTGTATGACGTCTGGCGAATACAACATGCTAATGAATGAGACTATTCTTTCTTCTCACACCGCCATAAAATATATTTATGCATTGATTACTGTATGGTAGATAAATGGCTACTGCAGAAAATGCTGTCCTCCAACATAGATATCATGTTTTGGTAAGACCATGCCCCTATATCTATATGTATTAAAGAGGAATGTAATCTACCCTCGTCATCCCCTTGGAGATTTAATCATTTCCCACTTAATATAAACTTCTCTACAGAAACTCTGAAAAATTTGGAGATATACTTCCATTTAAATGACATCAACGATACTTCGAGTACATCTAAACAAATCCCTGGGATCGGATGGTCTATCTAATGAATAATAGTTCTTAGTATTATTTATAGTATCAGTGTTTCTGGTGATGCAATGTGCCACTTATAATATTGTGAATGACATCATCACATGTAACTCACTGAAGGACCTGTAATAAGGGTTGGAGTTGGTCAAAATTGAAGGACCTGTGAGGATGTCACCATTATGTGATCAGGGGCGGAGCATGTAACTTACTCTCCATGACGGATCTTTGATGTTGTTACAGTCATGTGATCAGGGATGGAGCATGTCACTCCTTCACTCACAAACAATTGGTGGTTAGTACTTTGATTATAAAATATCTGCCAGCAGTATTGCCTCATATCTTTTAAAAATCTTTAACCACGCAGTTCAAAAGGACTCCTTTCTCTATGAAATGCTAAACACATCAATTATCACACTCTTGAAAGCAGGTAAATTGCACGCTATTCCTGCAAATTGTAAGCCCATTTCTTTATTAAATTCTGATATAACATTTTTTGCCAAGATTTTGGCCACACGACGAGAGATGAGCGAGCACCAAAATGCTCGGGTGCTCGTTGCTCGAGTCAAACTATTCGCGATGCTCGAGAGCTCACTTCGAGTAATGAACCCCATTGAAGTCAATGGGTGACTCGAGCATTTTTGTATATGACGGATGCTCCGCATAGGTCTTTACTTGTGAAAAACCAGAGAACATCAGAAAGTCATGGAAACACCACAGAAACGGATAGGGAAGGGCAGGGGTAGCATGCAGGGCTGTATATCAGGCTTCCAGGTATCACTATTAAGCCACAATAGGGGCTAGCGTCTGCCCCCCACTAACAATTTTTACTTTGGACAAACCCTCATTAGCAAGGCACACCTTAGCTAAGCACCACACTACCTGCAACCAAGGACAATCACTGCCTGCGGGTCACACCGCTGTCTCTTCTCCTGGCTTGCATGCTGCCCAACCCCCTGCACGACCCCGCGTCCACAGCACACACAAAAGTGTCCCTGCGCAGCCTTCAGCTGCCCTCATGCCACACGCTCGCTTCATAGCCACACCACCCTCATGTCTATTTCTCAGTGCGTCTGCGATGAGGAGGAACTGGAGGCACACAGTGCAGAGGTTTGGCAGGGCCAGGCAGCGACCCTCTTCGAAAGGGGGTGCGATAGCCCACAATGCTGTTGAGAATCGATGATAAAATGCCGTACGATCATCATTCCAATCCCGTGCCACCTCCGTCGCAAAAATGTCACGAGCCGCAAACGTGGGCATAAAGGGGACTCAGGTGCCAGCACTTCTACACATCTCCACAATGCAACAATACTTTGTGTGGGAAGTATGTGAGCGGGCCATGGGTCAGGCTCGGTCCCAGCAAACACCTTGTGTGGCCCAAGGTGCTGCGAGTGACATAGCAATGGGGAATCCATGTGTCCACACACTACTCATTCTGTTTGGGTGTCGGATACCTCATCGACAACGCAATGGGAAAGCCATCTGCACTCTGCACTCTACCCAAGTCAGTCAGTGTCTTTGTGCCAGACAGGTAAAACACCGCTATGGGAAGTCTGTGTGCACCCACAGCATGGGTGGGTCCAAGGAACCCAAAGACAGTACACATAAAGAAATCAGAGTGCCCAAACATGGCAGACTTTCACTGCGCCGAGGACATAGGCCTCTGCACAAACCCTCAGCAATCGAGGGCAAAGAGCAGACTCCGATGCTAGTACAGCTGTGAACGTCTCATTAGCACTGCATCGCTCCTCTTGTTTGTCCCAAACGAGTTTCTCAGATAACTGTGGTAACGCGAGAGAAAATACATATTGGCCTCGGCCCACAATCCATGCCCTAGTCAGCCAGTGTTTTTGGGCCAGATAGGTAGAACACCGCGATGGGAAGACTTAGCGCATCCATAGTATACACAGACCCCTGTAATATTCCTGTAGCAAAGGCATAAGCAGATCCCAGTAACATTTCTGTAGCAGCAGTATAGGCAGACCCCTGTAGCATTTATTTAGCAGCAGTATAGGCAGACCCCTGTAACATTTCTGTAGTAACAGTATAGGCAGACCCCAGTAACATTTCTGTTGTAGAAGTATAGGCAGACCCCTGTAACATTTCTGTAGCAGAAGTATAGGCAGACCCCTGTAGCATTTCTGTAGCAGCAGTATAGGCAGACCCCTGTAACATTTCTGTAGTAGAAGTATAAATGTTAAAAAAGTAGTGAAGGCAGCAGATCAAGGTGCAAAACAATGAAGTTTTGTTTATTTCTTTCCTCCCAGACAGCTAAACACGACGTTTCGACTACGAGAGTCTTTTTCAAGTATGGATCCCAAGCTCAGTGGGCGTGCAGGACACCTGTTCAACCTTATGGTATTTACATTGTGCTGCTGACAACCTTTTGCTATTTTAGTAGAGGTTTAGGCAGACCCCTATAACATTTCTGTAGCAGAGGTATAGGCAGACCCCTGTAGCATTTATGTAGCAGCAGTTTAGGCAGACCCCTGTAACATTTTTGTAGCGGCAGTATAAGCAGACCCCAGTACCATTTCTGTAGTAGAAGTATAGGCAGACCCCAGTAACATTTCTGTAGTAAAAGTATAGGCAGACCCCTGCATCATTTCTGTAGCAGAAGTATAGGCAGACCCCTGTAACATTTACGTGGCAGAAGTATACGCAGACCCCAGTCACATTTTTGTGGCAGAAGTATACGCAGACCCCTGTAACATTTATGTAGCAGCAGTATAGACAGACCCCTGTAACATTTCTGTAGCATAAGTATAGGCAGACCCCTGTAACATTTAAAAAAAAAAAATTGACATTTCAGTGTGATGACATGATGTTTCAGGAGGAGGA
Organism: Eleutherodactylus coqui; assembly: GCF_035609145.1. Lineage (NCBI taxonomy): Eukaryota > Metazoa > Chordata > Amphibia > Anura > Eleutherodactylidae > Eleutherodactylus > Eleutherodactylus coqui. The sequence continues at coordinate 46,704,161 of NC_089844.1, read as the reverse complement.
GTAGGACTAATATCAGAGACAGATTGACAAAGCTAAATGCCCCGTTTTTCCGGTGATAGAGAAGAATGCTTTTATCTGCAGTTGCAGCAAAAAGAATCTTTAGGTTCCGCTGCTCTCTGCCGGTGGAGAAGAGAAGTCTGGGGAAATCCAGGCTTTGTTCATCTTTATGAGTGTAAGCATGTCGGCACTGGCAGTTGACAGCTGCACTAAACACCCTGTCTGACAAGATGCTAGCGGCAGGGCAAGCTAGCACCTCCAGGGCATGCAGTGCAAGTTAATGCCACGTGTCCAGCTTTGACACCCAATAGTTGTATGGAGCAGAGGCATCACGGAGGACGGTGGTACGATCGGCTACATACTCCCTCACCATCTTTTTACAGTACTCCCTCTGACTCCCACTTGACTGGGGAGTGGTGACGCAGTCTTGCTTGGGAGCCATAAAGCTGGCAAAGGCCTTGGAGAGTGTTCCCCTGCCTACGCTGAACATGCTGCCTGATCTCCGCACCTCCCCTGCTACTTGGCCCTCGGAACTGCGCCTTCTGCCGCTAGCGCTGTCAGATGGGAAGTTTAGCATCACTTTGTCCACCAGGGCCCTGTGGTATTGCATCACTCTCATACCCCTTTCCTCTTCGGGAATGAGAGTCGAAAGGTTCTCCTTGTACCATGGGTCGAGAAGGGTGAAAAACCCATTAATCCATGTTGGCCAGAATGTGTCTAACGCGAGGGTCACGAGAAAGGCAGCCTAACATGAAGTCAGCCATGTGTGCCAGGGTGCCAGTACGCAAGACATGCTGTCCTCGATAGGAAGATGACTTTCAGGATCCTCCTCCTCCACAGCCCATACACGCTGAACAGATGAGAGGCCAGCAGCATGGGTACCCTCTGCAGTGTGCCCAGCTGTCTCTTCCACCTTCTCCTGCTCCTCCCCCTCCTCCTCCAAAACGCGCTAAGATATAGACATAAGGGTGGTCTGGCTATCAACCGAGATACTGTCATCCCCCGTCTCCTGTTCCAACCGCAAAGCGTCAGCCTTTATGCCTTGCAGCGAACTTCTCAGCAGGCATAGCAGCGGGATGGTAACGCTAATAATTGCAGCATCGCCGATCACCATCTGGGTAGACTCCTCAAAGTTCCTGAGGACTTGGCAGATGTCTGCCATCCAGGCCCACTCCTCGGTAAAGAATTGGGGAGGCTGACTACCACTATGCCGCCCATGTTCGAGTTGGTATTTCACTATTGCTCTACGCTGCTCATAGAGCCTGCCAACATGTGCAGCGTAGAATTCCACCATGTGGGCACGTCGCACAGCAGTCAGTGCTCTGGCAGATTAAACCGATGTTGCAGGGTCCTCAGGGTGGCAGCGCCCATCGTGGACTTGCGGAGATGTGCGCAGACGCGGTGCTCCTCGACGAGCAGGTTAGACAAGTGCGAGTAGTTTTTCAGAAACCGCTGAACCACCAGATTGAAGACGTGGGCCAGGCATGGCACGTATTTGAGGCTGCCAAGCTGCAGAGCCGCCACCAGGTTACGGACGTTGTCACACACGACCATGCCCGGTTGGAGGCTCCGCGGCGAAAGCCAGAGGTCGGTCTGCTCTGTCAGACCCTGCAACAGTTCGGGGCCATGTGTCTCTTGTCACCTAAGTCGAGTAGCTTCAGCACGGCCTGCTGCCGCTTGCCCAGCGCTGTGCTGCCGCGCCGTGCCACACCGAATGCTGGCGACGTGCTGCTCACACTTCTTAATTGAGAGGTAGAGGTTGCATAGGAGGAGGAAGAGAGGGAGGGAGGGTTTAGAGGAGGTGGCATAGACCGCCGCAGATACCAGCACTGAGGTAGGACCCGCTATTCTGGGTGTGGGTAGGATGTGAGCGGTCCCAGGCTCTGACTCGGTCCCAGCCTCCACTAAATTCACCCAATGTGCCGTCAGGGAGATATAGTGGCCCTTCCCGCCAGTACTTGTCCACGTGTCCGTGGTTAAGTGGACCTTTCCAGTAACCATGTTGGTGAGGGCACGATTTATGTTGCGAGAGACGTGCTGGTGTGGGACTGGGACGGCACACCGCAAAAAATAGTGGCGACTGGGGACCGAGTAGCGCGGGACCGCCGCCGCCATCATGTTTTTGAAAGCCTCCGTTTCCACAAGCCTGTACGGCAGCATCTCCAGGCTGATTAATTTGGCATTGTGCATGTTTAAAGCTTGTGCGTGCGTGGCGGCGTATTTGCGCTTACATTCCAACACTTGCGATAGCTGAACGCTGCGCCGAGAGACATTGCTGGATGGGGTCGAGGACAGTGGAGGTGATGGTGTGGGTGCAGGCCGGGAGGCGCTCGTGCCTGTGTCCTGAGAGGGGGGGGGTTGAATCTGAGTGGCAGGTTGGGGCACAGGGGAAGAGGCAGTGATGCGACCTGGAGGCGGTGAACGGCCTTCGTCCCACCTTGTGGGGTGCTTGGCCATCATATGCCTGCGTATGCTGGTGGTGGTGAGGTTGATAGTGGTGGCTCCCCGGCTGATCTTGGTGCGACACAGGTTGCACACCACTGTTCGTCGGTCGTCCGTGCTCTCACTGAAAAACATCCACACCTTTGAACACCTAGCCCTCTGCACGGAGGCTTGGCGCGAGGGTGTGCTTTGGGAAGCGGTTGGGGGATTCTTCACTCTGGCCCTGCCTCTACCCCTGGCCACCCCACTGCCTCTTCCAACCTGTCCTGGTGCTGCACTTGCCTCCCCCTCTGAAGACCTGTCCTCAGTAGGCTTAGCAAACCAGGTGGGGTCAGTCACCTCATTGTCCAGCTGCTCTTCCTCCGAATCCTCTGTGCGCTCCTCCCTCAGACTTACTGCCCTTACTACTACCTCACTGATAGACAACTGTGTCTCATCATCATCATCCTCCTCCTCCTCCTCACCCACTGAAAGCTCTTGAGACAGTTGCCGGAAGTCCCCAGCCTCATCACCCGGACCCCAGGAACTTTTCAAAGGTTGGGCATCGGTCACGACAAACTCCTCAGGTGAGAGAGGAACCATTTTTTCCCCACTCATGACAGGGACCCAAGAACAGTTCCTGGGAGTCTGCCTGCTCCTCAGAATATGTCATTTTCATAGAGTGAGGAGGCTGGGAGGAAGGAGGTGAATTGTGATATGAAGCTGGGGACCCCAGAAACTTGCCTCTCTCCTAATCCTGCAGCAGCTGGCTGTGATTCACCTGGACCAGGAACTCGGCCTGTGCCCACACGCTCACTTGGACCTCCGCGTCCTCGTCCGCGTCCTCGACCCCTACCCCTCATCATGGCGGATTACGAATAGAGCAGGGGCCAAATAAATTACCCCACTGTACAGCACTGACAACTGGGCCTTAAATTACCGCACACAGAGACTTGTAGATAGCGGAAGCTCTATGCTGTGACTAGGAAAAAGTAACCCGCTGTCTCGCGCTGATACCTTGGGGTAATTACTGCTCGCAGAGACTTGTAGATTATAGAGGCTGTGTGGAGTGGGAGAAGACTAAAGTCAGTGGATAAAGCTGGTAACTGCGGCGATCTCAACCCCACCAAGGGAAATGGTATTGTGGGACGCTCTGCACAGTGGCTGAGCTGAAATACTTTGCAGTGGCCCCGGAAATATTACAGTACTGTTTAGCGGTGAGACCGCAGTCTATATCACTGCAGACAGAGAACTGTATAAATAATTATGGAATTATTTGCGTACACTTTCACGCTGACAGTAAAAAAATTATACGGAAGGCTGCAAACAGGCCTAGCTGCGTAAAACTGAAGCACTACAACTCCCAGCAGGCACCCAGTAAAATGCACACGGTTAGAGGTAGCCCTAAGAAGGACCGTTGGGGTTCTTGTAGACAGGATCCTACACTACCACTTTCCCTATCTCAGCAGCACTTTCCTTATACTCTCCCAGTGTGTGTCTGAGGCGAGCTATCTAGGGTATATGACTTAAACTTTAAGGTCCCCTGTCCACGGACGTTATTTCACCGTCAGTAAATCTCCGGCGAATCACGTCGTCTGAAGCTTTCCATAGCATTGCTATGGAAAACGCCGGCCCCGTGTCCACGAGCAGAGAATCATTGCGATTCTCTGCTTGCGGCCGACAATTCGCAGCACGCTGCGAATTGCCGCGATTTTCCGTGGTCAGCCAATCTGTCAGATAGGCTGACCGGCAGAGATTTGTCTGCGGCTCCTGCTCCCGGGCAACGCCCGTGGACAGGGGACCTAAGCCCCTTCTTTCACTTGCAAATTTTTAAGAGTTCTTCAAAACATGATATGGTATTTTAATTAGTACCAATGAAAAATGCAACTTGTGACACAAAAAAAACCACTCGGCCAGCTATGTGAATGGGGAAATGAAATTCAGGATTTTTTAAAAAAGTATGGAGGAGAAATGACCGCCCATTTACACGGGCCGACAGTTGCTTGGTTTTTACGTAACTCCAAGAGGTGAGCAATTTCCTGCTCAGTGCCCCGTTGGTGGTCGCGTATACATGGGGCTACCATCGCCCCAAATCGCTCTTTGCAGCGATGATTTGAGTGATAATCACCCATGTAAAGATACCTTTAGGCCCAATGTCCACAGGCGGATTTGATTTGCGGAATCTGCACTGGGCACCCGCACTTCAATTTACACATGCAATGGAAGCCGTCCAATCTGCGGCCCGTCCACAGCAAAGCATGAGTTAAAAAAAAAAAACTATATTGCGCATGTGCACCGGCACACTGGCTGTCAGTTCCGCACACATCTGCAGTGCAGAAAAAAGAAGACGGGCACAGATACGCAGGGTCGCCGGCTGGGGGCAGGTTCAGATTCCACTGTGGACTTCCACATCGGGAATCCGACCCGCCCATGGACTTGAGGCCTTAAAGGGGTTGTCCCGCGAAACAAAGTGGGGGTATACACTTCTGTATGGCCATATTAATGCACTTTGTAATGTACAGCGTGCATTAATTATGAGCCATACAGAAGTTATTCACTTACCTGCTCCGTTGCTGGCGTCCTCGTCTCCATGGTGCCGTCTAATTTTCAGCGCCTAATCGCCCGATTACACACGCTTGCGCAGTCCGGTCTTCTCCCTTCTGAATGGGGCCGCTCGTGCTGGAGAGCGGCTCCTCGTAGCTCCGCCCCGTCACATGTGCCGATTCCAGCCAATCAGGAGGCTGGAATCGGCAATGGACCGCACAGAAGACCTGCGGTCCACCGAGGGTGAAGATCCCGGCGGCCATCTTCACAAGGTAAGTATGAAGTCGCCGGAGTACTACCCGTTTTTGTTTTTTTTTAACCCTGCATCGGGTTTGCCTCGCGCCGAACGGGGGGGCTATTGAAAAATAAAAAAACCCGTTTCGGCGCGGGACAACCCCTTTAAGTTGTTTTCATGTAGCATTTCATGTTCAGCGCTGGTTCCACCCCAGATTTCCATCTCCAGTGCAGAATGCCATATAGGGACTGACACCAGGATGGAGCCAGGACAGAACCATACGGCTCGATATGTGAGGAGGAGGAGACCTCTTTGGTCTGTATTTCGCATGGTTTCCATCCCTGTCAGTCTTTATAGCTGGATAGAAAAGCGCTGATGATGATGCTTTTCTATCCAGCTTTAAATGCTGACAGGGAATAAATGTAATTGGAGTTAAGTGGCCCTACTGAGATTCCTACACGGGGCCCCATCTACAAGGAATTAAAGATTTCATAAATGTTACAAATGGAAATGTTTATACGGTTAATTTGTTGTAGAACTAAACAGGAGCTGTAACTTCTATGTGGACCTTGTAGAATTAAAGGGTAGCTGTCACCTTCTATAAGCACCATAAACTAAGTATGATGCTTATAGGACAGGTCCTGCGGAGTCCGGGGATGTAATGTTTATACTTACCAGGCTCCCCGGGAAGTCAATGCTCCATCTATCAGTGTGACTCTTCATTCAGTCTGTGTGCGCACTCCCATAGAGAACAGTGGAGCGCGTGTGACAGCGCGGGAATGGGGTGTATATACATTACATCCCCGGACTCCGCCGGACCCGTCCTATAAGCATGTGTCTTAGTTTATGGTGCTTATAGGAGGGGACAAGTTCTCTTTAAAGAGTTTGTATGAGATGGGAATAATGGATCTGACTGGGCATGAGCTGTGATAGCAGATGCTACATACTGACAAGAGGGGCGCTGTTTCTAGATAAAAAGGCCCCTTTTACCCAAATCTCACACATCTTTCTTTCTTACTAGTATAAACGAGACGGCACACAGGATATATTTCTAAGGTTGTTTATTTCCAGTATATACTTTTATTATATCGCTAGTATTATTACACTGTTTTCCTATCACTGTTGTTATAATATCACTAGTTTTATCATTCTACTATTATTATTCCATCACTATTATTACTATTATGTTATTGTTACTCTAACGCTATTATGTTGTATATAGAGCTATCAGACTACTGCTACAATCATTAGACCATTTTTACCCCATCACTAGTATTATAAGGTTACTGTTATTATCAGTGTTTTATGTTGTTCTATAACTAATTCTAACATTGTTGATCCAGAAGAAGGTGAAAAAACCCTGGACACATTCAGCCAATTGGTGACCAGGGAAAAATTCCTTCTTGACCCCGGGAAAGGCGATCGGTCCTAGAACCCCGGATCAAACTCTCTAAAGCAATTACCAAATTCCTAGTTAGTATTATATTATTAACCCTATTAAGACTATTATCATATAATTTAAAGAGTATTATTACTATTGTTTATAATTGCTAATATTATATTATTATTACTTAGATGCTAATACTACTACTATTTCACTATTACTAATATTACACTATAAGTAAGCCTAAAGCTTTAGATCCAGAAGAAGGCGAAAAAACCCTGGACACATTCAGCCAATTGGTGACCAGGGAAAAATTCCTTCTTGACCCCGGGAAAAGGCGATCGGTCCTAGAACCCCGGATCAAAGCCCCTCACACAATTACCAAATTCCTAGTTAGTATTATATTATAAATACTATTATATTATGATTTTAAGAGTATTATTACTATTATTTATATTACTAATATATTATTACTTTTGTGCTAATACTACTAATATTCTACTATTACTAATATCACACTATACCTAACCCTAACATTGTTGATCCAGAAGAAGGCGAAAAAACCCTGGACACATTCAGCCAATTGGTGACCAGGGAAAAATTCCTTCTTGACCCCGGGAAAAGGCGATCGGTCCTAGAACCCCGGATCAATATATTATAAATACTATTATATTATCATTTTAAGATTACTATTGTTCCTAATTACTAGTATTACACTATTATTACCTGCATGCTAATATCATTACTCCTCAATATTATTATATTATAAACCATAAACTACTATTATATTATTTTACAGCATTATTACTATTGTTTCTTATTACTATTACACTGTTATACAATCTATACTAATATTATTACTATCACATTGTTTATACAGAAGATAAGCATTTTTTATAATTATTACGTTTCCTGAAACCATTAGTACTTCACTATGAGTGATATTACACTAACCCTAATGCTAAAATTATTGATCCAGAAGAAGGCGAAAAAACCCTGGACACATTCGGCCAATTGGTGACCAGGGAAAAATTCCTTCTTGACCCCAGGAAAAGGCGATCAGTCCTAGAACCCCGGATCAAACCCCTTCCTACTATTATTCGTGATATTATTATTGTTCTACTATTAATTTATTTCTGTTACTATAATTACTATTATAAAGATTATTATTATATTATTATTACTATTGCTGATGTTACTGCAATAGTTCAGAGGTGGAGGGTGCTTCGCAGGATCGTCCACGTGATGTTTTTCTTGCCCCACATGCAGGGGCTGCTGTGGCGGATGGAGCGCTGCCTGATCCTGCTCCTTCTTCTGAGTGACCGGTCCTGAATCCCCCTCAGTGGGTCAGATGGAACATCACTGCTGGATTCCTGGTCCTCTTCTTCCTCATCCTCAGGATCTTCTTCCTCTCTTTCCTCCTCATCCTCAATGTTCTCCTCTTTTTCTCTCTCTCTTCCCTCCTCCTTCATCTCTTCTTCCTCATCTTTTTTCTTCTCCTCTTCTTCCTCATCTTCATCCTCCAGCCCTTCACATAGCATGCGAGCGATGGCTGCTCTTGCTCGCAGTGCCAACTCTGCCTTTGTTGGTCTTGGTCTGATGACTTCTTTAATAGTTGGCCGATATTGTCTCTGGGCTTCAGGGTTTGTTGGTATGAGGCGCTTAAAAGAGAGTGGATCAGTAAATTGTGTGCTCAGGTGACTACATATATACATGTCCATGATAGCTGGCACGTTTACTCACCTGCTTCTTGAAGAGAGGGGACGGCAGGAGTTGCATACATTTCGTCACCAGTCGGAACTCCTCCGCCGACGTGACGCTGGCATAAGCTGAAGAGAGAGAACAAGCAGATAATGAGCTCAATCATGAATGTAGAGGAAGAGGCACAAAACTGACCAATATATGTAACCTGCTCGCTGCTCAGAGTGTGACGGATAAAGGTCAGTTAGCAGCCATCTGTTCTCTCTATATCCACCCTGTACTACATGGTCACCAGTTTCAATATCCAAACCTGGTGCAATTACCTATCCCCAGGACAATATGTTTTGGAGAAGCGGTTGTCCAGATGGACCATCTCCTGCAATCTGAGCCCACCACCAAGATCAAGTTCACAACTGCAGGGTGCCTTGTGTCCTCACTGCATCAATCACATATAAATGTGCCAAACTTATCCATCAGGATCCATTAACCCAACAGAGACCAAAAAAGCCTCCCTTCAGCCTCTGTCGGGGCAGTGTATCGCAGTACCATTTTTGAGGCATGGAATAGCATATTAGATAACACAAATCAATATACACACATATACAGAAAAATATATCTGTATGTTTTATTAAATTGGAAGCCTATAAGCAACATATCCCAGTGTATTCCTACACATTGGAAGGTATACCAGCAGGATACTTGACTATATATACAATCTAATGTACAAACCCCTAAACATGGCTACCCAACAAGACATAAAACCGAAAAAGAAAAACACCTACCACACCATAATATAAAACAATATCTTTATTGTAATAAAACATTTATAAATAAAAATACATAACCAATGCAAGGGGGCGCCGCAGACAAAGGCAGCTGTTGGGCCAAAACACATGTCGTGTACCCTAGAGCCCTCTTGCATGGGTTATTTCACCCCTGCCTACCCGTTATCCCAGCCCTGGCAGAGCTATCCCTGACAACAGATGAGGAAGACAATGAAGAGTCCTACCTGATCCAAATCCGAAGCTGCTGGGCTCTGTAGTCCACATTGTCTCTGATAATCTGCATCACATCCAAAGCACAAAGAAAAAAGTGGTGAGAAAAGTTCTCTTAAAAGTCTTTCAACACATTATTATTGAGCTATGCTGCATATACAGAGTACTCATATATACACAGAGCTATGCTGCATAAACAGAGTACTCATATATACACAGAGCTATGCTGCATATACAGAGTACTCATACACACAGAGAGCTATGCGGCATATACAGAGTACTCATATACACAGAGAGCTATGCTGCATATACAGAGTACTCATATACACAGAGAGCTATGCTGCATATACAGAGTACTCATATACACACAGAGCTATGCTGCATATACAGAGTACCCATATACACAGAGCTATGCTGCATATACAGAGTACTCATATACACACAGAGCTATGCTGCATATACAGAGTACTCATATACACACAGAGCTATGCTGCATATACAGAGTACTCATATACACAGAGAGCTATGCGGCATATACAGAGTACTCATATCCACAGAGCTATGCTGCATATACAGAGTACTCATACACACAGAGCTATGTTGCATATACAGAGTACTCATATATACACAGAACTATGCCGCATATACAGAGTACTCATATACACACAGAGCCATGCTGCATATACAGAGTACTCATATCCACAGAGCTATGCTGCATATACAGAGTACTCATATATACACAGAGCTATGCCGCATATACAGAGTACTCATATAAACACAGAGCTATGCTGCATATAAAGTACTCATACACAGAGCTATGCTGCATATACAGAGTACTCATATACACAGATCTATGCTGCATATACAGAGTACTCATATATACACAGAGCTATGCTGCATATACAGAGTACTCATATACACACAGAGCTATGCTGCATATACAGAGTACTCATGTACACACAGCGCTATGCTGCATATACAGAGTACTCATATACACAGAGCTATACTGCATATACAGAGTACTCATATACACACAGAGCTATGCCACATATACAGTGTACTCATATACACAGAGCTATGCCGCATATACAGAGTACTCATATATACACAGAGCTATGCCACATATACAGTGTACTCATACACACAGAGCTATGCCGCATATACAGAGTACTCATATACACACAGAGCTACGCCGCGTATACAGAGTACTCATATACACACAGCTATGCTGCATATACAGAGTACTCAAATACACACAGAGCTATGCTGCATATACAGTACTTATATACACAGAGCTTTGCTGCATATACAGAGTACTCATATACACAGAGCTATGCTGCATATACAGAGTACTCATATACACAGAGCTATGCTGCATATACAGAGTACTCATACACACAGAGCTATGCTGCATATACAGAGTACTCAAATACACACAGAGCTATGCTGCATATACAGTACTTATATACACAGAGCTATGCTGCATATACAGAGTACTCATATACACAGAGCTATGCTGCATATACAGAGTACTCAAATACACAGAGCTATGCCGCATATACAGAGTACTCATATACACACAGAGCTATGCCGCGTATACAGAGTACTCATATACACAGAGCTATGCTGCATATACAGAGTACTCAAATACACACAGAGCTATGCTGCATATACAGTACTTATATACACAGAGCTATGCTGCATATGCAGAGTACTCATATACACAGAGCTATGCTGCATATACAGAGTACTCATATACACAGTGCTATGCTGCATATACAGAGTACTCATATACACAGTGCTATGCTGCATATACAGAGTACTCATACACAGAGCTATGCCGCATATACAGAGTACTCATATACACACAGCTATGCTGCATATACAGTACTTATTTCAGTTTTTCAGGACATTTGGTACATTAACCAGTAACATTAAAAACTATAACTCGTCCCACAAGGAAAAAAAAAGTGACAAAAAAATATATGACCGTTGCGACTCTTAGAAGGCGGAGACATAAAACATGAAAATGAAGAGGCAAATAATGTCTGTGTCCTCAAGGGGTTAAAGATGGGTTCCTGCTCTGTAAGACTGAGCGACCCCGTATTACATGATGCCCAGTTATTTACATGAGCACCATGTAGTGCTACACTAATCCTGCTGGGGGCAGTCACCTGGTGACAGCTGCAGGATCCATGTAATCAACTCATCACCAGCAGGTCTGTGCTATGAAAGGAGGGAACGCTGTGAATGGCACTAGGGGGCGCTATCCTCATATAATCAGATCATGTTAGTATACAGGACCCCCACTGTTGTCGGAGTAGGAGAGCTGCTCAATGCCAATTGATTAAAGGAGATCCTTGAGCTCCCCCAGAAGTTTTGTGAAAGTGACTACAACCCCCTAAGCATAACACATCTAAAATATGAGACCCCAGAAAATAAGCCGTGTATAGAGATAAATATATGTTCATTACATAACCGCCCCGGCTCCACCCACAAGTACTTATACTGGAGACGTCTTTGGGTTACATTACAGGGAGTCAGCAGGAAATTTCTAGAACTCTGAATTAAAGGGGTTGTGCCAAGTTATAAAGAGCCCCCACTTCACAGGATCCACAGGATGGGGTAACTTTATGATCAGTGGGGGCCCGACTGCTGGGAAACCCACTGATCCCAAGAACACAGTTCTGGTCAGTCCCTGAGTGAATGGAGCAATCGGACCCCCACTGATAATTTGGGATACCTTTATAACTTGGCACAACCCCTTAGAACAGCGTTTCCCAACTCCAGTCCTTGAGGCACCCCAACAGGTCATGTTTTCAGGATATCCTATAGTGAGAACACCTGTTGGAATGTCTGAGGCACTAATAATAATCATATCACCTGTGCAATACTGAGGAAATCCAGAAAACATGACCTGTTGGGGGGCTTGAGGACCAAAGTTGGGAAACACTGTCTTAGTACACAGAAGAGACATCATTCCATTACCTGAGATCACGCAGAAACGTGCGGGTGTCCGTCGTCACTCACTGCTGAGCTCTAACAGACTGAGCACAAGTGACAGTTGGAAGACTTTGAAACACCAATCCTGCGATCCTATTGGTCAGTCACTGATGCTGTCGCCATGGTGACAGATGTAGCTGCAGGTTCACTATATGGATATCCTTATATCATGGTGTGAGATGTGACGCCGTAGAGCTGAAGTGACGCCATTATTCTGCTTTTAGCCACATTCACACAACATTTAGGAACATTACTTTATCTTTCAGTTTTATTAATTTTTTCCTCCCTAAGTTATAGAAAATGCTTTATCTGCTGTGTTTCTACTACAAAATGGGAATGTTTTATCTTCGTGCTCCTTACACTGAGGCCACATTTAACCCCTTCAGTGGCCGGTTTCTTACCACCCTGTCAGACCCACCAGGGCAGGTGTTTGAAATGGGCCAATCATTTAATTTCAACTAATTTTTTGCGTTCCCAGAGCCATAACTTTCATTTTTCCATTGGCACGGCCATATGAGGGCGTGTTTTTTGCGGGACGAGTTGTACTTTTTGATGGCATCATTTTTGGGTATATATAATGTATTGTATAATTTTTGTAAAAAATCTTGTAGGGAGATTTGGGGGGAAAAAAAAGAAATTCTGCCATTTGTCTTTTGGACTTCATTTTTCCGGTGTTCAGCGTGCAGAATAAATAATGTGATAACCTTATTCTCTGAGTCACACGATTCCGGGGATACCAGGTTTATACTGTTTTTTTATGTACATTTAAAACATTTTTTTCTCTTAAAGGTTTCCTTTTGTGTCTCCACATTCCTAGAGCCGTATTCATGTTATTTCCCATTGCCAGCGCTCCAGAAGGCCGTGTTTTTTGCAGGATGAATTTTAGTCTTCATTTATCTAATTTTTGGGAACATATAAAATTTTGATCGCTTTTTATTCCATTTTTTCTAGGGCCAAGATAAACAAAATCTAATTATGGCATGTTTTTATTTTTCACTGCATTCTCTGAGCAGTATACACAATGTAATAAAGTCATTCTACAGGCCAGTACGATTATGCCAATACCAAATTGCAATAATTTTTTGTTTTTGGCTACTTTTTCACACTGAATGGCTGTGATTGGTTAACCAATCAGAATTAGGTTGGTGGAGGTGGGGCATTCAAGCCCTGCATCCAGAAAGCAATGCTCTGTCGGCGTGGAGGAGGACGCTACAGCCTGCAACAGAGCCGCAGACCATCGTGAGGACCGAAACGCTGGTGACAGGTGAGTATTAGACCCCCCTGAGCCGCAGCTTGCGAGTTTTTTGACTTGCAAGCAGCCTCTTAACCAGAGTTTTTGATCTTAAATCGGAGCAAGAATTTGGGAGAGAGCCTGCTTGCAAATCAAAAAACTAGCAAGCTATGTACAAGGGTACTATCACCGAGAAGACCCAGAGTTCAGGGTTAAACCCCTCCAAATCTAAGGCATCCCCATTTATTGACATTTGCGGTAATGGTAGACAAGGAGCTCTCGAAGCTGTCAAAAGAAGAGAAATTTAAACATCAGAATTTAACCGCAAGGGAGAAGAAAGCCCTAGAATCCATCTAAACCGATGCAACTATCGTGATTAGGCTGTTACATGTGCGGCTGGGATCTGTGGTACTATGTACTCCTAGCAGCACAGTCAGGTGGTTGAGGGTTAATTGAGCTGGCTGGGTGTGGTACTTCCTGCTAGCCAATCTCCTGGTTCTGTGCTCCCATATAACCCAGCTCCTGTCAGTCTCTGGCTGGGTCCCCAACTCCAGTCCTCAGGGACCACCAACAGGTCATGTTTTCAGGATATCCCATGGTAAGAACACCTGTATCAATGTCTGGGGCACTGATGATAATTACATCACTTGTGCAATACTGATGAAATCCTGAAAACATGGCCTGTTGGCGGTCCCTGAGGACTGGAACTGGGGAACACTGCCCTAGGGTGAGCACTCATGTTGGTTCTGTGTCCTGTAACTTGTTATCAGTCATGGTCGGTCCTGTTCCCACTTGGATCTGTATTTGCAAGTAAGTCTATTGTGTGGCTCTGCTTCCCCAAGATTGTCTGGAAACCTGTCGTCCTAGTCTGCAGTACATGCAGCTCCCTTTTTCTTCCCCCTGTTCAGGTGCAGCCTCCAGAAATCTTATGTCTTACTCCGGGTGTCAGTTGGTGTAACTGGACACTCCCTTATGTCAGCCATAGGCCCGCGCCCAGGGTAATGGCTCCAAATTGGCATTAGAACACAGTGCGGCCGGTGGTGCTGCAGCTCAACCCCAGGGGTGTAACACCTTACGGGGCCTGAAAACTGAAAGCATTGTCGGAAGGGAGCTGATGACAGCTCAGCTGTCAGAGGTGGTACAACAGTGAACGGGAGCCTCCATGCCCAACCGTATCACATCTTCTATGAAAGTTGGAGCAACAGGGCACTAGAGAGTCCATTCCAGCCCGTATCACATCTTGCATCCAAGCAAAAGGTGGCCCTGCTTAGCACTAGAGCATCCATGCCCCCCGGCATCATATCTTGTATCCAAGCTAAAGGCGGTGAAACAGGCTACTAGAGCCACCTTCCCCTTCTCCCACCCCCGTATCACATCTTATATGAAAGCTGGAGTGTCCCAACAGGGCACTAGAGATTCCATGCCCGCTCGTATCACATCCTGAATCTAAGCAAGAGGTGGCCCAACTTAGCACTACAGCATCCATGCCCCACCACACCGTAGCACATCTTGTATCCAAGCTAGAGGCGGTATAGCAGGGTACCAGAGCCTCCACGCCTGTCTATATGGCATCTCGTTTCCCAGCTAGACACTGGACCAGGATTATAGCTGTAAACCGACACCTAGTTACATTGTGTGGCGCAGAGCATTAGGGCAGTGGCCGTGCATGCTCTCGCTCATGACCTGAAGTATGTGGGTTCAAACCCCGCATAGGCCAGGTAGCCGGCTCAGGGTCGACTCAGCCTTCCATCCTTCCGAGGTCGGTGCAATGAGTACCCAGCTTGCTGGGGGGTAGAGTGACAACTGAGGGCATACCATCATGTGTTCCGGTGGATTTCTGCACAGCGCGCTCTACTTTTTACCTTAGTGGCCAAGGCTTTGTACCAGACCCCACCCACCCTCTGGCCTCTGTATTCAATTAACCACTCATTTCACATCCTTTTACTCTAACTAGAGAAGAATTCAAAACCAACAAAACTTAAATCGTCACCGCACAACATAGTTCTGTTACACACTGCAATTTCCCTGCCACACTCCCGTGGACGTCCATTTAACCCAACAGTTTGTATATATAGAAGACCAGAGAAAATCATTACAGGCCTCTTACATTCTGCACATGGCGCCAAGGCGCCATTTCTACCAGCAACCCGAACGCTGCACTGCCCACCAAGCTGTTAGCCACCAAAAACGTAGGTGGCTATGGGTGACGCTGACCCTCACCTGGGTTGGCTCGCCAGGCCTCGCAGCTCCACTGCCGCACCCCCTCGCCTTTGTGAGGGTCGACCCATAGTACCGCCCAATCGTGACTGTAAACCTGAGCACTATTTCTATGCCGCCAACCGCAGAGTCTTTGCCCTCAGGGAGACGCGCGCATTTTACTTATCACAACAGAACGCAAAATTCCGGCCGAAATCTTAGCTCCGCGTGCTGAAAACCCTGAAAGAGCCAACCGAAATTAACCACTAGGAGATTGCCATTGGAAAAACAGTGGCTTTGTCACCTGCCTATCCGCTTATTCCACCAGCTCCTTTGCATACATCACTAAGCAAGCGCTGTGATTGACTGGCACTGTAGCTTTATGGTTAGTGTAGCACCACCCGCAAGGCGATTCATTATGGGCATCTCAAAGCAGCCATAGGCCCGCGCCCAGGGTAATGGCTCCAAATTGGCATTAGAACACAGTGCGGCCGGTGGTGCTGCAGCTGAACCCCAGGGGTGTAACACCTTACGGGGCCTGAAAACTGAAAGCATTGTCGGAAGGGAGCTGATGACAGCTCAGCTGTCAGAGGTGGTACAACAGTGAACGGGAGCCTCCATGCCCAACCGTATCACATCTTCTATGAAAGCTGGAGCAACAGGGCACTAGAGAGTCCATGCCAGCCCGTATCACATCTTGCATCCAAGCAAAAGGTGGCCCTGCTTAGCACTAGAGCATCCATGCCCCCCGGTATCATATCTTGCATCCAAGCTAAAGGCGGTGAAACAGGCTACTAGAGCCACCTTCCCCTTCTCCCACCTCCGTATCACATCTTATATGAAAGCTGGAGTGTCCCAACAGGGCACTAGAGATTCCATGCCCGCTCGTATCACATCCTGAATCTAAGCAAGAGGTGGCCCAACTTAGCACTACAGCATCCATGCCCCACCACACCGTAGCACATCTTGTATCCAAGCTAGAGACGGTACAGCAGGGTACCAGAGCCTCCACGCCTGTCTATATGGCATCTCGTTTCCAAGCTAGACACTGGACCAGGATTATAGATGTAAACCGACACCTAGTTACATTGTGAGCCTCGTGTGGCGCAGAGCATTAGGGCAGTGGCTGTGCATGCTCTCGCTCACGACCTGAAGTATGCGGGTTCAAATCCTGCATAGGCCAGGTAGCCGGCTCAGGGTCGACTCATCCTTCCGAGGTCGGTGCAATGAGTACCCAGCTTGCTGGGGGGAGTAAAGTGACAGCTGAGGGCATACCATCATGTTCTCAGGTGGATTTCTGCGCAGCACGCTCTACTTTTTACCTTAGTGGCCTAGGCTTTGTACCAGACCCCACCCACCCTCTGGCCTCTGTATTCAATTAACCACTCATTTCACATCCTTTTACTCTAACTAGATTATTATTTCCCTATAATGTAACCCAAAGACGTCTCCGGTATAAGGACTTGTGGGTGGAGCCGGGGCGGTTATGTAATGAACAAATATTTAGCTCTATACCACTTATTTTGTGGGGTCTCATATTTTAGGTGTGTTATGAAGAGGGGGTCGCAGTCACTTTCTCTAAACTTCTGGGGGTGCTATGGAGCTCATGAACCTCCTTAAATCAATTGGCATTGAGCTCTCCTACTCCGACAACGGTGGGGGTCCTGTAAACTAACATGATCTGATTATGTGAGGATAGCGCCCCCTAGTGCCATTCACAGGGTTCCCTCCTTTCATAGCACAGACCTGCTGGTGATGAGTTGATTACATGGATCCTGCAGCTATCACCAGGTGACTGCCCCCAGCAGGATTAGTGTAGCACTACATGGTGCTCATGTAAATAACTGGGCATCATGTAGTACAGGGTCGCTCAGTCTTACAGAGCAGGAACTCATGTTTAACCCCTTGAGGACACAGACATTATTTGCCTCTTCATTTTCATGTTTTATGTCTCAGCCTTCTAAATGTCATAATGTTCCGATTTTTTTTTTTGTCGTTTTTTTTTTTTTGTGGGACGAGTTATAGTTTTTAATGTTACCAGTTAATGTACCAAATAATGTCCTGTAAAACTTATATAACTACTGTATATGCAGCTTAGCTCTGTGTTTATATGAGTACTCTGTATATGCAGCATAGCTCTGTGTATATGAGTACTCTGTATATGCAGCATAGCTCTGTGTATATGAGTACTCTGTATATGCAGCATAGCTCTGTGTGTATATGTACTGTAAATGCAGCATAGCTCTGTGTATATATGAGTACTCTGTATATGCGGCATAGCTCTGTGTGTATATGTACTGCATATGCAGCATAGCTCTGTGTATATGAGTACTCTGTATATGCGGCATAGCTCTGTGTATATGAGTACTCTGTATATCCAGCATAGCTCTGTGTATATGAGTACTCTGTATATGCAGCATAGCTCTGTGTGTATATGAGTACTCTGTATATGCAGCATAGCTGTGTGTGTTTGAGTACTCTGTATATGCAGCATAGCTCTGTGTATATGAGTCCTCTGTATATGCGGCATAGCTCTGTTTATATATGTACTGTATATGCAGCATAGCTCTGTGTATATGAGTACTCTGTATATGCGGCATAGCTCTGTGTATATATGTACTGTATATGCAGCATAGCTCTGTGTATATGAGTACTCTGTATATGCAGCATAGCTCTGTGTGTATATGAGTACTGTATATGCAGCATAGCTCTGTGTGTATGCGAGTACTCTGTATATGCAGCATAGCTCTGTGTATATGAGTACTCTGTATATGCGGCATAGCTCTGTGTGTATATGAGTACTCTGTATATGCGGCATAGCTCTGTGTGTATATGTACTGTATATGCAGCATAGCTCTGTGTATATGAGTACTCTGTATATGCAGCATAGCTCTGTGTATATGAGTACTCTGCATATGCAGCATAGCTCTGTGTGTATATGAGTACTCTGTATATGCGGCATAGCTCTGTGTATATATGTACTGTATATGCAGCATAGCTCTGTGTATATGAGTACTCTGTATATGCAGCATAGCTCTGTGTGTATAAGTACTGTATATGCAGCATAGCTCTGTGTATATGAGTACTGTATATGCAGCATAGCTCTGTGTGTATGCGAGTACTCTGTATATGCAGCATAGCTCTGTGTATATGAGTACTCTGTATATGCGGCATAGCTCTGTGTGTATATGAGTACTCTGTATATGCGGCATAGCTCTGTGTGTATATGTACTGTATATGCAGCATAGCTCTGTGTATATGAGTACTCTGTATATGCAGCATAGCTCTGTGTATATAAGTGCTATATACGTGTGTAGCACCGCCTGGGACTAACGGTAATCAGATGATCTCAGCCCCCCGCACTCACTGCAGTTGGACCAGACATCTACATTGGGGTCACAGCAGGAAGTGCAATAGAAGGCTTCTCTCCCATTTAAATCAATGGGAGCTATACTTCCTATTGCACTTCTGGCTCCGAACTCAGTGGAGCTGTCAACATCCAGTCTACTGCAATGAGAGTGGATGCTGAGATCAGCTGACCGTTGGGGGTCCTGAATGGTGGACCTCAACTGATCAACTACTGGTGACTTATTTTTAGGATAGGTGATTAATGCTGCAGGGGGTTAAATGCCTGGAAAACTTATTGAATCCTTTCATGACCAAGAGTCATTGATGTGACTGCATCCAGGCCACATTCTGCCATTCTGCTATTCCCATGTTTAAAAAAATCATAACGTTATATTTTTTAGTTAACATATCTATATGAGGACTTGTTTTTTTGTGGTACATATTGTACTTTTTAATGGTACCAATTCATATACCATATAATGTATTGGAAGACTTTTAAAAATTTGTAAGTGGGGTAAAGTGAACTTGCGGATTTCTGATCGTTCATACAGTATAATGCAATATTATGGTATTGCATTATACTATATTTAACCCCTTAACGACCAGCACATAGTGTTTTTATGTCCTCCCGAAGTGGGCTTTATTCTCTGAGGACGTAAAAACATGCTTCCTGCAGAGAATAATGCCCCTCGGGCTGTGGACGTGATAGCTCCATGCTGTCGGTGTCCGCAGGTAGCTGACAGCATGGAGCTGTCATCCCGGGCTGTTCGGACACCCCCCCCCCCCCCCCCGGCATTGCGATCGGCGCTATGCAATGGATAGCGCCGATCGCAAAAAAAGTAAATAAAAGTACACAAAAGTTAAAGATTCAGCTGCTCTGATGGATCGGATCCATCGGAGCAGCTGAAATTTCTCACCCAGGTCCGGCACGCTGCTCCCCGCTCTCCTGCCGCTCCGGGGGCCCGAAGCCGGTCTTCTGCACATGCGCGCCAGGCGGCATTACGTCAGCCGCATGCGCAGAAGGCCCGGCGGCGCGGGAGATTTAAAATCTCCTGGCTCCCGGCTCCTGTAGGTAGCCGGGAGGCAGGAGATGTCAGCGGGGACTGCGGTGAGCGGTCCCCGGTACCGCGATCGTCGTTATCCAATGAATAGCGGCGATCGCGAAAAAGTTAAAAAAAAGTTTTAAAAAGTCAGTTTCACCTCCCCTCATGGATCGGATCCATGAGGGGAGGTGAAAATACTCACCCCCAGTCCTCAGCGGTGTCCCGATGTCCCGGGACCCGAATCCCCGTCTGCGCATGCGCGCCCGATGATTGAAAATCCCTCTGCTCCTGGCTGCCATGTGTAGCTAGGAGCCGAGAGATTATACCGGGGACATGATCACTGTCATCCAATGGATGACAGTGATCATGTAAAGTGAAAAAAAAGTGTAAAAAAGTTAAAAAAAAAAAAAGTAAAAAAAAGTTTTTAAAAGTTTAAAAAGCGTACGTTTCATCTCCCCTCGTGGATCATATCCGTGAGGGAGGATGAAAGTACGTACCTAAGGCCCCCAGATTTATCCGTGGACCTTACCACAGCTTCTGCACACGCGCCCGTCGCCAAAATGGCGGGCGCATGCGCAAAAGCTGTGGATTGCCAGGATAATTTAAATTCTCCCTGCTCCTGGCTACAAAACATAGCCAAGAGCATGGAGATTTAATGGGGGTCCGCAGTGAGCGGTTCCTGGTCACGTGTTCGCCATTATCCAATAATGGCAATCACGTAAAAGTTAAAAAAAGAATTTGAAGTTTCATCTCCCCTCACTGATGCGATCGGTGAGAGGAGATGAAACTTTTTACCGGAGGCCTGCGTATTTGAACCCCGACGCGATCTTCCTTCGTGGACCTTCCCGAATTCTGCACATGCGATTGCCGGCAAAAAGCCGGACACATGCGCAGCAGTCGGGGAGCCCAGGAAATTTAAAATCTCCTTGCTCCCAGCGACTAACGGTCGCCGAGAGCCTGGAGCAGTGACGGGTGGCCTCGTTGAACGGTCCTCGGTCAGGTGATAAAAAGGTAGCGATCTACCTTAGGCCGGTCTCACATGACCGCATAGGCATTACGGATTCTGCATGCGTCTGATCCATGGTAATACGCAGATGAAGCGCATTGGATTACCCAATTCCACTCATTAGCGGGTCGGAATTGCGTAATCCACTCGCAGAAAAGAGAACGCAGCAGGTTCTATTTTACTGTGGATATTTGTAACGTAGAGCCCATTGTGCTCCATGGTCGTGGATATACCCGCAGGCCATACGCAACTACGTTGTATACGGGCTGCGGGTACCCCCGTCATCGCTAAGCGACGGTGCGGGAAATACAAAAAAAGGTGTACTGTGCATGACCGCCTGTGTGAGTAGGCAGTTATGCGCAGTACATTACGCAGCCATACGCAGGGTCACAGCCGGGCTCACAGATGGGATCCGCTGTGGGCCTCCGCAAGCGGATTCCGCCTGCACCCGCGTGAGCCCGGCGTTATTCAGACAGCTACCTGTGATACGTATTTTACAAGAAGCCCCAGGAACGCTCGCCTTCCTGCAGTTCCAGGAGCACCTTGTTGAGCGCCTTCTGTGTGAGACCGCCGCACCTCATCAAGCTTACGGAGACTCACGGAACACCACTTTTTACACCCCATACCCACCACTGAGGTCACAAAATACCCCCAAAAAGCATGAGAGGATGGGGGGGGGGATACCCGGTTTTATTGCCCCATGGGCCCATTCCAACCAGCCTCCGTAATTACCCCTGTCTTCGGAAATACTACACAGTTCACATTTTTACTTTTATCTAAGATTTGCAGACGCCAAAAAGGGCGCGGAGGGGGGGGGAGGATATTTTTAGGGAGTCAATCTTTATTCTGTACAAATAAGCAATGGGGCCTGGAATTTATTCAGTTGTGCCCTAAAATCCAACAGGTGTTCCGTCCTTTATAGGCCTTGCCATGCGTCCTGTAAGTAGATTAGGGCCACAATGGGTATGTTTCTGAACTCGGGACAAACGGGGGTATCCATTTTGGGGTGAACGTCTTCATTCCTATGTGCACTGTACAAAAAAAATGTTTTTAAATTGAAAAAATTGCCAAAAAAATTGAAAATCGTAACTTTTTCCTTCTCCTTTGCTTAGATTCATTCAAATACTGTGGGGTCAAAATACGCAGTACACCCCTAGATGAATTCGTTAAGGGGTCTAGTTTTCAAAATGGGGTCATTTGAGGGGGTTCTTTATAGTTTTGGCCACTCAATGGCTCTATAAGTGGGCAATGGGGCCTGAAATTTATTCAGTGGTACCCTGAAATCCAACGGGTATTCCTTTCATTGTAGGCCTAGCCATGGGTCCTGTAAGCATATTAGGGCCACAATGGGTATGTTTCTGAACACGGGACAAACAGGGGTATCCATTTTGGGGTGAAAGCCTTCATTTATATGTGTGCTGTACAAGAAAAACTGTTTTTAAATTGACACAATAGCCCAAAAAATGAAAATCCTATTTTTTTCCTTTTGCTTTGCTTGAATTTATTCAAAAACTGTGGGGTCAAAATATGCAGTACATCCCTAGATAAATTCGTTAAGGGGTCTAGTTTTCAAAATGGGGTCATTTGTGGGGGTTCTATATGGTTTTGGGCGCTCAAGAACTCTACAAGTGGGCAATGGGGCCTAAAAGGACTTCAAGCAAAATCTATGTTCTGAAAGCCACCGATTACTCCTTTTATTTTGGGCCCCGTTGTGCATGCGGACATAAGATTAGGGCCACAATGGGTATATTTCTGAAAACAGCACAAACAGGGGTATCTATTTTGGGGTGCAAGTCTTTCTTCATATGTGTGCTGTAAAAAAAAAGCTGTTTTTAAAATGACAGAATTGCCAAAAAAACAAAAATCCAAATTTTTTCCTTTTGCTTTGCTTGAATTTATTCAAAAACTGTGGGGTCAAAATACGCAGTACACCCCTAGATAAATTCGTTAAGGAGTCTAGTTTTCAAAATGGGGTCATTTGTGGGGGTTCTCTATGGTTTCGGGCGCTGAAGAACTCTACAAGTGGGCAATGGGGCCTAAAAGGACTTCAAGCAAAATTTGTGCTCCGAAAGCCACCGGTCGCTCCTTTCATTTTGGGCTCCGTTGTGTATCCAGACATAAGATTAGGGCCACAATTCGTATGTCTCTGAACACGGGACAAACAGGGGTATCCACTTTTGGGTGCAAGTCTTCCTTCATATGTGTGCTGTACAAAAAAAGCTGTTTTTAAAATGACAGAATTGCCAAAAATACGAAAATCACAATTTTTTCCTTTTGCTTGGTTTGAATTCATTAAAAAACTGTGGGGTCAAAATATGCAGTACACCCCTAGATAAATTCCTTAAGGGGTCTAGTTTTCAAAATGGGGTCATTTGTGGGGGTTTTCTATGGTTTTGGGCGCTCAAGAACTCTACATGTGTGCTATGGGGCCTAAAAGGACTTCAAGCAAAATGTCTGTTTTGAAAGACACTGACTACTCCTTTCATTTTGGGCCCCGTTGTGGACTCAGATATAACAATAGGGCCACAATGGGTATATTTCTGAACATGGGAGAAATAGGGGTATCCATTTTGGGGTGTAAATCCTGATTTTCATGTAAACTATAGGAAAAAAATATATGTCTTTAAATTGACAGATTTGCAAAAATATGAAATTTTACTTTTTCTCCTCT
Organism: Eleutherodactylus coqui; assembly: GCF_035609145.1. Lineage (NCBI taxonomy): Eukaryota > Metazoa > Chordata > Amphibia > Anura > Eleutherodactylidae > Eleutherodactylus > Eleutherodactylus coqui. The sequence continues at coordinate 46,680,386 of NC_089844.1, read as the reverse complement.
AAATTGAATTAATTCCTGAAAAAAAACTGTGGGGTCAAAATACTCATGACCCCCTTCAGTGAATACACTAAGGGGTGTAGTTTTTAAAATGAGGTCATTTGGGGGGGTATCTATTATTCTGACACTCGTGAGCCTTTCCAATCTTGGCTTGGTATAGGAAAACAAAGTGTTCCTCAAAATGCTAAAAAGTAATGTTAAATTTGTACGTCTCCTAAATGGTTAAAAAAAAAACGAAAGTTTTTCCAATGTGCGCCCAAAATAAAGTAAACGGGTGGAAATATAAATCTTAGCAAAAATTTCTATATTATGTTTGCACATATTTAAGATATTGCAGTTTGAAATGTGAAAAAATTACGATTTTTTCAAAATTTTCCCAATTTTGGCGCTATTAATAAATAAACACAATTTCTATCAGTCTATTTTTTCCGCCTAAATGAAGCACAACATGTGGCGAAAAAACAATGTCAGAATCGCTTGGATATGCAAAACCTTTCTGGTGTTTTTCCATGTTAAAGTGACACGTCAGATTTGCAAAATTTGGCCTGGTCACGCTGTCCATGTGCTATCCGATGTAAACAGGCACAGCACACCTACATGCATTGGCATATGCTATTTCATGTCTGTGATATGGACAGGAAAACGGCATGTAATGAGTTTTTTTTACTGCAGATGATTGATCTGTGTGAAAATCTGTCAATGTACATGTACTCATAGCCCTATAACGGATCGTGTGCTGTCCGTCGACTTACGCCAAATATACTGGAATGCAGGGGGTTTAGTCAATTTGACCCCAGTGCGGTAAGATCACAGCACTAACCACATTGCCGGCCCGGGGGTTTGGTACGTTACACATTACATATAGTAACTTGTGCCGGAAGAACTTTTCTCACCACTTTTTTCTTTGTGCTTTGGATGTGATGCAGATTATCAGAAACAATGTGGTCTACAGAGATTAGCAGCCTCGGCTTTCGATCAGGTAAGACTCTTTATTATCTTTATCATTTGCTGTCAGGGATAGCTCTCCCAGGGCCATGACAACAGGTAGGCAGGGGGCAAAATAATTAACCCAAGCAAGGGTTCAGGGTGCACCCAACATGTTTTGGCACAACAGCTGCCTTCGTCTGGGGCGCCCCCTTGCATGGGTTAAGTATTTTCATTTATGATTTCATGAATTTTTGATTACAGTAAAGATATTGTTTTATATTATGGTGTGATAGGCGTTTTCCTTTTTTGGTTTATGTCCTCTTGTGTAGCCACATTTAAGGGTTTGTGCATTAGACGGTATATACAGTCAAGTGCCCTGCTGGTACATTTGATTCCAACATAAACCACTGATGGAAGGCTGGAATACCTTCCGATGTATAGAAATACCATGGGATATGTTGCTTAGAGGCTCCCACTTTAATAAAACATATACAGGGTGGTATATATAGATTTCTCTTGTATAGGTGTATATTGAGTTGTGTTGTTTACCATACGATTCCATGACTCAAAAATGGTACTGAGATCTACTGACCCAACAGAGGCTGAAGGGAGGCTCTTTTGGTCTCTGTTGGGTGAGTGGATCCTGATGGATACGTTTGGCACATTTATTGATTGATGCAGTGAGGACACAAGGCACCCTGCAGTTGTGAACTTGACCTTAGTGGTGAGCTCAGATTGTAAAAGATTGCCCACCTGGACAACCACTTCTCTAAAACATATTGTCCCGGGGATAGGTAATTGCACCAGGTTTGGATATTGAAACTGGTGACCATGTAGTACAGGGTGGAGATAGAGAGAACAGATGGCTGCTAACTGACCTTTATACGTCACACTCTGAGCAGTGAGCAGGTTACATATATTTGTTAGTTTTGTGCCTCTTCCTCTACATTCATGATTGAGCTCATTGTCTGCTTGTTCTCTCTCTTCAGCTTATGCCAGCGCCACGTCGGCGGAGGAGTACCGACTGGTGACGAAATGTATGCAACTCCTACCGTCCCCTCTCTTCAAGAAGGAGGTGAGTAAACGTGTCAGCTATCATGGAGATGTATATATGTAGTCACCTGAGCACATAATGTACTGATCCACTCTCTTTTAAGCGCCTCATGCCAACAAACCCTGAAGCCCAGAAACAATATCGGCCAACTATTAAAGAAGTCATCAGACCAAGACCAACAAAGGCAGAGTTGGCACTGCGAGCAAGAGCAGCCATCGCTCGCATGCTATGTGAAGGGCTGGAGGATGAAGACGAGGAAGAAAAGAAGGAAGAAAATGAGGAGAACATTGAGGATGAGGAAGTAGAGGAGGAGGAAAAAGAGGAAGAAATTCTGGAGGATGAGGAAGAAGAGGACCAGGAATCCAACAGTGAGGTTCCATCTGACCCACTGAGAGGGATTCAGGACCGGTCACTGAGAAGAAGCAGGATCAGGCAGCGCTCCATCCACCACGACAGCCTCCGCATGTGGGGCAAGAAGAACATCATGTGGACGATCCTGCGAAGAACCCTCCACCTCTGAACTATTGCAGTAACATCAGCAATAGTAATAATAATATAATAATAATCTTTATAATAGTAATTATAGTAAAAAAAATAAATTAATAGTAGAATAATAAAAATAATAAGATCAGCAGATAGTAGAAGGGATTTGATCCGGGGTTCTAGGACCGATCGCCTTTTCCCGGGGTCAAGAAGGAATTTTTCCCTGGTCACTAATTGGCTGAATGTGTCCAGGGTTTTTTCGCCTTCTTCTGGATCAATAACTATTGCATTAGGGTTAGTGTAATATTACTAATAGTGGAGTATTAATAGTAGAAGCAAGCGTAATAATAGTGTAATACTAGTAATTATAAAAAATAATTACCTTCTGTATAAACTATGTAATAATAGTAATTGTAGGTTAGATAATATAACAGGAAATTGTAAATTCTTTCAGAGGCTTTGATCCGGGGTTCTAGGACCGATCGCCTTTTCTCGGGGTCAAGAAGGAATTTTTCCCTGGTCACCAATTGGCTGAATGTGTCCAGGGTTTTTTCGCCTTCTTCTGGATCTAAAGTTTTAGGGTTAGGTATAGTGTGATATTAGTAATAGTGTAATAATAATAGTATTAGCATATAACCAATAATATTGTAATATCAGTAATTATAAACAATAGTAATAATACTCTTTAAATCATAATATAATAGTCTTAATAAGGTTTATAATATAATAGGAACTAGGAATTTGTTAATTGCTTTAGCGGCTTTGATCCAGGGTTCTTGGACCGATCGCCTTTTCTCGGGGTCAAGAAGGAATTTTTCCTTGGTCACCAATTGGCTGAATGTGTCCAGGGTTTTTTCGCCTTCTTCTGGATCAACAATGTTAGGGATAGACATCTTAGAATTAGTAATAGAACAACATAGTACACTGATAATAACAGTAACCTTATAATACTAGTGATAGGGTAAAAATGGTCTAATGATTCTAGCAGTAGTCTGATAGCTTCATATACAACATAATAGCGTTAGAGTAACAATAGCATAATAGTAATAATAGTGATGGAATAATAGTAGAATGATAAAACTAGTGATATTATAACAACAGTGATAGGAAAACAGTGTAATAATACTAGTGATATAATAAAAGTATATACTGGAAATAAACAACCTTAGAAATATATCCTGTGTGCCGTCTCGTTTTTTCTAGTAAGAAAGAAAGATGTGTGAGATTTGGATAAAAGGGCCTTTTTATCTGGAAACAGCGCCCCTTTTGTCAGTATGTAGCATCTGGTATCACAGCTCATGCCCAGTCAGACCCATTATTCCCATCTCATACAAACTCTTTAAAGAGAACTTGTCTCCTCCTATAGGCACCATAAACTAAGACACATGCTTAAAGGACAGGTCTGGCGGAGTCCGGGGATGTAATCTATATACTCCCCATTCCCACGCTGTTGCACGCACTCCACTGTCCTCTATGGGAGTGCGCACACGGACTGAATGAAGAGTCACGCTGATAGATGGAGCATTGACTTCCTGGGGAGCCTGGTAAGTATAAACATTACATCCCGGGACTCCGCAGGACCTGTCCTATAAGCATCATACTTAGTTTATGGTTCTTATAGAAGATGACAGCTACCCTTTAATTCTACAAGGTCCACATATAAGTTACAGCTCCTGTTTAGTCATACAGCAAATTAACCGTATAAACATTTCCATTTGTAACATTTATGAAATCTTTAATTCCTTGTAGATGGGGCCCCGTGTAGGAATCTCAGTAGGGCCACTTAACTCCAATTACATTTATTCCCTGTCAGCATTTAAAGCTGGATAGAAAAGCATCATCATCAGCGCTTTTCTATCCAGCTATAAAGACTGACAGGGATGGAAACCATGCGAAATACAGACCAAAGATGTCTCCTCCCCCTCACATATCGAGCCGTATGGTTCTGTCCTCGCTCCATCCTGGTTTCGGTCCCTATACAGCTTTCGGCACCGAAGACAGAAACCTGGGGTGGAACCGCTGCTGGACATGAAATGCTACATGAAAACAACTTAAGGCCTCATGTCCATGGGCGGGTCGGATTACCGATGCGGAAGCCCATAGCGGAATCTGAACCTGCCCCCAGCCTGCGACCCTGCGTATCTGTGCCTATTAGAGGTGAGCGAGCATACTCGTCCGAGATTGATACTCGTTCGAGTATTAGCGTGTTCGAGATGCTCGTTACTCGTGACGAGCACAACGCGATGTTCAAGTTACTTTCACTTTCATCTCTGAGACGTTAGTGCGCTTTTCTGGCCAATTGAAAGACAGGGAAGGCATTACAACTTCCCCCTGCGACGTTCAAGCCCTATACCACCCCCCTGCAGTGAGTGGCTGGCGAGATCAGGTGTCACCCGAGTATAAAAATCAGCCCCTCCCGCGGCTCGCCACAGATTTATTCTGACATAGAGGAGGGAAAGTGCTGTTGGTGCGGGAGCTGCTATAGGGAGAGTGTTAGGAGTATTTTAGGCTTCAAGAACCCCAACGGTCCTTCTTAGGACCACATCTATCCGTGTGCAGTAGTGTGGAGGCTGCTTTTTGCAGTGTTGCACTTTTTTTTTTTTTGTATATCGGCCGTGCATAGCATTGCGCCCTGCGTTTAATTATACATACTCCAGGGCCAGTAGTGGTGGTGAGGCAGGGACAGAAGACATATTTATTGAATATAGGCAGTGGGCCTTTCCAAAAACATTTGGGAAAAAAAATCTATTTGGGCTGCCTGTGACTGTCCTCAGTGTACTGGGTCTGTGCTGGGTGTAGTTGTCCTCCTAATTCATACGCAGCCAGCTAAGTGTTACAGCAGGCTTGCACAAAATTATTTCCTGGCTCTGTGTTGCCTCTTACATCACCGCTGTATTCCTGTCCACAGTGCAACAGTCTGCAGTTATTTTACATACTCCAGGGCCAGTAGTGGTGACGCAGGGACAGAAGACATATTTATTGAATATAGGCAGTGGGCCTTTCCAAAAACATTTGGGGAAAAAAATCTATTTGGGCTGCCTGTGACTGTCCTCAGAGTACTGGGTCTGTGCTGGGTGTAGTTGTCCTAATTCATACGCAGCCAGCTAAGTGTTACAGCAGGCTTGCGCAAAAGTATTTCCTGGCTCTGTGTTGCCTCTTACATCACCGCTATATTCCTGTCCACAGTGCAACAGTCTGCAGTTATTTTACATACTCCAGGGCCAGTAGTGGTGACGCAGGGACAGAAGACATATTTATTGAATATAGGCAGTGGGCCTTTCCAAAAACATTTGGGGAAAAAAAATCTATTTGGGCTGCCTGTGACTGTCCTCAGTGTACTGGGTCTGTGCTGGGTGTAGTTGTCCTCCTAATTCATACACAGCCAGCTAAGTGTTACAGCAGGCTTGCGCAAAATTATTTCCTGGCTCTGCTGTGCGTTCCGTAAGCGAAGACAGCCTCCAACCACAGGCCAATAAGGGGCACATTTAATTACAGCGTTCTGTTTCTGCACTACTGGTAATACAGCATGCTGAGGGGTAGGTGTAGGCCTAGAGGACGCGGGCGAGGACGCGGAGGCCCAAGTCAGGGTGTGGGCACAGGCCCAGCCAGTGCGGTGGCCAGGGGTAGAGGCAGAGCCAGACTGAATAATCCACCAACTGTTTCCCAAAGTGCCCCCTCGCGCCATGCCACCCTGCAGAGGTCAAGGTGCTCTATGGTGTGGCAGTTTTTCACAGAGACGCCTGACGACCGACGAACAGTGGTGTGCAACCTTTGTCGCGCCAAGATCAGCTGGGGAGCCACCACCACCAGCATGCGCAGGCATATGATGGCCAAGCACCCCACAAGGTGGGACGAAGGCCATTCACCGCCTCCGGTTTGCACCACTGCCTCTCCCCCTGTGCCCCAACCTGCCACTGAGATCCAACCCCCCTCTGAGGACACAGGCACTACCGTCTCCTGGCCTGCACCCACACCCTCACCTCCGCTGTCCTCGGCCCCATCCAGCAATGTCTCTCAGCGCAGTGTCCAGACGTCGCTAGCGCCACTGTTTGAGCGCAAGCGCAAGTACACCGCCACGCACCCGCACGCCCAAGCGTTAAACGTGCACATTGCCAAATTGATCAGTCTGGAGATGCTGCCGTATAGGCTTGTGGAAACAGAGGCTTTCAAAAGCATGATGGTGGCGGCGGCCCCGCGCTACTCGGTTCCCAGTTGCCACTGCTTTTCCCGATGTGCCGTCCCAGCCCTGCACGACCACGACCTTGTACGCGCCCTCACCAACGCGGTTACTGCCAAGGTCCACTTAACAACGGACACGTGGACAAGCACAGGCGGGCAGGGCCACTATATCTCCCTGACGGCACATTGGGTGAATTTAGTGGAGGCTGGGACACAGTCAGAGCCTGGGACCGCTCACGTCCTACCCACCCCCAGAATTGCGGGCCCCAGCTCGGTGCTGGTATCTACGGCAGTGTATGCTTCCTCCACTAAACCACCCTCCTCCTCCTCCTCCTCCAACGCAACCTCTGTCTGGCAATCAAGATGTGTCAGCAGCAGCAGCAGCACGTCGCCAGCAGTCGGTGTCGCGCGGCGTGGCAGGACAGCGGTGGGCAAGCGCCTGCAGGCCGTGCTGAAACTACTCAGCTTAGGAGAGAAGAGGCACACGGCCCACGAACTGCTGCAGGGTCTGACAGAGCAGACCGACCGCTGGCTTGCGCCGCTGAGTCTCCAACCGGGCATGGTCGTGTGTGACAACGGCCGTAACCTGGTGAAGGCTCTGCAGCTCGGCAGCCTCACGCACGTGCCATGCCTGGCCCATGTCTTTAATTTGGTGGTTCAGAGCTTTCTGAAAAGCTACCCACACTTTTCATACCTGCTCGGAAAGGTGCGCCGGGTCAGCGCACATTTCCGCAACTCCAAGACGGACGCTACCACCCTGCGGACCCTGCAACATCGGTTTAATCTGCCAGTGCACCGACTGCTGTGCGACATGCCCACACGGTGGAACTCTACGCGCCACATGTTGGCCAGGCTCTATGAGCAGCGTAGAGCTATAGTGGAATACCAACTCCAACAAGGGCGGCGTAGTGGGAGTCAGCCTCCTCAATTATTTACGGAAGAGTGGGCCTGATTGGCAGATATCTGCCAGGTCCTTGGAAACTTTGAGGAGTCTACCCAGATGGTGAGCGGGGATGCTGCAATCATTAGCGTCACCATTCCTCTGCTATGCCTCTTGAGAAGTTCCCTGCAAAGCATAAAGGCAGACGCTTTGCACTCGGAAACGGAGGCGTGGGAAGACAGTATGTCGCTGGATAGTCAGAGCACCCTCATGTCTATATCTCAGCGCGTTGAGGAGGAGGGGGAGGAGCATGAGGAGGAGGGGGAAGAGACAGCTTGGCCCACTGCTGAGGGTACCCATGCTGCTTGCCTGTCATTCTTTCAGCGTGTATGGCCGGAGGAGGAGGAGGATCCTGAAAGTGATCTTCCTAGTGAGGACAGCCATGTGTTGCGTACAGGTACCCTGGCACACATGGCTGACTTCATGTTAGGATGCCTTTCTCGTGACCCTCGCGTTACACGCATTCTGGCAACTACGGATTACTGGGTGTACACACTGCTCAACCCACGGTATAAGGAGAACCTTTCCACTCTCATTCCCGAAGAGGAAAGGGGTTCCAGAATGATGCTATACCACAGGGTGCTGGTGGACAAACTGATGGTAAACTTCCCATCCGACAGCGCTAGTGGCAGAAGGCGCAGTTCCGAGGGCCAGGTAGCAGGGAAGGCGCAGAGATCAGGCAGCATGTACAGCGCAGGCAGGGGAACATTCTCCAAGGCCTTTGCCAGCTTTATGGCTCCCCAGCAAGACTGTGTCAACGCTCCCCAGTCAAGGCTGAGTTGGCGGGAGCACTGTAAAAGGATGGTGAGGGAGTACGTAGCCGATCGCACGACCGTCCTCCGTGACGCCTCTGCCCCCTACAGCTACTGGGTGTCGAAGCTGGACACGTGGCCTGAACTCGCGCTGTATGCCCTGGAGGTGCTTGCTTGTCCTGCGGCTAGTGTCTTGTCAGAGAGGGTGTTTAGTGCGGCTGGGGGAATCATCACGGATAAGCGTACCCGCCTGTCAACCGACAGTGCCGACAGGCTTACACTCATCAAGATGAACAAAGCCTGGATTTCCCCAGACTTCTCTTCTTCACCAGCGGACAGCAGCGATACCTAAACAATACGTAGGCTGCACCAGCGGATGGAAGCATCGTTCTCTATCACCATAAAAAACGTGGACCTTTTAGCTTCATCAATCTGTGTATAATATTCCTCCTCCTCCGCCTGCTCCTCCTCCTGAAACCTCACATAATCACGCCGAACGGGCAATTTTTCTTAGGCCCACAAGGCTCAGTCATATAATTTATGTAAACAATTTTTATACGTTTCAATGCTCATTAAAGCGTTGAAACTTGCACCTGAACCAATTTTTATTTTAACTGGGCTGCCTCCAGGCCTAGTTACCAATTAAGCCACATTAACCAAAGCGATTAATGGGTTTCACCTGCCCTCTTGGTTGGGCATGGGCAATTTTTCAGAGGTACATTAGTACTGTTGGTACACCAATTTTTGGGGGCCCTCGCCTACAGTGTAATCCAATTAATTTTTTGCCCACCTGCATTACAGCTGACGTTACATCAGCTGTGTTGGGCACTGCAATGGGATATATTTATGTACCGCTGGTGGGTTCCAGGAAGCCACCCATGCCGTGGGTCCACACGGAGTTGTAACTGCATGTGTCCACTTCTAAAGAACCCCAGCCTGACTGGGGCATGCAGTGTGGGCCGAAGCCCACTTGCATTAAACATGACATTACCTCAGCTGTGATGGGCAATGCAATGGGATATATTTATGTACCGCCGGTGGCTTCCTGGCACCCACCCATGCTGTGGGTCCACACGGAGTTGTAGCTGCATGTGTCCACTTCTAAAGAACCCCAGTCTGACTGGGGCATGCACTGTGGGCCGAAGCCCACTTGCATTAAACATGACATTACCTCAGCTGTGATGGGCAATGCAATGGGATATATTTATGTACCGCCGGTGGGTTCCAGGGAGCCACCCATGCTGTTGGTCCACACGGAGTTGTAACTGCATGTGTCCACTTCTAAATAACCCCAGTCTGACTGAGGCATGCAGTGTGGGCCGAAGCCCACCTGCATTTAATCGGACGTTACCTCAGCTGTGATGGGCACTGCAATGGGATACATTAATGTACAGCCGGTGGGTTCCAGGGAGCCACCCATGCTGTGGGTGCACACGGAATTCCCATTGCGGAGTTGTACCTGCCTGTGACTATTTATAAAAAAACGCGGTCTGACTGGGGCATGCAGACACCTTGACAGAATGAATAGTGTGTGGCACCTAGGTTCCCCATTGCTATGCCCACGTGTGCAGCTCCTGATGGCGGAGGCACAGGATTATATTTCTCATTGCTTCTGTACAGCATTGTGGGCTATCGCCCCGCCCCTTTTAAAGAGGGTCGCTGCCTAGCCATGCCAACCCTCTGCAGTGTGTGCCTGCGGTTCCTCCTCATGGCAGACGCACTTATAAATAGACATGAGTGTGGCGTGGCATGAGGGCAGCTGAAGGCTGCGCAGGGACTATTTGGTGTGGGCTGTGGACACTGCGTCGTGCGGGGGGAGGGGGGGTTGGGCAGCATGTAACCCAGGAGAAGTGGCAGTGTAGTGTCATGCAGGCAGTGATTGTGCTTTGTTGGAGGTAGTGTGGTGCTTAGCTAAGGTATGCATTGCTAATGAGGGCTTTTCAGAAGTAAAAATTGTTGGGAAGGGGGGGGCCCACTCTTGCCGCTATTGTGGCTTAATAGTGGGACCTGGGAACTTGAGATGCAGCCCAACGTGTAGCCCCTCACCTGCCCTATCCGTTGCTGTGTCGTTCCCATCACTTTCTTGAATTGCCCAGATTTTCCCAAATGGAAACCTTAGCGAGCATCGGCGATATACAAAAATGCTCGAGTCGCCCATTGACTTCAATGGGGTTCGTTACTCGAAACGAACCCTCGAGCATCGCGATAATTTCGTCCTGAGTAACGAGCACCTGAGCATTTTGGTGCTCGCTCATCTCTAGTGCCTATCTTCTCTTTTCTGCACTGCAAATGTGTGCGGCACTGACAGCCAGTGTGCCGGCGCACATGCGCAATACAGGTTTTTATTTTTTTACTCCTGCTTTGCTGCGGACGGGCCGCAGATTGGACGGCTTCCATTGCATGTGTAAATTGAAGTGCGGGTGCCCCGTGCAGATTCCACAAATCAAATCCGCCTGTAGACATTGGGCCTAAAGGTACCTCTACATGGATGATTATCACTCAAATCATCGCTGCAAAGAGTGATTTGGGGCAATGGTAGTCCCATGTATACGCGACCACCAACAGGGCACTGAGCAAGAAATTGCTCACCTCTTGGAGTCACTTGCTTTTTAGCTCACCTAAAAACCAAGCCACTGTCTGCCCGTGTAAATGGGCAGTCATTTCTCCTCCATACTTTCAAAAAAATCCTGAATTTTATTTCCCCATTTACATAGATGGCCGAGTGGTTTTTTTGTGTGACAAGCTGCATTTTTCATTGGTACTAATTAAAATACCATAGAATGTTTTGAAGAAGTGAAAGAAGGTATTTAGGTCCTCTGTCCACAGACGTTGCGCGGGAGCCTGAGCCGCAGACAAATCTCCGCCGGTCAGCCTATCTGACAGATAGGCTGACCGCAGAGAATCGCGGCAACTCGCAGCAAGCGGACAATTGCAATGGTTCTCTGCTCGTGGACACAGGGCCGGCGCTTTCCATAGCAATGCTATAGAAGCGTGTCTGTAAGCCTACTTGATCGGTTTGGAATAAGCTTGGTCGAATGTGGCCAAAATCTTGGCAAAAAATGTTATATCAGAATTTAATAAAGAAGTGGGCTTACAATTTCCAGGAATAGCGTGCAATTTACCTGCTTTCAAGAGTGTGATAATTGATGTGTTTAGCATTTCATAGAGAAAGGAGTCTTTTTTTTTTTTTTTTTTAAATCAAGTTTTATTGAAATTTTCCAAAATACGTAATGCACATAAATCTCACATCTCTGATCATCCTTGTACATAACCGAGTGTAGTATGCATCTGTTGGTGGAATAACTGGTGTATGGTGAGAAATAAAATGAGGTCTCACCTGGCTCAGAGAGAGCCCCTAAAAGGTGCTATGTTACACCAGGATCAACTGGAAACATAAAATTATCAACTTTAGTAGTAAGTAAGAGGGGGTATAAAAGGGTAAAAGGAAAGGGTAAGAAGGGGGGAGTGGGGTAGGGGAAGCATAAGAAGCGGAGAAGGCAGACTGTCTTAGAATATGGTTACCTGGCTGCTCCTCCAGTAGAACGGTTCCGAATCATAGGAGCTTTCTCTAGATTATGCAGGCCGTGGGTCGTTTCGCCATTTTGATGATTATGATCCGAGCCTGGATGGTCCTTCAACCGTCCGGGGCAAAGTCTCAAAGGTTAGGGGGTTAAGTTAAGGTAGGCAGGGTAGTGGTTCCAGGGGGGGTCTCTGCCATCCACTCCTCCCAACTATCAGGTGGAGGGTAAAGTTTAGATGAGGTTGATTTGCCTCCAGGGGTGCCAAGTGTTTATAAATCCCTCATGTGTTCCTGTATTCCAACTATGTAGTTCTTCCATATTATATATGGAGTCCACTCTTGATTTCCAAGATGCCAGAGTAGGGGGCACTCTTTGGAGCCAGAGGGATGAGATTAGGGTTTTTGCGGCATCGAGTAGAAAAGCTAGCAATTTGTCTTTCAAGGGATGGAAGTTCACCGAGGGTCTCCAGAGGAATAATGCTTCCGCTGTGATATGGAAATTGGGTTTAAGGAGGCGTAGCACACCTCCCAACTCACTCCAGAACGTGGTCAGCTCCCTACACTCACACCAGATATGGCTATATGACCCCGTCTCCGCGTTACACGTCCAGCATTTGTCATGGTCTACTAGTTTATGTATAAAGAGCCACTGTGGGGTCTTGTACCATCTGACCATGATTTTGTAGTGACTTTCCTGGAGCAATATGCAGGGTGAAAGTCCAAAGGCGGTTTGCAGAATCAGTTTGATATCTGATGTAGTGAGGGAGAGTCAGGAAGGCTGGTTTGTAGGATATCTCCGGGTTAAGGATCTTATTGCGGATAATAGAGAGATGTATTTCTTGGCTGGTCACTAACTAGTATTTTTTCAAATGGGGTTTCTGGTCTGGTGGACTTAGAGGATTTCTGAAACTCCTTAAAAGCCTGGAGTATTGTGCCCTTTGTAGGAAAGAGGGAAATCTGCGGCGCTATGGTAGTCAGGATCTCATCAGGTTGTTTGTGGGCGAGTAACTGTAACTCCTTTACTCTCAGAGGGGTAAACTTCCTCCAGAGGGCTCTAACATCTCTGTCAGTTGACCTACCTAGATGTTTACTTAAGCTACTCAGCGGAGCTGCGGGGGATGTATCTGGTGCTAGAGTCTACCTAAATTTATCCCAAATCTCACAGGGGCCACGTAGCAATGGATTAAAGTTTTTGGCCCTATAGACTTTTTTGTGGGGTACCATAGATCCTCAAGTAAGGTGTCACTTTCCCTGCCTATGGCCAGAGAGTGTAATAATTTATCTCCAGAGGGAGAGGTTAAGTCTATCCAGTATCTAATTTGGACCGCTTGGTAAAAGTCGTGGACGCATGGCAAACCAATCCCCCCCTCGGTTTTCCTTTTAACCATAAGGCTGAAAGCCAGTCTCGGTCTTTTCTGCCTCCATGTATACCCTGTGAAGGCGGAGCGTAAGGCTTTGAAGAAGGATTGTGGGAGATGGATAGGGAGCATTCTTAGTTTATAAAGAATTTGCGGTAGTATATATGTTGATATTTTTCCTGCCGAACCATGAGGCATACGGCGTGTCATATCTCTGTAGTAGGGATTTGACCTGGGATAACAGGGGCGTAAAATTAGCGCTATATAGGTCTTCAGTTTTTTTCGTAATTTTTATGCCGAGATAGTCTATTGAAGTTTCAGACCATTCGAAGGGGGAGCTGGACTTAAGACGGCGACAGCGGTCCGGTGAGATAGATATGTTTAGAATGGTGGATTTGGAATAATTTATCTTGAAATTTGATATAGTTCCAAAGGGGTTTAGGTGGGTGATCAGGTTAGGGATTCCTATTTCTGGCTCAGATATTAGAAACATAATATCGTCTGCAAATGCAGCCGTTTTTAGGTTAGCTGAGCCAACTTTCAGTCCCTTGATACCCGGGGCTAACCTAATGCTCCAGCGAAAGAATAAAGAGGGTCGGGGAGAGCGGGCAGCCCTGACGGGTGCCATTCCTAATGTAAAATGCAGGAGAAAGTAGGTTATTGACCTTCAGTCTGGCGTATGGTTCCTTGTATAGGGAGAAGATTGCAGCGAGGAAGGGGGGTGGAAAATTGAAGTGGGTCAGCACTCTCTCCATCTAAGTCCAGCTCACCCTATCGAACGCCTTCTTGGCGTCTGTTCCAACAAGTGCTAACTCTATATTGTGTGTTTGCGCATATCTGATAGCGTGGAGCAGTCTGTAGCAGTTGTCTCTACCCTCTCTATTTTTAACAAAACCCGCTTGCTCTCTAGCGATTAAACAAGGAATTAGGTTTTCGATTCTTTTGGCCAATAGTTTAGCCCAAAACTTGACGTCTACATTGATAAGAGAGATGGGCCTATAACTGCCACAGAGCTCCGGATTTTTGATCTCTTTATGAATAAGCGCTATATGCGCCTCCTGTGCTTGCTTGGGTAATGGTTTACCCAACATGAGGGCATTCATCAGGTCTTTTAGCTTGGGGGCAAGTGTCTCTTTAAAAGTCCTGTAATATTACTTAGGCCAACACATCTCAATGGAGGAAGTAGGAGAAACTCTCAAACTCCTAAAGCCAGGAAAAGCACCAGGCCCAGATGGACTAACAGCCCTGTACTACAAAAAATTTAGCACACTCATTACACCGCTCCTAACACGCTTCTATAATAACATCTTATTAAGCAAACCGACCCCTGACGAATTTCTAAAAGCACACATAACGATCATCCCCAAACCAAATAAAGATCACACCTCCCCCAAAAATTACAGACCAATCTCCCTTCTGAATATAGATTATAAGATCCTCACCAGCATCCTAGCAAAACGGCTAAACAATTACCTCCCGTCCCTGACACACAAGGATCAAGTAGGTTTCATCCCTTCCCGACAAGCCCCAGATAACATTAGGAAAGTCCTAAATCTCATACACACCGCCAACTCGCACAAAACTCCATTGCTAACCCTGGCCCTAGACATTGAGAAGGCCTTTGACAGCCTCTCGTGGGAATACCTATTTCAAGTACTAGGTAAAGTAGGCATCCACGGTAACTTCATCACAGCCCTGCGTACACTATACTCGACCCCTTCAGCAGAGCTAAAACTCCCAACATCGATAGAAAACAAAATATCGGTACAAAGAGGAACCCGGCAGGGCTGCCCCCTGTCCCCAGCGCTATTCGCCCTGGCGATGGAGCCCCTCGCTCAACTCATTAGAAATAACCCGAACATATCAGGCCTATCAGTAAAAAATAGAGAATACAAGGTCAGCCTTTTCGCGGATGATATCCTCCTCACCATAACGAAACCACTCACCTCTTTACCCAACCTAATAAAAACCCTGGACTCTTTTGCGGAGGTATCTGGATTGGTAGTTAATATGGAAAAAACAGAAGCCCTTTTTCACAATATACCTGCCCACGCCCAGAAATTGATAGAATTAAATTTTGGATTCAAAGCTTGCCCACACTACATCACATACCTAGGCATCAAACTCACCCACAACTTAGACAATCTATACAAATGGAACTACCCACTTCTATTCGCCTCATTAAAAGCTGAACTGAAAAACTGGACACAGCACGCCATCTCTTGCATAGGACGCATCAACTCAATAAAAATGAACATTCTACCCCGCCTACTCTATCCATTCAGATGCCTCCCGATAGAAATCCCCGCAAGAGACCTTCAGGAGATGCAAAACTCCATCTTCCATTTCATCTGGAAAAACAAAAAACCCAGAATAAAGCAAAAAATAATGCATTTTTATTTTATTTTTTCTCTTTTTTCTCTTTTATTCCTCTATGGACTCGCAGTACTGGAATCTCCGGTCATGCAATCAGGCATAGCTTATCCACATAGAGAATCCTCCTCCTATAACAGAGAGCAAGTGGAGAGCAGGATCGTAATATCATTATTGGACCTGCTGTTTACATAATTTTATTACTGTTAAATCCCAATAAGGCTGCTCCGTGCCTCATCTCGGTTCCTCAGCTCATTCAGTAGTTTGAAGAATACTATATTTATTTATATCATTAAATGATACCTATTCTGGATGAGAGAACGGTAGCAGAACGTTTATAAGGGACAGGATGCTTCGATAATAGTAGCTGGCAATGAACGCCACATCCTTGAGGAATAATGTCGGAGAAATCTTCAGCATCAGTTAACAGATGTTGAGTCTGTATCTGATATGGATGCGGTATCTTCGTATAGATATATGATGGCTTTTAGAAATAAGGAAAGGGAGAAAGGGGAGTTTATATAACATGGGCAGAGAACCAAATGGCTGAATATTAATATGCTGGCAGAGCATTACGGATGGTAATTTGAAGAAGGAATTGAAGGTAAGTGTAGTGATTAAAACAATTGTTGGTTCTTAGATGAAGCTTGAGAATGATAGCGTTTCATTGAGCCCTTTGGGCTGTACACAGTCTATGCGAAACGTCCATTGTGCCTCTTTTTGTAGTAATCTTTTGTCAAGATCGCCGCAACGTCCAAAGCTCTTTATGGATTCGACTCCCTGGAATTTTAACAAGTCGGGGTTTCCATGATGAAAGTCCCTCATGTGGATAGCCACGGGGGGTTTTTCCCCCCGTCTGATGTTTCCCACATGTGCCAATATTCGTCGTCTAAACTCTTGTTTCGTTTTCCCAATGTAGTTCTTTTTACATGGACAGCTTGCCATATAGACAAGAAAGGAGGTTCGACAGTTGATGAATTCTCTAAGGTTATAGGATCTGCTGGTACTCGCACTGATGATTTTATCTCCTTTTTGAATATTTGCGCAGGCATGACAGTGGGAGCACGGAAATGTTCCCATAGGTTTAAAACCGTTTAACCATGTGTCCGGATGAGGCGTTTGTAGGTGACTTTTCACTACCCTGTCCCTAATGTTTCTCCCCCTCCTGAATGTTAACTGGGGTGTACTGGGTAGGATAGTTTTTAGGTCCGGATCATCCTGGAGAATCCCCCAGTGTTTCAAAAGAAGTTCTCGCATAAATGGAACTCCTGTGTCAAATGTGGAAATAATGCGAATTTGCTCATCTGTTTTTTTGCTTTTAGGTATCAGCAGGGATGATCTATTCTGTGTAGTAGAGAACTGATATGCCTTATCCACGGCATTGCTTGGGTAACCTCTGTCCGCGAATCTTTTCTTTAGATGATTACTTTGATGTTGGAAGTCTTTCTCTTCGGAACAGTTTCGTTTAAGTCTCAAGAACTGGCCCTTGGGGATTGCACTTCTCAAAGAGTAGGGGTGGGCACTTTCCCATGCAAGTAAGCTATTTGAGGCAGTGGGCTTCCTGAACAGAGTGGATTGTAAAGATCCATTGGGGGTTTTTATAATCCGAATGTCTAGAAACGTAATTGATTCAGATTGCACTTCCATGGTGAGTTTTAGATTTATGGAGTTCTGATTTAATACATCCACAAACTCAATAAAGGAATCCTTAGTGCCAGACCACAGGACGAGAATGTCATCTATATATCTAAGCCACATAATGGCTTTCTCCGTCCATTGTGAGTATTGATCTGTGAACACCATCTGAGCCTCCCACCAGCCCAGGAACAAATTTGCGTAAGATGGGGCGCAGGGGCTCCCCATCGCAGTGCCCCTGAGCTGGTGGAAGAGATGGTTGTTGAACAGAAAGTAATTCTTCGTTAGAACAAATGTCAACAGATCAATCACAAATTGATTGTGGCGATTGAAGGCTGTGCCTCTCTGTTTCAGGAAATAGCCCACTGCCTCAGTTCCGATTTCGTGAGGGATGGAGCTATAGAGACCTTCAACGTCTAAGCTTGCAAGTAGGGTATCTGGTTCGACATGTATCCCGTCTATCAATCTCAAAACGTCCGTTGTGTCACGTACGTAAGATGGTAACGCAGTGACAAAGGGACGTAAAATTCGGTCAATATAGATCTCACAATTCTGGGTCATATTGTCTAGACCGGAAACAATAGGCCTACCTTTAAGGGGGGGAAAACCCTTGTGAACCTTAGGTAGGCTGTAAAAGGTATAGATCTTAGGGTGAATGGGTGCTAAGTATTCAAATTCTGTGGAGTCGATGCATCCCCAAGTTTTAGCTGTTTGTAGAATTTGCATCAATTCCTTCCCAAAGAGATCTGTAGGGTCCGATGTTAGTTTTCTGTATGTCGCCATATCATTGAGAATATTCTCACACATACTGACATATTGTACCCTGTCTAGTACCACGACATTACCCCCCTTGTCGGAGGGTTTTATTATTAGATCATCGTTTTTTTCTAAAGACTCCAGAGCTCTTAATTCTTCAGTTGTAAGGTTATTACGTATACGCTCTGGGACTGGAATTTCTTTAATCTCATTAAGAATTATTTTCTCAAATATATCGATGTATGTGGAGGTATTAGGGGGAGGGTTCCTGGTACTTTTTTTCTTTAGTTCCGTAAATGGACCTATCCCTTCTGCTTTCCCTTGATCTCTTTCTAGCGAAACCAGGGCATCATGGCCCGGAAGGTCTTGAGGTTCTAGACCCAGTTCGTTGGCTTTAACTCGGTTCTGTACCGCAAAGAATTTTCGCCATCTTAGCTTGCGAAGAAAGAGAGCTATGTCTTTCGACCAGGCAAACCGATCGAATCGGCTTGCCGGGACGAAAGACAGGCCTCTCTCTAGCACCGAAACCTGGTGTGTGGTCAAACTGTGTGTGGAGAGATTAATGACCTTCATTTTATCTTCAGTTACTGTTGTACCCATAGGTGCATTGGGGACCTGTTTATTTGTTTTCGTTTTATCACCTGGGGAATCATTACTCACATCCCTTGTAATCCCTTCAATGGTGAGAGTAGGGGGAGTCTCTTGTGTCAGTGAATTGGTCTCATTTATTTGGTTACCTTGGGATGTTACACTTAAGTTCCCAGTGTCTTCTGTGATTCTGGGGACCGAATATTCAGTCACAAAAAGAAACTCATTTGTTTTTAAAGATGATTTATTAGCACATGTATTGCCTATAGGATCAGATACTCCATGATTATTGACGGGATTTCTCAGTGATTGCTTGGATCCCTCCTTTCTCTCATGAAGTATTGTCCTATTGGTTGTGCCAAAAAGTTTGTGTTTCTTGTCACTGATTGTCTTCCCCTGCCTCGAACCCGCCCCCTCGGACGGCCTCTGCCTACGCCTAAAAAATGACTCCTATTCAGGTGTGATGAACTATTTTCACCTTCTGATACTTCAGCCTCTGAAGAGCTAATGTCCGTCCCTGATTTTAAATCAGGACCCCTATATATCCTATTTTCTCTGAAGTCCTGAAGGTCCCTCATAAAGTATCTATGTTTCTTCTCTTTGAGATATGTCACATACTTATCAATGCTGTCCTGCAATTGTTTCTCTTTAGTAGGGAACTCGGGATCATTAGCAAATGTTTTAGCCGTGTCGATGGC
Organism: Eleutherodactylus coqui; assembly: GCF_035609145.1. NCBI lineage: Eukaryota > Metazoa > Chordata > Amphibia > Anura > Eleutherodactylidae > Eleutherodactylus > Eleutherodactylus coqui. The sequence goes on along the minus strand of NC_089844.1, from coordinate 46,661,126 downwards.
GTCATTGAGTATTTTGGAGTTCTTTTCTAGACTTGCTTTTTCTTCTTCTAATAGTATCTGGATAAGTCTAAGAGATGATTCTGTATTAGCCTTATCCCATTTCTGCATAAATTCCGTAGTGCGACATTTGAGGGGCGGGAGCAGAGGAGAACGAAGACCTCGAGGCACAATCTGATGTTCCAGATATTTGGACAGCCCCTGAACCTCCCACCAATTGCGTGTGTACTCTTTGTACACTGTGTTTAGATGTTTGAAACACATTTTCAGATTCGTGTGATTGTGTTGCGGATTAAATTCCCTGTCTGAGAAGACAGAGTTAGCCTCTGCCAGCCAATTGGTATGATCTCTGTCTATGGAGAGAAAGCCTGCCATATTAAAATGTATTACAGGTTTCGCAGTAGCAGGGGGAACACCTGGATAATTCTTTATTTTGTCACAGTGAGGGTTCTCAGGTATCTCTAAAACGTAACTTTTAATTACAGTCTTACATAAAAAGGATTCTGTTTAGTCAAAGTCCTAGCTTACAGACACATAAACAAAAAATGTTAAAATGTCTAACCCCTAGCAACTTCTGGGGAAAGAACAGCCAATGAGCCACCCTTGAAAAGAGTGTATAGTTACAGAGTATCGGGAAATCAGGAATTCCCGATACTTCTCAAGTTTAAAGGGGTTGTCCCGCGCCGAAACGGGTTTTTTTTTTTTTCAACCCCCCCCCCGTTCGGCGCGAGACAACCCCGATGCAGGGAGGTAAAGAAAGCTCACCGGAGCGCTTACCTGAATCCCCGCGCTCCGGTGACTTCTCTACTCACCGCTGAAGATGGCCTCTTCCTCCGTGGACCGCAGCTCTTCTGTGCGGTCCATTGCCGATTCCAGCCTCCTGATTGGCTGGAATCGGCACGTGACGGGGCGGAGCTACACGGAGCTACACGGAGCCCCATAGAAGACTGCAGAAGACCCGGACTGCGCAAGCGCGGCTAATTTGGCCATCGGAGGGCGAAAATTAGTCGGCACCATGGAGACGAGGACGCCAGCAACGGAACAGGTAAGTATAAAACTTTTTATAACTTCTGCATGGCTCATAATTAATGCACAATGTACATTACAAAGTGCATTATTATGGCCATGCAGAAGTGTACAGACCCACTTGCTGCCTCGGGACAACCCCTTTAATATCGTATACAACTTGAGACAGATTATTCAAGTTTGGCTCAATGGAACTAGCTCGATTGTTCCCATCATAGCGAACAGATAGTACAGCTACTCAATGAAGATGAATGCTGTCGATTTCATCAACAGGCCGTGGTTTGTGTCTCTTGGCTGGGATGAGACAATTTTTACGGCTAGTCGAAGAAGAGAAAGATTTTTTAAGCTGACAATCGTCAATCGTTATGGCTCAACATGGCGTTCTTATAAGCCAATGTATGGCCACAAAGTGCAGTACAACAACTGCGGAAAAAATGCTTAACTGGGTTCGAGGCATTTCCGCTACGATAAACGTAGCCTCATCAGGAACCATCAATTATGGGTCAATGTCAGCTATAAAGAGATCGGTAAGTCCCGAAAACGAGACTCACCCCTCTTTAAATAGAAAGTGGACTGTTCTACCAATTAATGAGAACAAATATGTCCGCTTCCTGACAGAAAATAAAACTGCAGGATTGAAGATTGAGAGGTAAATCCCAAGGTGGGGAGATACTCTGCATTCACTCAGAGGAGATAGACGATCCTATCACTAGGTTAGAAAAAAGATAAGCCCAGTTTCCCCCAGAAAAGATTTTTCAGGAACAAAATAAAAAAATGGCAGCAACCAGCCTCAGTGGTAGGCAAGTAGCTATGAATGAGCTCTGTGTCAGGTTAGGTTGTTATAATGGTGTAAACCCTCCCTTTCTTGGGGGTATGTAGCCTTGCAGCCAATGAACTTCAATTCAGTCTATAACTCCGCCTCCCAAGGGCGGAGAGACCACTGGCCAGGCACAGCATCCTATTTAAGCCATCAATAAAGAAATACAGCACATCATTCTTTACAGTAGCATCCCGCTCCTCCAAGCATACCAAGAAGCCTTAAAAGCTCTCCTTAACATGTGCCCCGGAGTGTAAAACAGTGTCTCTGTCTGTATCTAGAAGGTCACATGACTCATCCCGGTCATGTGACCCAGTGATGTCATCTTGCCAGGTCCTGTTTCTCCCAGCGATCCAGGCTGACGACAGAGAAGTAAACTCCATGGTCAATTAAGGATAACTAAGGCTGAAAAGTGATTTCGAAGTCTATGCAGTTGGGTTATAAGAGTCCCTGCAATCCTCCAATAGATGGAAGTGTAAATAAGTGTCTCCGTCTGCATCTAGAAGGTCACATGACTCATCCCGGTCATGTGACCCAGTGATGTCATTTTTATTTTATTTTTTCTCTTTTTTCTCTTTTATTCCTCTATGGACTCGCAGTACTGGAATCTCCGGTCATGCAATCAGGCATAGCTTATCCACATAGAGAATCCTCCTCCTATAACAGAGAGCAAGTGGAGAGCAGGATCGTAATATCATTATTGGACCTGCTGTTTACATAATTTTATTACTGTTAAATCCCAATAAGGCTGCTCCGTGCCTCATCTCGGTTCCTCAGCTCATTCAGTAGTTTGAAGAATACTATATTTATTTATATCATTAAATGATACCTATTCTGGATGAGAGAACGGTAGCAGAACGTTTATAAGGGACAGGATGCTTCGATAATAGTAGCTGGCAATGAACGCCACATCCTTGAGGAATAATGTCGGAGAAATCTTCAGCATCAGTTAACAGATGTTGAGTCTGTATCTGATATGGATGCGGTATCTTCGTATAGATATATGATGGCTTTTAGAAATAAGGAAAGGGAGAAAGGGGAGTTTATATAACATGGGCAGAGAACCAAATGGCTGAATATTAATATGCTGGCAGAGCATTACGGATGGTAATTTGAAGAAGGAATTGAAGGTAAGTGTAGTGATTAAAACAATTGTTGGTTCTTAGATGAAGCTTGAGAATGATAGCGTTTCATTGAGCCCTTTGGGCTGTACACAGTCTATGCGAAACGTCCATTGTGCCTCTTTTTGTAGTAATCTTTTGTCAAGATCGCCGCAACGTCCAAAGCTCTTTATGGATTCGACTCCCTGGAATTTTAACAAGTCGGGGTTTCCATGATGAAAGTCCCTCATGTGGATAGCCACGGGGGGTTTTTCCCCCCGTCTGATGTTTCCCACATGTGCCAATATTCGTCGTCTAAACTCTTGTTTCGTTTTCCCAATGTAGTTCTTTTTACATGGACAGCTTGCCATATAGACAAGAAAGGAGGTTCGACAGTTGATGAATTCTCTAAGGTTATAGGATCTGCTGGTACTCGCACTGATGATTTTATCTCCTTTTTGAATATTTGCGCAGGCATGACAGTGGGAGCACGGAAATGTTCCCATAGGTTTAAAACCGTTTAACCATGTGTCCGGATGAGGCGTTTGTAGGTGACTTTTCACTACCCTGTCCCTAATGTTTCTCCCCCTCCTGAATGTTAACTGGGGTGTACTGGGTAGGATAGTTTTTAGGTCCGGATCATCCTGGAGAATCCCCCAGTGTTTCAAAAGAAGTTCTCGCATAAATGGAACTCCTGTGTCAAATGTGGAAATAATGCGAATTTGCTCATCTGTTTTTTTGCTTTTAGGTATCAGCAGGGATGATCTATTCTGTGTAGTAGAGAACTGATATGCCTTATCCACGGCATTGCTTGGGTAACCTCTGTCCGCGAATCTTTTCTTTAGATGATTACTTTGATGTTGGAAGTCTTTCTCTTCGGAACAGTTTCGTTTAAGTCTCAAGAACTGGCCCTTGGGGATTGCACTTCTCAAAGAGTAGGGGTGGGCACTTTCCCATGCAAGTAAGCTATTTGAGGCAGTGGGCTTCCTGAACAGAGTGGATTGTAAAGATCCATTGGGGGTTTTTATAATCCGAATGTCTAGAAACGTAATTGATTCAGATTGCACTTCCATGGTGAGTTTTAGATTTATGGAGTTCTGATTTAATACATCCACAAACTCAATAAAGGAATCCTTAGTGCCAGACCACAGGACGAGAATGTCATCTATATATCTAAGCCACATAATGGCTTTCTCCGTCCATTGTGAGTATTGATCTGTGAACACCATCTGAGCCTCCCACCAGCCCAGGAACAAATTTGCGTAAGATGGGGCGCAGGGGCTCCCCATCGCAGTGCCCCTGAGCTGGTGGAAGAGATGGTTGTTGAACAGAAAGTAATTCTTCGTTAGAACAAATGTCAACAGATCAATCACAAATTGATTGTGGCGATTGAAGGCTGTGCCTCTCTGTTTCAGGAAATAGCCCACTGCCTCAGTTCCGATTTCGTGAGGGATGGAGCTATAGAGACCTTCAACGTCTAAGCTTGCAAGTAGGGTATCTGGTTCGACATGTATCCCGTCTATCAATCTCAAAACGTCCGTTGTGTCACGTACGTAAGATGGTAACGCAGTGACAAAGGGACGTAAAATTCGGTCAGTATAGATCTCACAATTCTGGGTCATATTGTCTAGACCGGAAACAATAGGCCTACCTTTAAGGGGGGGAAAACCCTTGTGAACCTTAGGTAGGCTGTAAAAGGTGGAGATCTTAGGGTGAATGGGTGCTAAGTATTCAAATTCTGTGGAGTCGATGCATCCCCAAGTTTTAGCTGTTTGTAGAATTTGCATCAATTCCTTCCCAAAGAGATCTGTAGGGTCCGATGTTAGTTTTCTGTATGTCGCCATATCATTGAGAATATTCTCACACATACTGACATATTGTACCCTGTCTAGTACCACGACATTACCCCCCTTGTCGGAGGGTTTTATTATTAGATCATCGTTTTTTTCTAAAGACTCCAGAGCTCTTAATTCTTCAGTTGTAAGGTTATTACGTATACGCTCTGGGACTGGAATTTCTTTAATCTCATTAAGAATTATTTTCTCAAATATATCGATGTATGTGGAGGTATTAGGGGGAGGGTTCCTGGTACTTTTTTTCTTTAGTTCCGTAAATGGACCTATCCCTTCTGCTTTCCCTTGATCTCTTTCTAGCGAAACCAGGGCATCATGGCCCGGAAGGTCCTGAGGTTCTAGACCCAGTTCGTTGGCTTTAACTCGGTTCTGTACCGCAAAGAATTTTCGCCATCTTAGCTTGCGAAGAAAGAGAGCTATGTCTTTCGACCAGGCAAACCGATCGAATCGGCTTGCCGGGACGAAAGACAGGCCTCTCTCTAGCACCGAAACCTGGTGTGTGGTCAAACTGTGTGTGGAGAGATTAATGACCTTCATTTTATCTTCAGTTACTGTTGTACCCATAGGTGCATTGGGGACCTGTTTATTTGTTTTCGTTTTATCACCTGGGGAATCATTACTCACATCCCTTGTAATCCCTTCAATGGTGAGAGTAGGGGGAGTCTCTTGTGTCAGTGAATTGGTCTCATTTATTTGGTTACCTTGGGATGTTACACTTAAGTTCCCAGTGTCTTCTGTGATTCTGGGGACCGAATATTCAGTCACAAAAAGAAACTCATTTGTTTTTAAAGATGATTTATTAGCACATGTATTGCCTATAGGATCAGATACTCCATGATTATTGACGGGATTTCTCAGTGATTGCTTGGATCCCTCCTTTCTCTCATGAAGTATTGTCCTATTGGTTGTGCCAAAAAGTTTGTGTTTCTTGTCACTGATTGTCTTCCCCTGCCTCGAACCCGCCCCCTCGGACGGCCTCTGCCTACGCCTAAAAAATGACTCCTATTCAGGTGTGATGAACTATTTTCACCTTCTGATACTTCAGCCTCTGAAGAGCTAATGTCCGTCCCTGATTTTAAATCAGGACCCCTATATATCCTATTTTCTCTGAAGTCCTGAAGGTCCCTCATAAAGTATCTATGTTTCTTCTCTTTGAGATATGTCACATACTTATCAATGCTGTCCTGCAATTGTTTCTCTTTAGTAGGGAACTCGGGATCATTAGCAAATGTTTTAGCCGTGTCGATGGCGTCATTGAGTATTTTGGAGTTCTTTTCTAGACTTGCTTTTTCTTCTTCTAATAGTATCTGGATAAGTCTAAGAGATGATTCTGTATTAGCCTTATCCCATTTCTGCATAAATTCCGTAGTGCGACATTTGAGGGGCGGGAGCAGAGGAGAACGAAGACCTCGAGGCACAATCTGATGTTCCAGATATTTGGACAGCCCCTGAACCTCCCACCAATTGCGTGTGTACTCTTTGTACACTGTGTTTAGATGTTTGAAACACATTTTCAGATTCGTGTGATTGTGTTGCGGATTAAATTCCCTGTCTGAGAAGACAGAGTTAGCCTCTGCCAGCCAATTGGTATGATCTCTGTCTATGGAGAGAAAGCCTGCCATATTAAAATGTATTACAGGTTTCGCAGTAGCAGGGGGAACACCTGGATAATTCTTTATTTTGTCACAGTGAGGGTTCTCAGGTATCTCTAAAACGTAACTTTTAATTACAGTCTTACATAAAAAGGATTCTGTTTAGTCAAAGTCCTAGCTTACAGACACATAAACAAAAAATGTTAAAATGTCTAACCCCTAGCAACTTCTGGGGAAAGAACAGCCAATGAGCCACCCTTGAAAAGAGTGTATAGTTACAGAGTATCGGGAAATCAGGAATTCCCGATACTTCTTAAGTTTAATATCGTATACAACTTGAGACAGATTATTCAAGTTTGGCTCAATGGAACTAGCTCGATTGTTCCCATCATAGTGAACAGATAGTACAGCTACTCAATGAAGATGAATGCTGTCGATTTCATCAACAGGCCGTGGTTTGTGTCTCTTGGCTGGGATGAGACACAATTTTTACGGCTAGTCGAAGAAGAGAAAGATTTTTTAAGCTGACAATCGTCAATCGTTATGGCTCAACATGGCGTTCTTATAAGCCAATGTATGGCCACAAAGTGCAGTACAACAACTGCTGAAAAAATGCTTAACTGGGCTCGACGCGTTTCCGCTACGATAAACGTAGCCTCATCAGGAAACATCAATTATGGATCAATAAGTCAGCTATAAAGAGATCGGTAAGTCCCGAAAACGAGACTCACCCCTCTTTAAATAGAAAGTGGACTGTTCTACCAATTAATGAGAACAAATATGTCCGCTTCCTGACAGAAAATAAAACTGCAGGATTGAAGATTGAGAGGTAAATCCCAAGGTGGGGAGATACCCTGCATTCACTCAGAGGAGATAGACGATCCTATCACTAGGTTAGAAAAAAGATAAGCCCAGTTTCCCCCAGAAAAGATTTTTCAGGAACAAAATAAAAAAATGGCAGCAACCAGCCTCAGTGGTAGGCAGGTAGCTATGAATGAGCTCTGTGTCAGGTTAGGTTCTTATAGTGGTGTAAACCCTCCCTTTCTTGGGGGTATGTAGCCTTGCAGCCAATGAACTTCAATTCAGTCTATAACTCCGCCTCCCAAGGGCGGAGAGACCACTGGCCAGGCACAGCATCCTATTTAAGCCATCAATAAAGAAATACAGCACATCATTCTTTACAGTAGCATCCCGCTCCTCCAAGCATACCAAGAAGCCTTAAAAGCTCTCCTTAACATGTGCCCCGGAGTGTAAAACAGTGTCTCTGTCTGTATCTAGAAGGTCACATGACTCATCCCGGTCATGTGACCCAGTGATGTCATCTTGCCAGGTCCTGTTTCTCCCAGCGATCCAGGCTGAACGACAGAGAAGTAAACTCCATGGTCAATTAAAGGATAACTAAGGCTGAAAAGTGATTTCTAAGTCTATGCAGTTGGGTTATAAGAGTCCCTGCAATCCTCCAATAGATGGAAGTGTAAATAAGTGTCTCCGTCTGTATCTAGACACTACAACAGATCCACCGTCTGCCATATATTTTATTTAGGGGTTCTGGTGCTGTATTCATGTTATGAGCTTGGTTCTGTGGCTGTTTTTATGTAATTGGCTTGGTACTGCTGCTTTATTTGTTATGCGCTTTTTCTGGTACTGTATTTATGTAATAAGATTGGTTCTGGTGCCATATTTATGCTATGAGCTGGGATCTAATGCTGTATTCATGTTAGAGGTTGGCTCTGATGCTGTGTTTATGGTATGAACTTGGCTGTGGTGCTGTATTTATGGTGTAAACGTGGTTTTGGTGCTGTATTTGTAAACGGGTAAAAGGTGTAAAGACAATGGGAGTCCTGACTACTCTAGGCTAAACCACGTCCACCCACGGTGGTCCTTGGCTGCAGTGATGTGTGTGGCCGTGGTTTGGTTGGGTGCGGCAGCTGCACTGTGTACTCCCACCCTAAGGATATATTCACATGTAGTAGATTTGCTGTGACCGTGGTTTGGCTGGGTGCGGCAGCTGCACTGTGTATTGCCATCCTAAGGATATATTCACATGTAGTGGATTTGCTGTGGCCGTGGTTTGGCTCGGTGCGGCGGCTGCACTGTGTACTCCCACCCTAAGGATATATTCACATGTAGTGGATTTGCTGTGGCCGTGGTCTGGCTGGGTGTGGCAGCTGCACTGTATATTCCCATCCTAAGGATATATTCACATGTAGTGGATTTGCAGTGGCCGTGGTTTGGCCGGGTGCGGCAGCTGCACTGTGTATTGCCATCCTAAGGATATATTCATGTAAGGGGTTAATTTAGTTGCTAAGCTATCAAAATACGAATAAATAGTTTAAATACAAAATGTGCTTTGGGTAAGATAGATAAGGACCAGGTGGCCCAGAAAACTAACTCCTCTGAAAATGTTCAAGGTCTTTTTTATCTAGTTACAAGAACATCCTGTGGTAAAAACTAACAAGATGTCCTGTCTCTAAGTTTCTTTTTTTTTCTCTTTACAATAGCTCATTAAGAAGGAATGTATTCTTGCAATTATATGCTGACTGCGAGATAAGCCCATCCTGCCTGGACAGTGGTCTATGGTCTATATAACCTGATGTATTTGCTTCAGTAAACTAGAAGTCATTTTGATCACACACTCTGTGTTGTCAGCACGTCTTCTCCGAGCGCTCGTTAATTGCTTATACTAATTTGGACCCAGGCAACATTAGCACTTGGTCTCCTTTAAAAAGACCCCCAACAGTTACTTGGCGCCAGAACGTGGGGTGGAATTTATTCTTTACCTGCAGCCGATATCTGACAACGCCAACTGCCAACACCATGGGACCAGGATCACGGAACCCCAGACTCCAAAAATCACCAGTGAAAGGTAGGCCCTTGACTTGCCACTTTGATTCTGGGTTCCCCTGATTTTGGGCTCATCGTTGACAGAAGGTTAGTCGCTGCATGTATTTATAAGAGTACTCCGCCATGTTTTAACGTATGATGTTCATAAAACTGTAATAGACGGAAGAACTCATACCCTGTTGTTTTATGCCATGTTGTCTGAGGGAATTCTTGAAGTTTCTGTACTGATTGTTTGTATCACGTTGGCAATTATCTGTTTTTGTTGGTTTTGTTATAACATCACCAAAAGTTCTCTGAGAGGCGAAGTGTGGTCTCCCCTTAACCCTCCGAAGTAATCTGTGGGATTGCTGGAAGACACTGTAAAACTATTCCAGGACAAGGAAGACTGCGTGTTCTCCTATAAAGTACTGCGTGATATAGTGTCTTGTATACTTAGTGAAGAATAGTGAGCATATTAAGATAGGGGCAGGATGGTCTAAAACCTATTTTACCCCTATAGGAGTGAGGGAAGGGTAAGCCTACAAGATATCAGAGACGCCGGTTTAGGAAAAAAAAAAAAAAGAACAGACAATATGGGAAACATACAGGGCAAGTAGTATGCCTATATGGAACCAGCTAGAGAAATAGCAAAAGGTCAGAGAAAGCAAGTTAGCCGTGGGGAGAGAATGTAGCAAATTGTTGAGAAAAGCAGGTGTTTAGAATTTTGGGAATCTTAGACCAACAGGTTTGGGAAAGATTCAGAGATAGTCAAAGGTTGGATAAAAGTATGATTAGATAAGATGGATTGAGGCAAGTGTAGATACGGCAGTTATCAGAGGGAATCCTTTATAGTTTGTGTTCCTTTGGGACATAAAGCAAGTTCATGCAGAATCTGTGGACAATTATGTGACAAATAACCAATATTGTTTGTCTTGTATGTCTTGATGTTATGTAATCTAATCTTTGTTATACGTCTTAGTCTTCTACAAGAAAGTTATACCCTACTCACGTCGGTGGGGACTTTTAAGAATAACAGGAGTTAAAAATGTTGCGCTGTTAGAAGCGCTTAGCATGTTGTCTCTTCTATGTGTTTAACTATTCCCCTGCCGTCTGTGTTTGATAGTCTGTGCAAAGAAATATACCTCTTATAATTACTAATGGTTAATGTTGTTAAAGTCTGAATGTTCTGGCTGCTCTCCAAAAATCTGTTTCATAGAGAGGTAAAATTCAAAGTCATAGAAGAAAGACAGACGCTGATACTTGTAATGAATTACGTGAATTATATGGTTTTAAAAATAGAAAATATATAGGGATTTTAAGGTATATTTTTGCTCTTTATGTAAATGTCAGTTCTGTGATTGGTTGGACGTGTGCATGATTGCTAAATGTGTGTTCCTTTTTTTTTTTTGGAAAATATTAGTGATAAAGTGGTTGTTGTGGAATCTGGTATACTTCTCTAGTGTTACAAACAGTTACAGTTTGACTGATTCCAGGGGGAGGTGGGAGTGATTGAATGCATTTGTTTGCAAGATGAGGACAGTTGCATCATACGCGTTACGTCCTGTGTGAACTCTTACTAACATTTGAATGAGACTTGACCGCATGAACGGATGAGAGTTAATGACCCGTGTTCAGACTGTAATGAATGTAAAATGTGTGATGTAGGTGCTGTGTGCTGATGAGATGTTAGTCAGCCACCCACCGCATGTAGGCGCTGTGTGCTGATAATTTGGAAGCCTGCCAACAAGCCACAATTATACTGTCTCTGAGAGAATGTTCTGTAGGAGAAACGCGCAAACGGCCATACCTGTACTTACACCTGCTGCCAAACTCCGCACCTTTCTGGGCCTTGTTTCATACTGCCGCCCATGGATCCACTCTGTTTCTGCTCTTATGCAACTACTCTATGACTGTCTTTCAATCATTCTTTTCTCTCTCTCACCCCTGAAGCTCATTTCTCACCCTTTTACACTTTATCCTTTATTCTTTTCTGTACTGAATTTTCTGGCCACGTGACGACAGTATTGACACAAAAGCATGGAGGACAACCACGGCCACTTGGATACTACTCCATGAGGCTGGATCCAGTGGCTCAAGGAGCTCCCTCATGTGTTTGTGCGGTGGCAGCAGTACAGGCAATGGTTGACAAATCTTCTGAGTTGGTATTGAACTACCCCTAGTGGTCCTCAACCCCCCCACCATGACACCCGGAGCATATACACGCAAGTGCAACCCAGGCACTTATTTCTGGCCCGTCATATCCAGCTACAATGTGCTCTTGTCATTCTTTTCACTGTTGTTACTACCTTGAACCCGGCTATTCTTCTTCCGATTAAGTACCCTAGTTCAAAGGGGGGGAGGAGAAGACATAGATGATCTAGGTGTTGCAGGTCAGCTATTTTTAATTTTTTTTTTTTTTTACAAAGTTCTGATCTATTTGAAATAGAATACAAGCCTGATCGTCTAGCGGTAATCGGTGCGAGGGGTTTCAGGAGTGCCAATTCAGCTGGCAGAAACTGAACCGCTTGAGGTAATGTTTAAAGGGCCACGATGCCTCACGCGCTTCCTTGTGCTGGAAGGTCCTGAAAGCATATTGGGAACTGACGTGATGGGACCCTTGGGATGTTGTATCAAACTTCACCCGTCTGGTGAGGCTCGTATACACCCCGGGTCTGAAAGTCACCTGACCTTCTGTCGGATGGCAGCAGACCAAGCGACACCTCTCCCTGTCCTCACTCTTACGCACGCAGAGGAATAAGCCTTTAGCCCCCTTGGTCCGTTTACCCCCTGGCACATGTCCAGGAAGATGCAATTGCAGACACTGTCTCTTCTTTATGTTAACTTAAAGCCCTTAAGGAATGTGTCTTCCCAGCCAATACCCCTTTTGTTCCCCGTTAAAGAGAAAGAGTTTAAAGTGCCATTACTGTCAGTAATAGTTTGCATTTATTTTCAGAGGAAAGCAGTACTGTTGGACAGTGCTGCCATAAGGGGCACAGAATAGCCCAAAACCAGTTCACCAGATGCATGAAGCTGGTATTAGATGCCTGGCCAATTCCCGAGGGCACCGCCCTCTTGTAATATGTTGATGACTTACTTTTGTGTGCTCCTGACCCAAATAGTTGCCTCAATGCATCTCTAAGCCTTTTGTGTTTCCTCCATCAGAGTAGAATGGCTGCAAAGCTAGCAAAGACAAATTTCAGTTCTGCAAATCTCACATAGTGTTCCTGGCCACTGCCTAGGTCCAGGTACTAGACACCTGACGCCGGAACGCACGAAGGTGGTTAGTGACATGCAACTTCCCACCTCCCATGCTCAGTTGCGTACATTTTTGGGACTGGACTCATACTGGCGGTCGTGGACACGCTCTGCCTCCATGACCATGCAGCCTCTGTACGACTGTTTGGGTTCACGGTCATTTGCCCTGACCCCGCGGGGAAAGTACAGATAACCAGTGCACCCGCACTGGAGCTGCCAGACTATGACAAACCTTTCCAGATGTACGTCACTGAGATGGCGGGACACACCACCACTGTACTGACACAAATGCATGGTGACAAAAAAAAGCGACCTGTAGCATACTACAGTGCCCATCTTGACGCGGTGGCTAGAGGGTCTCTATCATGCGTCAGAGCGGTTCTAGCAGTCCAGGCACTACTGGACAAAAGTTCTGACGTTGTCCTAGATCACACCATGGTGATCTACACCCCACATGACATACATGGTATCCTGACTCAGGTAAGCCGTAGACATCTGTCTCTTGCCAGATAGATACAATGGAACTCGCAGTGCATTCCTCCTCGAACATCTCAAGCCAAAGGTGCACCACCTTGAATCCAGCCACCTTACTTCCATTAGGTGACGTAGATTCAAAATGGGGGAGTAAGTACAGGGGATCAGTTGTTTTACAACTCCCTGACTGACGAACAGGAGGCATTTGACATCGGAAACCAGCATGACTGTGTGGCCCTCATGGCCCAGGAAACGGCTGGGTTTGCGCATGTCACAGACAAGCCCCTGCAGAACCCCCAGTTTGAGCCGTTTGTGGATGGATCCAGATACCTAAATGACGAGGGAAGGTTTGTAACAGGTTTTGCAGTGGTCACACAACAAGATGTCCTAAAAGCAGAATGCCCCCGCATGTCTCAGCACAAGAAGCGGAACTGAGGCATGTAGAGTGGCAGAAGGTAAGATGGCAAACATTTACACTGACTCCCGGTATGCATTTGGCATAGCTCATGATTACGGCCCAATATGGAAGGCCAGACAGCTTGTTATCTCAGTAGGGCAGCCAATTAAGAATGGTGCAGCAGTGCAGAGTCTCATGGAAACCCTACTACTACTGCCTGGCAATGGAGAGTTCACACCGATTTCTACAATGGAGAAGCGGGAGACGAAACCCTCGCCGACAGCACAGCAAAAGCAGCGGCCCTCAAGCCGTGGAAGAAAAGAAGAATTTAACAATAACTTTGGACTTTGATAAAAACTTTGGACTTTGATATGCTAAAGACTTTACAGTTACAAGCCAGCAAGGAAGGAAAAGACAAATGGACTAAATATGGGAACAGCAGAAACGGGACGGTGTATGGCGAACAGTCAACAGAACTTGCCCACCACAGTCCCTGTGCCCCATGATGGCCCAGCTGATGCCCGGAAAGACGCACCTCTCAAAGTAGCAATGATGTCGACGCTTGAACAAGGACGGGTGGCTCCTGGGTTTTCTGTAGCTGCTGCATCATTTGTCCAATTTTGCATGATCTTTGCCTTAAGCAACAGGGCAGAAGTAAATTTGCCACACAACACTTGCCTAGACCACTCTACCCATTTCAGGGATTGCAAATTGGCTACACTCAGCTCCCACTTGTTGGGAGGTATGAATATGTGCTTGTTGTTGTTGATTTCTTTTCAGGTCGGAGACCTACCCCGTTACTAAAGTAAATAAGTAGGTTACCGCACAGAAGCTCATGAATGAGGTAATCCGCAGATACGGGGTACTAGAGACAATTGAGAGTGACAGAGGTACACATTTTACAGGTGAAGTGATGCGAGAGGTGATGTCAGCCCTTGGGGTGGAACAAGCGTTTCACACCCCATACCACCCGCAGAGTTCCAACAAAGTTAAAAGACTAAATGGTACGCTTAAGTTAAAAGAAGTGTTGTTTGGCTCTATGCCAAGATTGGGGCTGTATCATCCACAGGCCCTACAGCAGGGCTATGACACAATAGCCGGATATGTAAAGCACCTGTGTGACCAACTAACAATAACCCAGAATCTAGCCTTTTTTTCCCATTCCAAACCCAGACAACTTAAAGGGATCTCACTCCCTACAACCTGGAGACTGGGTGGTCGTAAAGAGGCGTGTCCGGAAATCCCTAGGGACCAGATTCAAGGGGCCCTATAAAGGCCTGCTGACCACACCTACTTCGGTGAAAGTTGAAGGAACTGTTGGTTGTCTTGGGACTAATGGGACTTTTCACGCCCTGCTTTGCCCCCCCTATGAGAAGGAAAATGAAGGACATTTTGTTTATTGATGGACTTTTTGGACTCCTCACTCCATACTTCGCCCTTGTGAGAGGGTGCAAAATGACAATGCCCAGAACCACTTTGTTAGACACCACCAAATACTGGTAGATGGACTGAACACCTCACAGGTGAAAGACTGTTGGACTTGTACACACACCTGGTGCCACTAGTTTTCCTTTCCTGGCTGTTCCTGTTCCGTCGAAAAAAACTGCTTGCACGGACAAATGAAAACTCAGAAACCAGAGATAGCTGGTGGGGTAACACATTTAGTTCTTTGAACCCTGCCAATTGGTTCTCTGGTTTAGGAGGGTGGTTCATGGGAATTGTACAAAGTATATTACAAATTGTGATGACTTATTATGTATGTATATAGCCATAAAAGTTGTAATTTCATGTGTCACTAAATGTAGTGAAAAGGCTTTTGCTAAACTCTAACCCAGATGGAGTTTGGGACCACCACATGACTCTAGGGAATCTGGCAGGAGCCGGCACCACTCGGGTGGAGTACCTAGCATGATAGTGGACCCTATGTCCAGAATGGGGGAGATGTAAGGGGTTAATTTAGTTGCTAAGCTATCAAAATACGAATAAATTGTTTAAATACAAAATGTGCTTTGGGTAAGATAGATAAGGACCATGTGGCCCGGAAAACTAACTCCTCTGAAAATGTTCAAGGTCTTTCTTATCTAGTAACAAGAACATCCTGTGGTAAAAACTAACAAGATGTCCTGTCTCTAAGTTTCTTTTTTTTCCCTTTACAATAGCTCATTAAGAAGGAATGTATTCTTGCAATTATATGCTGACCGCGAGATAAGCCCATCCTGCCTGGACAGTGTTCTATGGTCTATATAACCTGATGTATTTGCTTCAATAAACTAGAAGTCATTTTGATCACACACTCTGTGTTGTCAGCACGTCTTCTCCGAGCGCTCGTTAATTGCTTATACTAATTTGGACCCAGGCAACATTAGCACTTGGTCTCCTTTGAAAAGACCCCCAACATTCACATGTAGTGGATTTGCTGTGGCTGTGGTTTGGCTGGGTGCGTCGGCTGCACTGTGTATTCCCATCCTAAGGATATATTCACATGTAGTGGATTTGCTGTGGCTGTGGTTTGGCTGGGTGCGGCGGCTGCACTGTGTATTCCCATCCTAAGGATATATTCACATGCAGTGGATTTGTGTGGCCGTGGTTTGGCTGGGTGCGGCAGCTGCGCTGTGTATTGCTGCCCTAAGGATATACTCACATGCAGTGGATTTATGTGGCCGTGGTTTGGCTGGGTGCGGCGGCTGCGCTGTCTATTCCCGTCCTAAGGATATATTCACATGTAGTGGATTTGTGTGGATCTTTAACCTTGGAAAAATTTACAGAAAATCGGCACCAAAAATCTCCATCTTTTGGTGCAGATTTTGACACAGATTTGGGTGCAGATCTGCAATAGATGTAACTCCTTCAGTTAACCCCTTAGTGACGAAGCCTGTTTGCGCCTTAGTGACGGAGCCAAATTTTGAAAATCTGACATGTGTCACTTAACATAGCATAACTCCATAAAGGCTTTACATATCCAAGTGATTCTGACATTGTTTTTTCGCCACATGTTGTACTTCATATAGGTGGAAAAAATAGACTGATAGTATTTAGGAATATTTATTAAAAGTGCCAATATTGGGAAAATTTTGACAAAATTGTCATTTTTTCCCATTTTCAACTGTAATTACGCAAATATGTGCAAACATACTTTACAAATTTTTGCTAATGTATATATTTCCATCAGTTTACTTTATTCTGGATGCACATTTGAAAAAAAATTGTGTTTTTTCTTAACCATTTAGGAGACGTACAAATTTAACATTACTTTTCAGCATTTCGAGGAACACTTTGTTTTCCTACACCAAGCCAAGATTGGAAAGGCTCATGAGTGTCAAGATAATAGATACCCCCACAAATGACCCCATTTTAAAAACTACACCCCTTAATGTATTGACTGAAGGGGGTCATGAGTATTTTGACCCCACAGTTTTTTTCAGGAATTAATTCAATTTAAAGGAGAAAAAGTAAAATTTCATATTTTTGCAAATATCTTATTTTAAGGACATATTTTTATAGTTTACATGAAAATGAGGATTTACACCCCAAAATAGATACCCCCATTTGTCCCGTGTTCAGAAACATACCCATTGTGGCCCTAATCTTATGTCTCGATGCACAATGGGGCCCAAAATGAAAGGAGTAGTCAATGTCTTTCAGAACAGAAATTTTGCTCGAAGTCCTTTTAGGCCCCATAGCACACATGTAGAGTTTTTGAGTGCCCAAAACCATAGAAAACCCCCACAAATGACCCATTTTGAAAACTAGACCCCTTAACGAATTTATCTAGGGGTGTACTGCATATTTTGACCCCACAATTTTTGAATAAATTCAAGCAAAGCAAAAGGAAAAAATTGGGATTTTCATTTTTGTGGCAATTCTGTCATTTTAAAAACAGCTTTTTTTGTACAGCACACACATGAATGAAGCCTTGCACCCCAAAATGGATCCCCCTGTTTGTCCTGTTTTTATAAATATACCCAATGTGGCACTAATCTTATGTCTGGATGCACAACGGGGCCCAAAATGAAAGGAGTAATTGGAGGCTTTCAGAACATAGATTTTGCTTGAAGTCCTTTTAGGCCCTATAGCACACTTGTAGAGTTCTTGAGCGGCCAAAACCATAGAGAACCCCCACAAATGACCCCATTTTGAAAACTAGACTCCTTAACGAATTTATATAGGGGTGTACTGCGTATTTTGATCCCACAGTTTTTGAATGAATTCAAGCAAAGCAAAAGGAAAAAAATGGGATTTTCGTTTTTTTGGCAATTCTGTAATTTTAAAAACAGCTTTTTTCGTACAGCACACATATGAATGAAGACTTGCACCCCAAAATGGAAACCCCTGTTTGTGCTGTTTTCAGAAACATACCCATTGTGGCCCTTATATTATGTCCGCATGCACAATGGGGCCCAAAATGAAAGGAGTAGTCGGTGGCTTTTAGAACATAAATTTTCCTTGAAGGCCTTTTATGCCCCATAGCACACTTGTAGAGCTCTTGAGTGGCCAAAACCATAGAGTGAACTGGATCATATTTTCCTCCAGCAGGTTTCAGGGTATTCTGTAGCTTCCTAATTGTCTAGTGTGCACACATAATGAAAGAAACCAATCGGACACAAGTCATCAGCCTTGAATCTCAACCAGGTCTCTCTGGAGTTATAATCCCCAGAGCCCTAATTTATTGAAACACATAATACCTGCCCTTTATGGGCGTTTAACAGATTACATCAGTAACGTATACATTTTCTTATTCGCTGGGTCATATAGAATTCCCCGCCTCCCTCCCCACCTTCTCTCAAGTCCAGTGTAGTGTGGACTTTGTCCTCTCAGCATGCGGTCTCAGTGTACGTGGCAGTCTTTGTTTGAGAAGTTTCTGTGTGGGGGGAAGTTTCGGTATAGGGGAGGTAGAGCTGGGGAAACACACAGTATAGGAATGTGATTTAACTCTTTCCTTATGCAGTAGAGCTTTATATTAGGCTGAAGTTATAAAACACACATCTTTCACCATGCCATTGTCCAGCAATTACCATAATGAGATTATGCAGCCATTTGCCTCTATAGAGTTAAATCACTACAGCTGCGTAATACTTCTAGTTTAGTACAAATCAATAGACCTTTTACGCTAACTAATCATGATGTCTACTACAAGAGAACCCCCACAAATGACCCCATTTTGAAAACTAGACCCCTTAACGCGTTCATCTGGGGGTGTACTGTGTATTTTTACCCTACAATTTTTGAATAGATCTAAGCAAAGCAGTAGGAAAAAATTATGATTTTCATTTTTTGGGCAATTGCATCAATTTAAAACAGGTTTTTTTGAACAGCACACATATAAATGAAGACTTGCACCCCAAAATGGATACCCCTGTTTGTCCCGTGTTCAGAAACATACGCATTGTGGCCCTAATAGACTTACAGGACACATGGCTAGGCCTACAATGAAAGGAATACCCGTCGGATTTCAGGGTACAACTGAATAAATTCCAGGCCCTATTGCCCACTTATAGAGCCATTGAGCGGCCAAAACGATAAAGAACCCCCACAAATGACCCCATAGGAATGAAGACGTTCACCCCAAACGTGTCCCGTGTTCAAAAACATACCCATTGTGGCCCTAATCTACTTACAGGAAACATGGCAAGGCCTGTAATGGAGGGAACACCCGTTGAATTGCAGGGCACAACTGAATAAATTCCAGGCCGTATTGCTCATTTGTATGGAATAAAAATTGACTCCCTAAAAATATCCACCCCCCCCCCCCCCCCCTCCGCGCCCTGTTTGGCGTTCCCCAAATCTTAGAAAAAGTAATAATGCAAACTGTGTGATATTTCCGAAGACAGGAGTAATTACAGAGGCTGGTTGGGATGGGTACATGGTGCCATAAAACCGGGTATCTCCCCTCCTCTCATGCTTTTTGGGGGTCATTTCTTGACCTCAGTGGTGGGTATGGGGTGTAAAAAGTGGGGTTCCGTGAGTCTCCGTAAGCTTGATGAGGTGCGGCAGTCTCACACAGAAGACGCTCATAAGCTGCTCCTGGAACTGCAGGAAGGCGAACGTTCCTGGGGCTTCTTGTAAATTGCGTATAACAGGTAGCGGTCTGAATAACGCCGGGCTCATGCAGCCGTAGGTGGAACCCGCTTGCGGAGGCCCGCAGCAGATCCCATCTGTAATGTACTGCGCATAACTGTGTACTTACACAGGCGGTCATGCGCAGTACACCTTTTTTCTTGTTTGTATTTCCCGCACCGTCGCTTAGCGATGACGCGGGTACCCGCAGCCCGTACACAATGTAGTAGCATATCAATTGGATAGCGCCGATCGCGTTGCCGGGGGGACTGCCCGCAGCCCGGGAAAGACAGCTCCATGCTGTCGGCTACCTGCGGGCACCGACAGCATGGAGCTGTCCCTTCCAGAGCCTGAGGGGCATTAATCCTAAGAGGACGCATAATTCTACATAGTTTCCCGATGGGGCCGTCACTAAGGGGTTAAAGGGGTGAAATCTGCTGTGGATATGCACCAAAATACGCATCAAAATCCACAGAAAATGGTACAGAAAATCCACACCAAATCGGCCGTGTGTGAGCAGACCCCAAGGTGGGCCGCTGCTCATGGGCCGGTGCTCTGTGCTTGGCCAGCCAGCCCCTGCTGAGCAGAATAGTCACAAGGGCTCTCGGCTCAGGCCCCTTTCTACAATTTGCTTTGGGTCTCTTCAATGCGTTTTCTTCCTACTTAAAGCAGCGGCAGCGTTTAGCACTGCTTATGTTATTCGCCCGTTTCTGTATCACTTGGTTTATTTCAAAGGAAACAGGAATTCCGTATTGTTGTTCTTCCCTATTGGACAGATATGGATCGGTGTTTGTCCAGTAAGATAAAATATGCGGAATCCAAAACCTCAAACATGATGACGTCCGGCTGTAATGTCACCTGCGACATGTCCGTATGGCGGATACGTATTGTGGGCGTGTTATAATAGGCGCGTCTCAGACCAGCCTTAGGCCGGTGTCACACGAGCGGAAGCGGATTTGCGTGTGCATTTGTGTGTGCAAAAAAACCCGCAACGATGCCCGCAGCCAATGAAATGGCCAATCAGTGTAATAAGGTCACGATGTGTTCTTTTCTTGTGCAAATGTGGAAAAAAAAATAGAGAGAGCTGCAGGTTTTTTTTTCTGAAAGATGCAATTGCGCAAGTAAAATCCGCACTTGTGCGTGAACGCATATGGGATCTATTTTCTGTATATTGCGTGCACAAAATTTTCATGCATATATGCCCGTTTGTAACCAGCCTTACGCCGAATGCCCACCGAAGGATTTTCATTGCGGTATTCGTGGCCAGACGCCCCCCCACCACAAATTCCGCAGCAATGTCCGTCCGTAGACATGCTAGGTCAAAAGATTCTCCGCAGCCCATGAGCGGAAATCATCTGCGATTATTCCGCTCACGGGGGAGAATCGCAGCATGTTCTATTCTGTGTGGAAAAATCACACGGACGGCTTCCATTGCAGTCAATGGAGGCCGCCCGTCCCGCGATACTTCCGTTGTGAGCACTACAGAAGTATCACGGGAATCCACGTCACAGCCCAGCGCCGGCGCGTCATGTGCTGCACTGCGCATGCGCGCCCCCTCGCAGGCCGAAACCCTCACGGACAGGTGAGTATGGGTCTCTGGGGGGCACTGGGTCTGATTACGCTGCCAGATTACACATTCGGAATCCGACGCGGGCATGAGGCCGTAGGCCGGAGTCACACGGGCACATGTGCGCGTTCAACTTTTGTGCGTGCAATATGCAGAAAATAGAACCCGTTGATGTCACTGGGTTTGCGCACAAGTGCGTATTTTGTGCACGCAAACACACAGCATGCTCTATTTTTCTGTGCATCAGCGCAGGAAATGAAAATATTTGGCGCACATTAATTTGGCAGTTGCGCGTATAAATACGCAATTTTCATTCCGCAAAAACACATACTGGTGTGAATCCGGTCTTGCAATGGGACCAAAGCCCTCGGAGTGGGGTACAATACATAGTAACACTGCGCACATTAAGGCGATGTCCACACGGCACGGATTTGCGGTGGAATGTCCGCAGCCGATCCGCAGGGGAAAATATGCATCAGAAGGCACAACATTTGGTGAGGATTTTAGTGCAGAATTCACCCCCATCTGACGAGGTGAATCGGCGCACAATCCGGCGCTATAATTGGCATTCGGCGGACCCACAATCCCCTCCGCAGGTCAATGTCCGCGGCGGATCTTGTCCCCAGCGTGTGGATGATTGTCAGTGCGAGGGGCCATGTGGAACATCCACGGCAAATCCGCTGCGTGTGAACATGGCCTAAGGCCTCTCTCACGGGCGCAGTTAGCTGTGTGCGAGGAGGCATGCAGTGACATGGGTACTTGCTGCGTGCCGCCATGCCCCGTACCCTGTGTTGGTGGGTATGTGTGCCAAGATGGGGCGCGCCATGATGTTTTTGCGCACGTATTTCTCATGCTGAGTCACAGTAAAGTCTATGGGAGATCGGACCTGCATATTACACCCACAAACTGCAAACGTAATACACAGTGACCAGACGCTGGTGTGAGGGATTGCTAGTCCAGCAATGTCCTGCCCTCTTCTGCCATTAGTGGGCCTTTCTGAGGTAATATCCTGCACATGGTGTCCAGCTGTGGCCCCCCTGTGCTGCAGCTGCCGGGGCCCCTGCATTGACAGCAGGAGATTTATCACTCTCTCACATTCTCCCTCGTTCATCCCGTCTGTCACTTTGATAGAAACTGCGTTTTCCCGTGTGAAATTTACCGTCCTCTCATTGGATGGTGAGAAGGAATACTTGACAGTGATTGGTCAATCGCTGCATGAGCCTCTGGATGATTGGACAGTGAGATTTCGGCGCCAAGCTCTGGTTGGTCAGGCTGTGTACCGGGTTGTACGACAGTTAGATTTCGGCGCCCAGCTAGGGTTGTCAGGCTGTGCGCCGGGTTGTACGGCGTGAGAGAGAAGGTCGTGCGGCCGGCAGCAGACACGGGGCGGGTTACGGGGGGCAGCCAGGGGGCCCACAAAAGAGCTGGGGGCACTGAGGGGTGCGCGGGCCAGTCGCCCTGTGATATAAATGTGGCTGTCAGTAGGGTCACGTGAGGTGGTATTCACACGTGACGGATGAGACCACATATAACACCCGGGAGGAGCTGCGGACGGGGATTGTCGGGGGAGGGAGGTCGGTCCCGGCGGAGGGAGATCTGCTCCAGCCCCGGCGGATGCGGGTTGTCAGGGGGGAGGGAGGTCGGCCTCTGCCCCGGCGGCCGGGGTTTGTCATAGGGTGTACGGCCTCTTTCCGGGCAGGCAGGTGCCGTCAGGAAGGGGGGAGGAGGTCGGCCTCTGCCCCGGTGGACGGGGGTTGTCTTATGGATTTAGTTTATGGTACAGTTAAGTTGTGTGATTGCTGGTGAGCCGCAGCGGATATGAAGGTTGGTCCCAACGTACCCCTTAACCCATTAAGTATGCCGCCCTATTTTTTAACACTTTTTTTAAATTTTTTTCCTCCCCTTTAAAAAAAAAAAAAAATCGTAACTCCTTTATTTACCCATCGCCTTCGCTGTATGATTGTTTTTTGCGGGACGAGTTGTATTTTTCAGTGGTTCTATTTAACCCCTTCATGACTCCGCCCTTTTTCCCCCCATTTACGTTTTTTCACCACCCCCCCCCTTAAAAGAATCGTAACTCCTTTATTTATCCATCGACGTCGCTGAATGAGGGCTTGTTTTTTGCGGGACGAGTTGTATTTTTCAATGGTGCTATTTAATGTACCATATAATGTACTAAAAAAACTTTTAAAAAATTCTAAGTGGAGTAAAAAAAAAAAAAAACGACATTCCGCCATCTTTTAGTGCGTCTTGTTTCTACGGAGCACAAACTGCAACAAAAGTGACATAATAACTTCATTCTATGGGTCGGTACGATTACTGCGATACCAAACTTGGATAGGTTATTTTTTTTTTCAAAGACATTTAATTTTTTTCAATTATTTTCTGCGGTCATTTTGTGCGCGCAAAAACTTTTTTCTTTTTCCAATGACGTAGTACAGCGATGGCTTGTTTTTTGCGGGATGTCCTGTAGTTTCCGTTAGTACTAATTCGGGATGCAGACGACTTTTTGATCGCTTTTTATTGCGTTTTTTTTTTTTTGGATACAGGGTGACTGAAAAAGTGCATTTCTGGGGTTCTTTATTTTTTTTTCAGACGACGTTCACCATGCGGTGTAAATAATGTGCTACATTGATAGATCGGACTTTTACGGACGCAGCGATACCAAATATGTATTTTTATTTTATTATTTACACTTTTTAATTCTAGATATGGCAAAAGGGGGGTGATTTAAAGTTTTACTTTTTTTTTTTTTTTACTATTAAAAAAACCTCATTGCTCTTTTTTTCACTTTACTTTTAAGTCCCCCTGGGGGACTACAATATGCGATAGCATTACGTCATACTGCATTCTGACAGACAGCCTATCAAGCCACCCCGCGAGGATGGCTTAATAGGCTGTCTCTCAAAGCAGCCCTGGGGCCTTTCAGAAGGCCCCTGACAGCCATGACATCTGCACGGCTCCCCCGATCTCACCGCGGGGGGGGGCTGTATGAGACCCCCGAACAGCGTTCGGGGGCTTTAAATGCCACTGTAGGAATTGACAGCGGCATTTAATTGGTTAATAGCCGCAATCGGCCAAACAGCTGATTGCGGCTATTGCCCGCGGGTGTCAGCTGTAGTAAACAGCTGATGCCAGCGCTGTATGCAGAGAGGTCGCCCCCCCGCGCCCTCTCTGCATACATACCCGGACACTCCAGGACGTAAATGTACGTCCTGGAGCGGAAAGGGGTTAATGTACTGAAATTTTTTTAAAGGATTTCTAAGTGGAGTAAAATGAAAACAGAAAGCCTACATTCCGCCATCTTCTGGTTTGTCTTGTTTCTGTGGCACAAAAACTGAAATAAAAATGACATAACTTTATTTTATGGGTCAGTAAGATGACTGCGAGGTTTTCTTTTTTTTTTTTTTTTTGCTGTAGTACTTTTGTTTTTTTTTCAGACATTTAATTCTTTTAAATCGTTTTCTGCCGCCATCTTCTGACAGCCGTAACTTTTTTATTTTTCCGTCGACGCCGTTGTCCGAGGGCTCATTTTGTACGGTTTGTCCTGTAGTTTGCGATGGTGCCGTCTTGGAATACATACATGCGCATTTCCGACATTCTGTACAATTTTTTAATTTCAGACTTTTACCATGCGACATAAATAATGTGTTACTTTAATAGATCTGACTTTTACGGACGCAGCGGTACCAAATATGTATTTTTGTTTTATTACTTAGGTTTTTATTGTAAATATGGTAAAAGTTTGTTTTGGTTTTTTTTTTACAAAAAAAAATGAGAAACTTCTTTTTTTTCCAATTTTTTCTTTTTAGCCCCCACAGGGGACCACAACTGGCGATGCTTTACATCATACTGTGATCTGGCCTCCCCTCAGGGATGGCTTGATAGGCATTCTGTGAACACAGCCCTGGGTCCTTTCAGAAGACCTCAAGCTACCATGACACCCACACGGCTCCCTGCGATCTCATTGAGGGAAGGGGGGCAATAAGGGACCAACGAACATCGTTCAGGGCATTTAAAGGGTAAATAGCGCCAATCAGCTGCGTGGCTGATTGCAGCCATTACCGGCGGGTGTCAACTGTAATAAACAGCCGGCGCCCTGCAGTGTTAAGGGGTTAAAGAGCGCTTTGCCTTGTACCCTCAGAGCCCGGTACCTGGTTGTTTGGTCCGGCTTCGCAGAGGATTACTCGGACCGGATACAACTCTGGGAGTAAACAGGAATGCTTCAATTCATTAACAGCAAGCAAAGATGTTGAAATGGTGCAGGATTAAAACTGTTTTTGTTCCAGGGGTGAAGTATCTGAGGCAGGATGATGGCCGACTCCCCGGTGATGAATGGCAGGCATGCCGATCTGTGGGCATCTCATAACCAGATCGTCCTGGAACCTCCTGAAACAAATGATCCAGAGGTAAGACATACGAGACGCTGCGCTCTCACTGCACTATAGGCGCTTCTACACAGAAGACGGATCCTCTGCTGGCTGTAATGAGCGACTGACAGTATAGCTGCCAGTCAGTCCTCGTTCTGCCGCTCGCGGTATGGAGGATCACTAGTATTGGGACGACCGGTCACTAATATTGATCATCCTTCACCAGCAGCAGCTCTTGTCAGCAGCCGCCCCCCTAATTACACGGAGGAAGTCCTGCCAACGAATGAGCATTTTTATGCCCCCATGAAAGACCCAGTCAGCCGGTGAGCGAGCGTTCTGAATGTTCATCAGCTGATTGGGGCGCATTCAGGCGGGCCGATGATCGGGGAGATAAACCTTCTGACAAATGTGTGTTCCCATGTAAAAGGGTCTTAAAGAATGAGCTGCACATCCAAAACTCCAAGGTATCTTGGTTCTCTACATCGGGTAATAGATGCTGGGCGCTGACCACTAATGGAATCTATTATGTTGGCCATTGCAGTTGTCATCCAGCTTTCCATGGATTCTGCATGTCATGGAAACCTGCATTATGCCGTGTTACACTCCACAGTATAGGAGGGATTTGTGTCATTCAGGCTGCCTTCACATGGGTGAGAAAATCACGTATTGCGAGACGCACAAATCTCGCACGACTATGAACTACGTTCTTTTGATCCGGGGTAATATACATTCTTTCTTTTTTGTTCTCCTCCCCCGCTGCATGTCCTATGATTGGGTGTTCCCTCAGAACGTCTCACCCGTTGTTTTCAATGGGGCCAGAAAGATCACACAGCGTGCCATGCGAGGTTTCCCATTGGATCGCGACTGTAGTGAAGTTATGGGAGGCAGTTATGACACGAAACGCCTAGCATCCGCAGGGACATCGCACAAGCGTGATATCGGGACGAGTTTCCTTGCCTGAAATATCGCTCAGCTGTGTGAAACTAGTCTCAGTGGAGAAACTAAAGCTAGATGTAACCCTCCTTAAAGTGACCCTCCAGTCCTAGACAAACAAAGATGGCCACACCGGTTCTCTATCTGCTGCACACTGTGAATTAGTACACATCGGTAGTCTAAGACACTACACCTGCTGTGATTGGTCAGAGTTGCCCACACAGGTGAGGCTCATAAAAGGAGAGACGTAAAGACGGGTTCAGTCCCCCCCTTCCTTATTATTTTTTTTCCTTCATTTTGGTTGACTTCTGGTTTGAACAACTGCACATGTGAGCACATCCTTAGACTGCGGCTGCATACTAACACACATGTGAGCACATCCTTAGACTGCGGCTGCATACTAACACACATGTGAGCACATCCTTAGACTGCGGCTGCATACTAACACACATGTGAGCACATCCTTAGACTGCGGCTGCATACTAACACACATGTGAGCACATCCTTAGACTGCGGCTGCATACTAACACACATGTGAGCACATCCTTAGACTGCGGCTACATACTAACACACATGTGAGCGCATCCTTAGACTGCGGCTACATACTAACACACATGTGAGCGCATCCTTAGACTGCGGCTGCATACTAACACACATGTGAGCGCATCCTTAGACTGCGGCTGCATACTAACACACATGTGAGCGCATCCTTAGACTGCGGCTGCATACTAACACACATGTGAGCGCATCCTTAGACTGCGGCTGCATACTAACACACATGTGAGCGCATCCTTAGACCGCGGCTGCAAACTAACACACATGTGAGCGCATCCTTAGACCGCGGCTGCATACTAACACACATGTGAGCGCATCCTTAGACCGCGGCTGCATACTAACACACATGTGAGCGCATCCTTAGACCGCGGCTGCATACTAACACACATGTGAGCGCATCCTTAGACCGCGGCTGCATACTAACACACATGTGAGCGCATCCTTAGACCGCGGCTGCATACTAACACACATGTGAGCGCATCCTTAGACCGCGGCTGCATACTAACACACATGTGAGCACATCCTTAGACCGCGGCTGCATACTAACACACATGTGAGCACATCCTTAGACCGCGGCTGCATACTAACACACATGTGCATCAGATAGTCATAGCGGCTCGGCCGTCTGTCCAGGGCTGGAGGGTCGCTTTAAGGGAGTATTCCGATCTTATACACAGGTGATATGTTGGTAATGTAGGTCAGCACTTTACCATCTCTGGGCTCCTCGCTGGTGGATGAAGTGACGGCAGCACTGATCTAGCACTGTGTCCTGTTCACTGCTTATCCGTGCCCAACAGCGCCCTCACCAGGCGTTGTGCAGAAACTACAGTGTGACTGCGTCACTTATATAGGGCTGGCTACACTTCCCTCACAGACGGGGGTCTTTTGTACATATTCCTGACTGAATAAAGGTTGCCAGAAGCTGTGGACATCCGGGGTATTGTGGATGTGTTGTGGAGAGCTGGATCCGTCACCTGATGGACTTTATTCTACTTTTATCTTCTGGTTTCAGGTTCTCTGCAGACTTTGCAGTGTACACGGCTCTGGTAGAGCCTCATGGACGGATCATGGGACTGGACCTGCCTGATAGGGGCATCTTACCCCATGGGGGGCTTCATGACTGGCAAGAAGAAAATCTCCACCACATCCATCTTCTTTGAATCTATGCCTTACTAGGTAAGCAGCCATTGCAGCGGGTCCTTGCAGAGCTCTAGTGATGGCCGTTACACTGAGTACATCCTTGTATGTGACTTATTTAGTGGTTTCATGCACTCTGTCTATACGGCTCTTCTATTATGAGATGATTTATGCGGCCGCGTTTCACACTCTTAGGCCTCATGTCCACGGGCAAAAGAAGAATTAAAATCCGGGATGCATTGACCACCCGCGGGTAGATAAATACCCGCGGATGGTCAATAAAAGGGATTTTAAAAAAAACGGAGCATGAGAAAATCTGGACCATGCTCCATTTTCGTGCGGGTCTCCCGCAGGCTTGTATTGAAGCCTATGGAAGCCGTCTAGATCCGCGGGAGACCTAAAATAAGAATTAACTCACCCGCAGCGGGCCGGGAGGGTCTTCTCTTCCTCACGACCGGATCTTTTTTGCGTCGGCTCGGCGGATGTGCCCGGCGCATGCGCGCGGCACGCCGGCGAAGTGCCACC
Organism: Eleutherodactylus coqui; assembly: GCF_035609145.1. Classification (NCBI taxonomy): domain Eukaryota; kingdom Metazoa; phylum Chordata; class Amphibia; order Anura; family Eleutherodactylidae; genus Eleutherodactylus; species Eleutherodactylus coqui. The sequence goes on along the minus strand of NC_089844.1, from coordinate 46,632,651 downwards.
GGCGTGCCGAGTTCATCCGCCGGCCGAAAGAGAAGATCCGGCCGTGAGGAAGAGAAGACCTTCCCGGTCCGCTGCGGGTGAGTTAATTCTTTTAAATTCCTATTTTCAGCCCTCATGTCCGCGGGGCAGGAGGGACCTGCTGCAGATTCTCCATGTAGAATCCGTAGCGGGCCTGATTTTCCCCGTGGACATGAGGCCTTATACAGGTGAATCCAAACACCGGTTATATAGACTGCGACAAACTAGAGGAAAATGCCCGCTTGTTTCATCCCAAACTGATCATTGCTGGTGAGTACTACAACCTCCATCATCGATTTACATCAATTCATCAAATGTGTCACCTGTATTGTTGTAAAAGTTTACAATAAAGAGTTTTGAACCTTGTGATATTTTTCCTTTCCCTGTCTAAGGCGTCAGCTGCTACTCCCGGGATTTGGACTATGCTCGGATGAGGGCGATTGCTGATGAAAACAATGCTATTCTCATGGCTGACATGGCGCACATCAGCGGGTTGGTGGCAGCCGGAGTCGTGCCTTCTCCTTTTGAACACTGTGATGTTGTGACCACCACAACCCACAAGACCCTGCGCGGCTGCCAAGCTGGCGTTATCTTTTACCGGAAGGGTGAGTTGTTCTCCTCAGGGAGATGGAATGAGGGACTTCTACGAATGCTGAACTGATGTGATTTCTTCAGGCGTCCGCAGTCTGGATCCAAAGACGGGGAAGGAAATGATGTACAATTATGAGAGCCTGATCAATCAAGCTGTGTTTCCTGGCCTACAAGGTGGACCCCATAATCACGCTATTGCAGGTACGACCCACCGACATTAAATGGGCTTTATGGTGTATCCACCACCCACCAAACGTTTATGGTTTCATCAGATATATTCCACATGGTGATCTATTACAGGTATTGCTGTGACACTAAAACAAGCGATGACCCCAGAGTTCAGGTTGTACCAGAAACAGGTTCTCTCTAATTGCCGGGCGTTGGCAAGTGCATTGGAAGAGCTCGGTTATCACATTGTTACTGGTGAGATTTGTTACAGTTTCCGCATTATGATATTATAGAAGGGAATGTTTTACAGAGCAGATGTGCCGATACACGGGGGGGAATGTAAGAAATCACTGCTGCTCATCAATGAGCGGGTTGTTCACCATGAACAGGTCCACCACTAAGAAACTGTAGGAAGCATGAAGCAATATGTGGCACCCAGTGATATCGGGTGTTTGTTTAAAGGGGTTTTCTGGGTATTCGATATTGTCAAATCAGTGGAGTGGGCTGACTTCTGGCATCAGCTTTTTAATGGGGATGCGATGCTTGGGTGAGCGCTGCGGCCTCTTTATTGGATACCAGACACAGTGTTGCGCAGTGTGTAGTGCTGGTTACTTGTATTGCTGCTCAGTTTCATTCAGTTGAATGGGAATGAGTTATATAAATGTCATGGCACGGATGAATGTGACATCACAGGCTGAGGGCTTATTTACACGAGCGTATACCGGTCAGGTTTTCACGCCCAGCCGATATACGCTTACATCTAAGCAGTTGCCCCCTTCCCTCCCCTCACCGGCTCTCTGCCTCTCTCCTCCAGTCCAGTGTCTGCAATGGGAGTGGGTGGGATGTGGGCGGAGCTAAGCGACACTCTGTCCCGCCCACTCCCATTGCTGGCTATGGACAAGGGTCGGTGAAGCTCCTCCCCTGTTCTGCCTACTCCCATTGAAACCGCTCGAGGGGAGGAGAGAAACAGAGTCGGTGAGTGGGAGGGGGGGGAGTGCTCAGATGAAAGCGTGTAGCAGCCAGCCATGAAAACGACGGCTGATATACGCTCGTGTAAATAAGCCCTCAGGAAGAGGTCCCAGAGCTCACCCCTTCAACACGTGGTTCTAAACTCTGTTACATTGTTTATGGTTTTCGCTTGTCTACTTGCTGCTCCTACTGCTTGCGTACAAACTGGCTAGCTTGGTGCCTGCAGGAGGGGAACAGCTGGTAGGAGGAGCTCACACTTTCTTGCTTAGTGTCTGCCTCCTAGTGGCAGTAGCTATACCCCATGGTCCTAAGCGGTGTCCCCCAATAGACGAGACAGATTTTATTTTAGAGGCTTTAGTGTTTTTTTGTTTTTAGTGTATTTCCTATAGAGAGAAGTATGTTAAACGCCATACCTTAAGCATGCGGCACTTCAAAAAAAGACAACATGGACCCAAAAGAAAATGTGTATATACCAAATGTAGGGAATCAAAGTAAAACACTGAAAGAGCATGGCATTCTGTTTGAGGCCCCACTGTCCACTTGTAGAGCCCTTGAGCAGCCAAAACGACAGAGAATCCCCACAAATGATCCCATTTTGAAAACTAGACCCCTTATCGAATTCTTCTAGGGGTGTACTGCATATTTTGACCCCACAGATTTTGAATAAATCTAAGCAAATCAGAAAGGAAAAAATTGTGATTTTCATTTTTTTGGCAATTGTGTCATTTTAAAAACATTTTTTTTTTTTTTACAGCACGCATCAGAATGAAGACTTTCACCCCAAAATGGATCCCCCTGTTTGTCCTGTCTTCAGAGACATGCCCATTGTGGCCCTAATTGTATGTCTGTATACACAACGGGGCCCAAACCGAACAAAGTATCAAACTTCAACTGTCTTTTAACTTTTACCTGATCGCCATTATCCACTGAGACCGCTCACCGGGGCCCTCGGTCACTGCTACAGGCTCTCGGCTGCCTTTAGTAGCCAGGAGCAAGGAGATTTTACATTTCCCAGGCCCTCCCCAACTACTGCACTTGCATCTGCAATTTTGGCACTGGTGCATGCGCCAAATCTAGGGAGAGAACCACGGATAAAGATCAAAGGACCTCGCCAGAGACCTTAGGTACGTAACTCCCCTCATGGATCGGATCAGAGATGGAAAGTGAAACGTTAACTAGTTTTTAAATTAAAGTGATCGCCGTTATCCATTGGATAGCGACATTCACGTGTAAACTCCAGACTCTCGGCTATATTTGGTAGCCAGGAGCACGGAGATTTTAGATTACCCTGGCAATCCACGGCTTTTGTGCATGCGTCCACCATTTTGGAGATGGGCACGTGTGCAGATGCCGGGGTAAGGTCTGCAGATTAATCCGGGGGCCCTAGGTATATCATTTCATCTCCCCTCATGGATATGATGCACGAGGGGAGATGAAACAAACTTTTTTACACTTTTTTTAAACTTTTACATGATCGCTGTTATCCATTGGATAGCAGCGATCATGTGACCGAGAACCGCATACAGCTGCTCTTGGTGACAGCTCCCTGCTCTCAGCTACTCATACTAGCCAGGAGTAGAGAGTTTTTAAATTTCCTGAGCCTCCTTGCCCTGTGCACTGGCGCCGGCGTCAGGTCCTAGAGGACCAGAACGCCGCGGGACATCACGGAGTATGTCTCTCTAGATGGCAGACAGCGCTGTACATTGCACGGTGGCCTAGATTGGTACTGCATGCTAAGTCTTATTGAATGGTTCAAGACTTGGCCTATATCACTGCGAGTCACTGTGCAGTATACGGAACTATCTGTTTCCTGCAGCCAAATGGCAAGAAGTGGGACAACCCCTCTAACTTGGTTGAAACAACTCTAACTGCTTCTTGTTTTGTCAGAATTACTGGACATAAATGTGTGCTCCGTCACTTCACAGGAGGTTCTAATAATCATCTCATCCTCGTGGACCTGAAGAACAAGAAGACAGATGGAGGAAGAGCAGAGAAGGTCCTTGAAGCCTGCGCCATTGCTTGCAACAAGAACACCTGCCCAGGTGAGTGCAGCTCTATTGGAGGTGTGAAGTAAGTGATACAACTATGGAAACGGGGCAGCGGATCCGTATCCTGTGGATTCATGAGGAACTAAACCTGATTAATGTCAGTCAGAGGTTCGGATGTGAAATCTATTTTGAAGTCTTTCTAAGCCACGCAGACTGCACCATGTCATTGATGAATGTTTTCCGCTACCTGTGCCCTCGGCAGGTGACAAGAGGGCTCTTCATCCCAGTGGCCTTCCCGAGGATTCCGAGAAGACAACTTCAAGAAAGTTGCACATTTCATTCATCAAAGTGAGTAGTTCATGTTATGTGGATGTTCCCACACATGGGCTGCATTCAGACAACTCCAACGTGAATGGCAGATGCTCCCAAGTAGCCTTACTAAGAGCCGCTGCAGGAATATGCTTTATCAGCCATCTGATGAATTGTGTGAAGTTCACCGTATTTGGTGCACTTTATTTTGTGGTGATAGGAAAGTACTAAATCTGCCGGCATCCTGCTACAGTGGCTGGAATCAGAGTTCTCTACTACACCAAAATCCTAATACTTCGGAGAAGAAAGATTAACACTTTATTTAAACCTCGTGGCGGGAAGACCATTGTTCCCTGTTGAGTATATACCCGCACCCGTATGCAATTATATTGCTTAGCGATGATGCGTATACACGCCGCCCATATGCAACGCTATAGGTAATATAAACAAAAAAAAAAATACAAGGTGTACTCTTCATGACTGCCTGCGTGAGTACAAGCCCATTCACAGTGCAATTTTGCCGCCATATGCAGACGTACATAGGATCACGGCCAGTAAAGCGCTGCAGGAGCCCTGTGGCACTTAACGCTTTTGGCCGTGTGAGCCCGATCATACATGTTGTAGCAAATCACGACTGATGCGATGGCTTCCGTGATGCCACTGATCACACATAGTGGGTGATAAGGGGGGCATATAAACAGTAACACTCCCCCAGAGAAATACAAGGGAAGGTCCGGGGAACGTGGAGGCCAAGGAAGCAGTTCACTGACGTCACCATGTGCCTGACCAACCCATCTGTTTGGTAGTCGCCTATCGAGCTGACTTCTCACTTCACCCGTCCTGTTGGAAGATGAACCCTGGGATTTCCTGTTCCAGCTGCGGCTGAAGCCATATCCGTAGCGTCCAGGTACGAAATCCCCAATTGTTTCATCAAGAAAGAAGAAGTGGCCGTAGACTGTCCTGCAGGTTATAGCGCACAACACATTCACCTCGGGGGAGTCCTTACGTACATATTATAGTAGTTATATTCTTGTACATAGGGGGCAGTATTATAGTAGTTATATTCTTGTGCATAGGGAGCAGTATTATAGTAGTTATATTCTTGTACATAGGAGGCAGTATTATAGTAGTTATATTGTTGTACATAGGAGCAGTATTAGAGTAGTTATATTCTTGTACATAGGGGCAGTATTATAGTAGTTATATTGTTGTACATAGGAGCAGTATTAGAGTAGTTATATTCTTGTACATAGGAGGCAGTATTATAGTAGTTATATTCTTGTACATAGGGGGCAGTATTATAGTAGTTATATTGTTGTACATAGGAGCAGTATTATAGTAGTTATATTGTTGTACATAGGAGGCAGTATTATAGTAGTTATATTCTGGTACATAGGAGGCAGTATTATAGTAGTTATATTGTTGTACATAGGAGCAGTATTAGAGTAGTTATATTCTTGTACATAGGAGGCAGTATTATAGTAGTTATATTCTTGTACATAGGGGGCAGTATTATAGTAGTTATATTCTTGTACATAGGGGACAGTATTATAGTAGTTATATTCTTGTACATAGGGGGCAGTATTGTAGTTATATTCTTGTACATAGGAGGCAGTATTATAGTAGTTATATCCTTGTACATAGGGGGCAGTATTATAGTAGTTATATCCTTGTACATAGGGGGCAATACTATAGTAGGTATATCCTTTTACATAGGAGGCAATATTATAGTAGTTATGTTCTTGTACATAGGGGGCAGTACTATAGTAGGTATATTCTTGTACGTAAGAGGCAGTATTATAGTAGTTATATTCTTGTACATAGGGGGCAGTATTATAGTAGTTATATTCTTGTACATAGCCAGCAGTATTATAGTAGTTATATTCTTGTACATAGGGAGCATTATTATAGTAGTTATATTCTTGTACATAGGGGGCAGAATTATAGTAGTTAAGTTCTTGTACATAGGGGGCAGTATTATAGTAGTTATATTATTGTACATAGGAACCAGTACTATAGTAGTTATATTCTTGTACATAGCCAGCAGTATTATAGTAGTTATATTCTTGTACATAGGGAGCATTATTATAGTAGTTATATTCTTGTACATAGGGAGCAGTATTATAGTAGTTATATTCTTGTACATAGGGAGCAGTATTATAGTAGTTATATTCTTGTACATAGGGGGCAGTATTATAGTAGTTATATTCTTGTACATAGGGGGCAGTATTATAGTAGTTATATTCTTGTACATAGAAGGCAGTATTATAGTAGTTATATTCTTGTTTATAGGGAGCAGTATTATAGTAGTTATATTCTTGTACATAGGGGGCAGTATTATAGTAGTTATATTCTTGTACATAGGAGCCAGTATTATAGTAGTTATATTCTTGTACATAGGGAGCAGTATTATAGTAGTTATATTCTTGTACATAGGGGGCAGTATTATAGTAGTTATATTCTTGTACATAGGAGCCAGTATTATAGTAGTTATATTCTTGTACATAGGGGGCAGTATTATAGTAGTTATATTCTTGTACATAGGGGGCAGCATTATAGTAGTTATATTCTTGTATATAGGAGCCAGTATTATAGTAGTTAGATTCTTGTGCATAGGGGTCAGTATTATAATATGTATATTCTTGTGCATAGGGGTCAGTATTATAGTATGTATATTCTTGTGCATAGGGGGCAGTATTATAGTAGTTATATTCTTGTACATAGGGGGCAGTATTATAGTAGTTAGATTCTTGTACATAGGGGGCAGTATTATAGTAGTTAGATTCTTGTACATAGGGGCAGTATTATAGTAGTTATATTCTTGTACATAGGGGGCAGTATTATAGTAGTTATATTCTTGTACATAGGGGGCAGTATTATAGTAGTTATAGTCTTGTACATAGGGGGCAGTATTATAGTAGTTATATTCTTGTACATAGGGGGCAGTACTATAGTAGGTATATTATTGTACATAGGAGGCAGTATTATAGTAGTTATATCCTTGTACATAGGGGGCAATACTGTAGTAGTTATATTCTTGTACATAAGAGCAGGATTATAGTAGTTATATTCTTGTGCATAGGGGGCAGTATTATAGTAGTTATATCCTTGTACATAGAGGGCAGTACTATAGTAGGTATATTCTTGTACGTAAGAGGCAGTATTATAGTAGTTATATTCTTGTACGTAGGGGGGCAGTATTATAGTAGTTATATTCTTGTACATAGGGGGGCAGTATTATAGTAGTTATATTCTTGTACATAGGGGGGCAGTATTATAGTAGTTATATTCTTGTACATAGGGGGGCAGTATTATAGTAGTTATACTCTTGTACGTAGGAAGTAGTATTATAGTAGTTATATTCTTGTATATAGGCAGCAGTATTATAGTAGTTATATTCTTTTATATAGGCAGCAGTATTATAGTAGTTATATTCTTGTACATAGGGGGCAGTATTATAGTAGTTATATTCTTGTACATAGGGGGCAGTATTATAGTAGTTATGTTCTTGTACATAGGCAGCAGAATTATAGTAGTTATATTCTTGTACATATTAGTCAGTATTATAGTAGTTATATTCTTGTACATAGGGGCAGTATTATAGTAGTTATATTCTTGTACATAGGGAGCAGTATGTTAGTAGTTATATTCTTGTACATAGGGGGACAGTATTATAGAAGTTATTTTCTTGTATATAGGCAGCAGTATTATAGTAGTTATATTCTTGTACATAGAAGCAGTATTATAGTAGTTATATCCTTGTACATAGAAGGCAGTATTATAGTAGTTATATTCTTGTACATAGGCAGCAGTATTATAGTAGTTATATTCTTGTACATAGGGAGCATTATTATAGTAGTTATATTCTTGTACGTAGGAAGCAGTATTATAGTAGTTATATTCTTGTATATAGGCAGCAGTATTATAGTAGTTATATTCTTGTACATAGGGAGCAGTATTATAGTAGTTATATTCTTGTACATAGCCAGCAGTATTATAGTAGTTATATTCTTGTACATAGGGAGCATTATTATAGTAGTTATATTCTTGTACATAGGGAGCAGTATTATAGTAGTTATATTCTTGTACATAGGGAGCAGTATTATAGTAGTTATATTCTTGTACATAGGGGGCAGTATTATAGTAGTTGTATTCTTGTACATAGGGGGCAGTATTATAGTAGTTATATTCTTGTACATAGGGGGCAGTATTATAGTAGTTATAATCTTGTTTATAGGGAGCAGTATTATAGTAGTTATATTCTTGTACATAGGGGGCAGTATTATAGTAGTTATATTCTTGTACATAGAAGCAGTATTATAGTAGTTTTATTCTTGTACATAGAAGCAGTATTATAGTAGTTATATTCTTGTACATAGGGGGCAGTATTATAGTAGTTATATTCTTGTACATAGGGAGCAGTAGTAGAGTAGTTATATTCTTGTACATAGGGGGCAGTATTATAATAGTTATATTCTTGTACATAGGGGGCAGTATTATAGTAGTTATATTCTTGTACATAGGAGCCAGTATTATAGTAGTTATATTCTTGTACATAGGGAGCAGTATTATAGTAGTTATATTCTTGTACATAGGGGGCAGTATTATAGTAGTTATATTCTTGTACATAGGAGCCAGTATTATAGTAGTTATATTCTTGTACATAGGGGGCAGTATTATAGTAGTTATATTCTTGTACATAGGGGGCAGCATTATAGTAGTTATATTCTTGTATATAGGAGCCAGTATTATAGTAGTTAGATTCTTGTGCATAGGGGTCAGTATTATAATATGTATATTCTTGTGCATAGGGGTCAGTATTATAGTATGTATATTCTTGTGCATAGGGGGCAGTATTATAGTAGTTATATTCTTGTACATAGGGGGCAGTATTATAGTAGTTAGATTCTTGTACATAGGGGGCAGTATTATAGTAGTTAGATTCTTGTACATAGGGGCAGTATTATAGTAGTTATATTCTTGTACATAGGGGGCAGTATTATAGTAGTTATATTCTTGTACATAGGGGGCAGTATTATAGTAGTTATAGTCTTGTACATAGGGGGCAGTATTATAGTAGTTATATTCTTGTACATAGGGGGCAGTACTATAGTAGGTATATTATTGTACATAGGAGGCAGTATTATAGTAGTTATATCCTTGTACATAGGGGGCAATACTGTAGTAGTTATATTCTTGTACATAAGAGCAGGATTATAGTAGTTATATTCTTGTGCATAGGGGGCAGTATTATAGTAGTTATATCCTTGTACATAGAGGGCAGTACTATAGTAGGTATATTCTTGTACGTAAGAGGCAGTATTATAGTAGTTATATTCTTGTACGTAGGGGGGCAGTATTATAGTAGTTATATTCTTGTACTTAGGGGGGCAGTATTATAGTAGTTATATTCTTGTACATAGGGGGGCAGTATTATAGTAGTTATATTCTTGTACATAGGGGGGCAGTATTATAGTAGTTATACTCTTGTACGTAGGAAGTAGTATTATAGTAGTTATATTCTTGTATATAGGCAGCAGTATTATAGTAGTTATATTCTTTTATATAGGCAGCAGTATTATAGTAGTTATATTCTTGTACATAGGGGGCAGTATTATAGTAGTTATATTCTTGTACATAGGGGGCAGTATTATAGTAGTTATGTTCTTGTACATAGGCAGCAGAATTATAGTAGTTATATTCTTGTACATATTAGTCAGTATTATAGTAGTTATATTCTTGTACATAGGGGCAGTATTATAGTAGTTATATTCTTGTACATAGGGAGCAGTATGTTAGTAGTTATATTCTTGTACATAGGGGGACAGTATTATAGAAGTTATTTTCTTGTATATAGGCAGCAGTATTATAGTAGTTATATTCTTGTACATAGAAGCAGTATTATAGTAGTTATATCCTTGTACATAGAAGGCAGTATTATAGTAGTTATATTCTTGTACATAGGCAGCAGTATTATAGTAGTTATATTCTTGTACATAGGGAGCATTATTATAGTAGTTATATTCTTGTACGTAGGAAGCAGTATTATAGTAGTTATATTCTTGTATATAGGCAGCAGTATTATAGTAGTTATATTCTTGTACATAGGGAGCAGTATTATAGTAGTTATATTCTTGTACATAGCCAGCAGTATTATAGTAGTTATATTCTTGTACATAGGGAGCATTATTATAGTAGTTATATTCTTGTACATAGGGAGCAGTATTATAGTAGTTATATTCTTGTACATAGGGAGCAGTATTATAGTAGTTATATTCTTGTACATAGGGGGCAGTATTATAGTAGTTGTATTCTTGTACATAGGGGGCAGTATTATAGTAGTTATATTCTTGTACATAGGGGGCAGTATTATAGTAGTTATAATCTTGTTTATAGGGAGCAGTATTATAGTAGTTATATTCTTGTACATAGGGGGCAGTATTATAGTAGTTATATTCTTGTACATAGAAGCAGTATTATAGTAGTTTTATTCTTGTACATAGAAGCAGTATTATAGTAGTTATATTCTTGTGCATAGGAGCAGTATTATAGTACTTATATTCTTGTACATAGGGAGCAGTAGTAGAGTAGTTATATTCTTGTACATAGGGGGCAGTATTATAATAGTTATATTCTTGTACATAGGGGGCAGTATTATAGTAGTTATATTCTTGTACATAGGGGGCAGTATTATAGTAGTTATATTCTTGTACATAGAAGGCAGTATTATAGTAGTTATATTCTTGTACATAGAAGGCAGTATTATAGTAGTTATATTCTTGTTTATAGGGAGCAGTATTATAGTAGTTATATTCTTGTACATAGGGGGCAGTATTATAGTAGTTATATTCTTGTAAATAGAAGCAGTATTATAGTAGTTATATTATTGTACATAGAAGCAGTATTATAGTAGTTATATTCTTGTACATAGAAGCAGTATTATAGTAGCTATATTCTTGTACATAGAAGCAGTATTACAGTAGTTATATTCTTGTACATAGGAGCAGTATTATAGTAGTTATATTCTTGTACATAAGGAGCAGTAGTAGAGTAGTTATATTGTTGTACATAGGGGGCAGTATTTTAGTAGTTATATCCTTGTACATAGGAGCCAGTATTATAGTAGTTATATTCTTGTACATAGGGGCCAGTATTATAGTAGTTATATTTTTGTACATAGGGGCAGTATTATAGTAGTTATATTCTTGTACATAGGAGCTAGTATTATAGTAGTTATATTCTTTGTACATAGGGGGCAGTATTATAGTAGTTATATTCTTGTGCATAGGGGGCAGTATTATAGTAGTTATATCCTTGTACATAGAGGGCAGTACTATAGTAGGTATATTCTTGTACGTAAGAGGCAGTATTATAGTAGTTATATTCTTGTACATAGGGGGGCAGTATTATAGTAGTTATATTCTTGTACATAGGGGGGCAGTATTATAGTAGTTATACTCTTGTACGTAGGAAGTAGTATTATAGTAGTTATATTCTTGTATATAGGCAGCAGTATTATAGTAGTTATATTCTTTTATATAGGCAGCAGTATTATAGTAGTTATATTCTTCTACATAGGCAGCAGTATTATAGTAGTTATATTCTTGTACATAGGGGGCAGAATTATAGTAGTTATATTCTTGTACATAGGCGGCAGTATTATAGTAGTTATATTCTTGTACATAGGGAGCAGTATTATAGTAGTTATATTCTTGTACATAGGCAGCAGTATTATAGTAGTTATATTCTTGTACATAGGGGCTGTATTATAGTAGTTATATTCTTGTACATAGGAGCAGTATGTTAGTAGTTATATTCTTGTACATAGGGGGGCAGTATTATAGTAGTTATATTCTTGTACATAGAAGCAGTATTATAGTAGTTATATTCTTGTACATAGAAGGCAGTATTATAGTAGTTATATTCTTGTACATAGAAGGCAGTATTATAGTAGTTATATTCTTGTATATAGGGAGCATTATTATAGTAGTTATATTCTTGTACGTAGGAAGCAGTATTATAGTAGTTATATTCTTGTATATAGGCAGCAGTATTATAGTAGTTATATTCTTGTACATAGGGAGCAGTATTATAGTAGTTATCTTCTTGTACATAGCCAGCAGTATTATAGTAGTTATATTCTTGTACATAGGGAGCATTATTATAGTAGTTATATTCTTGTACATAGGGAGCAGTATTATAGTAGTTATATTCTTGTACATAGGGAGCAGTATTATAGTAGTTATATTCTTGTACATAGTGGGCAGTATTATAGTAGTTGTATTCTTGTACATAGGGGGCAGTATTATAGTAGTTGTATTCTTGTACATAGGGGGCAGTATTATAGTAGTTATATTCTTGTACATAGGGGGCAGTATTATACTAGTTATATTCTTGTACATAGGGGCCAGTATTATAGTAGTTATATTTTTGTACATAGGGGCAGTATTATAGTAGTTATATTCTTGTACATAGGAGCTAGTATTATAGTAGTTATATTCTTTGTACATAGGGGGCAGTATTATAGTAGTTATATTCTTGTGCATAGGGGGCAGTATTATAGTAGTTATATCCTTGTACATAGAGGGCAGTACTATAGTAGGTATATTCTTGTACGTAAGAGGCAGTATTATAGTAGTTATATTCTTGTACATAGGGGGGCAGTATTATAGTAGTTATATTCTTGTACATAGGGGGGCAGTATTATAGTAGTTATACTCTTGTACGTAGGAAGTAGTATTATAGTAGTTATATTCTTGTATATAGGCAGCAGTATTATAGTAGTTATATTCTTTTATATAGGCAGCAGTATTATAGTAGTTATATTCTTCTACATAGGCAGCAGTATTATAGTAGTTATATTCTTGTACATAGGGGGCAGAATTATAGTAGTTATATTCTTGTACATAGGCGGCAGTATTATAGTAGTTATATTCTTGTACATAGGGAGCAGTATTATAGTAGTTATATTCTTGTACATAGGCAGCAGTATTATAGTAGTTATATTCTTGTACATAGGGGGCAGTATTATAGTAGCTATATTCTTGTACATATTAGTCAGTATTATAGTAGTTATATTCTTGTACATAGGGGCAGTATTATAGTAGTTATATTCTTGTACATAGGAGCAGTATGTTAGTAGTTATATTCTTGTACATAGGGGGGCAGTATTATAGTAGTTATATTCTTGTACATAGAAGCAGTATTATAGTAGTTATATTCTTGTACATAGAAGGCAGTATTATAGTAGTTATATTCTTGTACATAGAAGGCAGTATTATAGTAGTTATATTCTTGTATATAGGGAGCATTATTATAGTAGTTATATTCTTGTACGTAGGAAGCAGTATTATAGTAGTTATATTCTTGTATATAGGCAGCAGTATTATAGTAGTTATATTCTTGTACATAGGGAGCAGTATTATAGTAGTTATCTTCTTGTACATAGCCAGCAGTATTATAGTAGTTATATTCTTGTACATAGGGAGCATTATTATAGTAGTTATATTCTTGTACATAGGGAGCAGTATTATAGTAGTTATATTCTTGTACATAGGGAGCAGTATTATAGTAGTTATATTCTTGTACATAGTGGGCAGTATTATAGTAGTTGTATTCTTGTACATAGGGGGCAGTATTATAGTAGTTGTATTCTTGTACATAGGGGGCAGTATTATAGTAGTTATATTCTTGTACATAGGGGGCAGTATTATACTAGTTATATTCTTGTACATAGAGGGCAGTATTATAGTAGTTATATTCTTGTACATAGAAGCAGTATTATGGTAGTTATATTCTTGTACATAGAAGCAGTATTATAGTAGTTATATTCTTGTACATAGGAGCAGTATTATAGTACTTATATTCTTGTACATAGGGAGCAGTAGTAGAGTAGTTATATTCTTGTACATAGGGGGCAGTATTATAATAGCTATATTCTTGTACATAGGGGGCAGTATTATAATAGCTATATTCTTGTACATAGGGGGCAGTATTATAGTAGTTATATTCTTGTACATAGGGGGCAGTATTATAGTAGTTATATTCTTGTACATAGAAGGCAGTATTATAGTAGTTATATTCTTGTTTATAGGGAGCAGTATTATAGTAGTTCTATTCTTGTACATAGGGGGCAGTATTATAGTAATTATATTCTTGTACATAGAAGCAGTATTATAATAGTTATATTCTTGTACATAGAAGCAGTATTATAGTAGTTTTATTCTGGTACATAGAAGCAGTATTACAGTAGTTATATTCTTGTACATAGAAGCAGTATTACAGTAGTTATATTCTTGTACATAGGAGCAGTATTATAGTAGTTATATTCTTGTACATAGGGAGCAGTAGTAGAGTAGTTATATTCTTGTACATAGGGGGCGGTATTTTAGTAGTTATATTCTTGTACATAGGGGGCAGTATTATAGTAGTTATATTCTTGTACATAGGAGCAGTATTAGTTATATTCTTGTACATAGGGGGCAGTATTATAATAGGTATATTCTTGTACATAGGGAGCAGTATTATAGTAGTTATATTCTTGTACATAGGGGGCAGTATTATAGTAGTTATATTCTTGTACATAGGGAGCAGTATTATAGTAGTTATATTCTAGTACATAGGAGCAGTGTTATATTCTTGTACATAGGGGGCAGTTTTATAGTAGTTATATTCTTGTACATAGGGGACAGTATTATAGTAGTTATATTGTTGTACATAGGGGACAGTATTATAGTAGTTATATTCTTGTACATAGGAGCAGTAGTAGAGCAGTTATATTCTTGTACATAGGAGCAGTAGTAGAGTAGTTATATTCTTGTACATAGGAGCAGTAGTAGAGTAGTTATATTCTTGTACATAGGGGCAGTATTATAGTAGTTATATTCTTGTATATAGGGAGCAGTATTATAGTAGTTATATTCTTGTACATAGGGAGCAGTAGTACAGTAGTTATATTGTTGTACATAGGGGACAGTATTATAGTAGTTATATTGTTGTACATAGGAGGCAGTATTATAGTAGTTATATTCTTGTACATAGGAGCAGTAGTAGAGTAGTTATATTCTTGTTCATAGGGGGCAGTATTATAGTAGTTATATTCTTGTATATCGGAGGCAGTATTATAGTAGTTATATTCTTGTATATCGGAGGCAGTATTATAGTAGTTATATTCTTGTACATAGGGGGCAGTATTATAGTAGTAATATTCTTGCACATAGGAGCAGTATTATAGTAGTTATATTCTTGCACATAGGAGCAGTATTATAGTAGTTATATTCTTGCACATAGGAGCAGTATTATAGTAGTTATATTCTTGCACATAGGGGGCAGTATTATAGTAGTTATATTCTTGCACATAGGGGGCAGTATTATAGTAGTTATATTCTTGTACATAGGGGGCAGTATTATAGTAGTTATATTCTCGTACATAGGGGGCAGTATTATAGTAGTTATATTCTTGTACATAGGGGGCAGTATTATAATAGGTATATTCTTGTACATAGGGAGCAGTATTATAGTAGTTATATTCTTGTACATAGGGGGCAGTATTATAGTAGTTATATTCTTGCACTTAGGAGCAGTATTATAGAAGTTATATACTTGTACATAGGGGGCAGTATTAAAGTAGGTATAATCTTGTAGTTAAGGGGCCATATTCATCTTAATTTGACTACTGAACATAGTCCAATATAGGTGCCTAGCAGTCCCCAGCATTTGCCTGACTGCTGCTTTATTTATTCAAGAGGTGCATGGGACCCTGTTCTTCTGATAAATAGTAGACCCCACTAATCAAACATATATCCTCTATACCTGTAGTGTAAAAAATTCAGATTGATGAATAAAATAATTTGCAGCCTTCACTGCCCCCTGTTGGATGGCCTGGGATATAGCTACACATGCAGGTTTGGATGTGTGTATCCACTGTGGCTGAGCAGAAATGATAGTAAATTAAATCAGTAATCTAAAAAAGCTTTTATCAAAACCGTTGAAATAAATAATGGAGCCGTTGCCTATAACAACCCTTCCAAAGGGCCCAAGGCCTCTGAACAGTAAGTGCTGATCTGGTTGCTGTGGGCCAATCATCTGCGTTTTTAATGCACTAGTTTTAATAAATCTCATCTCTCATTCACAGACCAATCGAGAAGCAGCTATACAAGGAGAATCTACCAGTAGCAGCTATTCAATTTAGAAGTCCAAGTTGTGCATTGTGGTCACATGACTCATTAGCCGTGGAGAAATCTAGATGTACCTATGAAGACCCTCTAGCGATCTCTAGGATGCCAGTCACACAGGAATGCTTCCAGGTTGTTATGCTACAACAGCCATACACACTGGTCAAAGAGGTTTCCTTTGCATTAGAATGACACTCAGGGGCTGGCTGCCAAATTTTAACCTGGGGGCAAGCACACAGCACTGGTCCTTGTGTGGAGACCCTTATGCATGAAAAACAGGAACTGTGTGCAGAAATTGTCAGATACACATAAGAGACATCTGGCTGCAGAATGCAAATACTTTTTGTCTCTGACACCAGGGTAGACAGTTTGGTATGTTAGTGCATGGGAAAGGGGTTATGCAGAGGTGGTACATCTGGGACAACCCCTTTATTCATATTAATCCTTGCCTTTGCTGGCCTTAATATGTAAATGTAAAAAGTACAATATACTGCAGTACTGAAGTATTGCAGTATATTGTAGAAGTGATTAAACAATTGCAAGTTCATGTCCCTTAAGAACACAAAAAAATGTACAATTTAAGTGAAATAAAATGTAAAAAAAAATAAGTGGAAAATTAAAAAAAAAAATCCTTTTCTCATTTTTCCACAAAATGATAAAAAATAAACACAATTGTCACCGCATCTGAAAAAGCCTGAACTTTCTAAGTATCACATTTTTTATCTCACACAGTAAACACTGTCAAAAAAGAAAAATACATAATGCCGAAATAGCATTTTTGGTCACCCCACTGCACAATAAAAATAAATAAAAACTGATGAAAAGTTGTTTGTACTCAAAAATGGTAGCATTCAAAACTACGGCTCGCTCTGCAGAAAACAAGTCCTCACACCCCATCGATGGAAGAGTACAGGTGTCGGGGGGCTCAGAATATAACTACAGAAAGCATCTTTCTTTTTCAAAAAAAGGGATTTTTTTTTTAAAAAGTAGTAAAACCTAAAAAAAACTCTATAAATATAGAATCGCTGTAATGGTACTGACATATAGAATGAAGTTAAGGTCATTTTTAAGTCACTATGTACACTACAAGAGCAACCTCCTCCAACCCCCAACCCCCCTCGAAATGGTATGTAGGCATTATTTTCCATTTCACCCCACTGAAAAATGTATATATTATACGGCACATTAAATGTTACCATTAAAAAGTACAACTTGTCCTGCAAAACCAAACCAGCAGAAAGTGATGAGTTGTAAAATAAAACAGTTCTAGCTCTTGGATAGAGGAGATGAAAAAAACGGAAACTCAAAAAATTTCCAGTAGTTAAAGCATTAAATGTGACGCCTTTTATATAAGGATATCCATATAGTGAATCTGCAGTTACATCTGTCACCATGGCGACAGCATCAGTGACCGACCAATAGGATCGCAGCATTGGTGTTTGAAAGTCTTCCAACTGTCACTTGTGCTCAGTCTGTTAGAGCTCAGCAGTGAGTGACGACGGACAACCGCACGTTTCTGCGTGATCTCAGGTAATGGAATGATGTCTCTTCTATGTTCTAAGGGGTTGTGCCAAGGTATAAGTTTATCCCAAATTATCAGTGGGGGGCCGATGGCTCCATTCACTCAGGGACTGACCAGAACTGTGTTCTTGGGATCGGTGGGTTTCCCAGCAGTCAGACCCCCGCTGATCATAAAGTTACCCCCTCCTGTGGATCCTGTGGAGAGGGGGCTCTTTATAGCTTGGCACAACCCCTTTAATTCAGAGTTCTGGAAAGTTCCTGCTGGCTCTGTTGTATTATCTCCCTGTAATGTAACCCAAAGACGTCTCCGGTATAAGGACTTGTGGGTGGAGCCGGGGCGGTTATGTAATGAACAAATATTTTTGTCTCTATACCACTTATTTTGTGGGGTCTCGTATTTTAGGTGTGCTATGAACAGGGGGTCGCAGTCACTTTCTAAACTTCTGAGGGCGCTATGGAGCTCATGAACCTCCTTAAATCAATTGGCATTGAGCTCTCCTACTCCGACAACGGTGGGGGTCCGGTATACTAACATGATCTGATTATATGAGGATAGCGCCCCCTAGTGCCATTCACAGGGTTCCCTCCTTTCATAGCACAGACCTGCTGGTGATCAGTTGATTACATGGATCCTGCAGCTATCACCAGGTGACTGCCCCCAGCAGGATTAGTGTAGCACTACATGGTGCTCATGTAAATAACTGGGTGTCATGTAATACAGGGTCGCTCAGTCTTACAGAGCAGGAACCCATCTTTAACCCCTTGAGGACACAGCCATTATTTGCCTCTTCATTTTCATGTTTTGTGTCTCCCACTTCTAAGTGTCATAATGTTCCTATTTTTTTGTCGTTTTATTTTTTTTTCATGGCGGTTATAGTTTTTAATGTTACCATTTAATGTACCAAATAATGTCCTGTAAAACTTATATAAGTACTGTATATGCAGCATAGCTGTGTGTATATGAGTACTCTGTATATGCAGCATAGCTCTGTGTGTATATATATATACTGTATATGCAGCATAGCTTTGTGTATATATGTACTGTATATGCAGCATAGCTCTGTGTATATATGTACTGTATATGCAGCATAGCTCTGTGTATATATGTACTGTATATGCAGCATAGCTCTGTGTATATGAGTACTCTGTATATGCAGCATAGCTCTGTGTGTATATATATATATACTGTATATGCAGCATAGCTTTGTGTATATATGTACTGTATATGCAGCATAGCTCTGTGTATATATGTACTGTATATGCAGCATGGCTCTGTGTATATATGCAGCATAGCTCTGTGTATATAAGTACTGTATATGCAGCATAGCTCTGTGTATATATGTACTGTATATGCAGCATAGCTCTGTGTGTATATATGTACTGTATATGCAGCATAGCTCTGTGTGTATATATGTACTGTATATGCAGCATAGCTCTGTGTGTATATATGTACTGTATATGCAGCATAGCTCTGTGTATATATGTACTGTATATGCAGCATAGCTCTGTGTATATATGTACTTTATATGCAGCATAGCTCTGTGTGTATATATGTACTGTATATGCAGCATAGCTCTGTGTATATATGTACTGTATATGCAGCATAGCTCTCTGTGTATATATGTACTGTATATGCAGCATAGCTCTGTGTATATACCGGCGTATAAGACGACTTTTGAACCCCGAAAAATCTGCTCTGAAGTTGGGGGTCGTCTTATACGCCGGTAATACAAAAAAAAAAGTGTAAAAAAAAAAAAATCATTACTCACCTCCCCCGGCGTTCTGTCGCGCTCCGGCAGGATGTCGCTCGCTCCTCGTCCCCGGTGCAGCATTGCTTTCTGAATGCGGGGCTTGAAATCCCCGCCTCCAGAAAGCTAATACACACGCCGTCAGCCAGTTACAGCCATTCAATGACCTCATTGAATGGCTGTGATTGGCTGAAGGCGCACGTGTGTTAGTAATCACACCCATTCAATGATGTCATTGAATAGTGTGATTGGCTGAAGCCACGTGTGTTTTAGCCAATCACAGCCATTCAATGATGTCATTGAATGTCTGTAACTGGCTGACGGCGTGTGTATTAGCTTTCTGGAGGCGGGGATTTCAAGCCCCACATTCAGAAAGCAATGCTGTGGCGGGGACGAGGAGCGAGCGACATCCTGCCGGAGCGAGCGACATCCTGCCGGAGCGCGACAGAATGCCGGGGGAGGTGAGTAATGATTTTTTTTTTCTCCACTGTATTACCGGCGTATAAGGTGAAAGTTGGGGGGTCGTCTTATACGCCCCGTCGCCTTATACGCCGGTATATACGGTAAGCACTATATATGCAGCATAGCTCTGTGTGTATATGTACTGTATATGCAGCATAGCTCTGTGTGTATATATGTACTATATATGCAGCATAGCTCTGTGTATATATGTACTGTATATGCAGCATAGCTCTGTGTGTATATATGTACTGTATATGCAGCATAGCTCTCTGTGTATATATGTACTGTATATGCAGCATAGCTCTCTGTGTATATATGTACTGTATATGCAGCATAGCTCTCTGTGTATATATGTACTGTATATGCAGCATAGCTCTGTGTATATATGTACTGTATATGCAGCATAGCTCTGTGTGTATATAAGTACTGTATATGCAGCATAGCTCTGTGTGTATATATGTACTGTATATGCAGCATAGCTCTGTGTGTATATATGTACTGTATATGCAGCATAGCTCTGTGTGTATATGTACTGTATATGCAGCATAGCTCTCTGTGTATATATGTACTGTATATGCAGCATAGCTCTCTGTGTATATATGTACTGTATATGCAGCATAGCTCTGTGTATATATGTACTGTATATGCAGCATAGCTCTGTGTATATATGTACTGTATATGCAGCATAGCTCTTTGTGTATATAAGTACTGTATATGCAGCATAGCTCTAAAAATTTGTAAGTGGGGTAAAGTGAACTTGCGGATTTCTGATCGCTCATACAGTATAATGCAATATTATGGTATTGCATTATACTATATTTAAACAGCCTGCCTATTGAGGAAAAAGATACAAACTCAATGCAGATGTTGTCTGATGGAAAGGCACACACTAGCTATGAATGATAGTTGCATCCAAGAGACTCAGGTACTACGTGCATTAGACAGCACGCTGTCCATGTGCTATCTGATGTAAACGGGCACAGCACACCTACATGCATTGGCATATGCTATTTCATGTCTGTGAAATGGACAGGAAAACAGCATGTAATTAGTTTTTTTTACCGCAGATGATTGATCTGTGTGAAAATCTGTCAATGTACATGTACTCATAGCCCAATAACGGGCCATGTGCTGTCCGTCGACTTACGCCAAATATACTTGTATGCAGGGGGTTTAGTCAATTTGACCCCAGTGCGGTAAGACCACAGCACTAACCACATTGCCGGCGCAGGGGTTTGGTACGTTACACATTACATATAGTGACTTGTGCCGGAAGAACTTTTCTCACCACTTTTTTCTTTGTGCTTTGGATGTGATGCAGATTATCAGAAACAATGTGGTCTACAGAGATTAGCAGCCTCGGCTTTCGATCAGGTAAGACTCTTCATTATCTTTATCATCTGCTGTCAGGGATAGCTCTGCCAGGGCCATGACAACAGGTAGGCAGGGGGCAAAATAATTAACCCAAGCAAGGGTTCAGGGTGCACCCAACATGTTTTGGCACAACAGCTGCCTTCGTCTGGGGCGCCCCCTTGCATGGGTTAAGTATTTTCATTTATGATTTCATGAATTTGTGATTACAGTAAAGATATTGTTTTATATTATGGTGTGATAGGCGTTTTCCTTTTTTGGTTTATGTCCTCTTGTGTAGCCACATTTAAGGGTTTGTACATTAGACGGTATATACAGTCAAGTGCCCTGCTGGTACATTTGATTCCAACATAAACCACTGATGGAAGGCTGGAATACCTTCCGATGTATAGGAATACCATGGGATATGTAGCTTATAGGCTCCCACTTTAATAAAACATATACAGGGTAGTATATATAGATTTCTCTTGTATAGGTGTATATTGAGTTGTGTTGTTTACCATACGATTCCATGACTCAAAAATGGTACTGAGATCTACTGACCGAACAGAGGCTGAAGGGAGGCTCTTTTGGTCTCTGTTGGGTGAGTGGATCCTGATGGATACGTTTGGCACATTTATTGATTGATGCAGTGAGGACACAAGGCACACAGCAGTTGTGAACTTGACCTTAGTGGTGAGCTCAGATTATAAAAGATTGCCCACCTGGACAACCACTTCTCTAAAACATATTGTCCCGGGGATCGGTAATTGCAGCCGGTTTGGATAACTGACCTTTTATACGTCCTACTCTGAGCAGTGAGCAGGTTACATATATTGGTCAGTTTTGTGCCTCTTCCTCTACATTCATGATTGAGCTCATTATCTGCTTGTTCCTTCTCTTCAGCTTATGCCAGCGTCACGTCGGCGGAGGAGTACCGACTGGTGATGAAATGTATGCAACTCCTACCGTCCCCTCTCTTCAAGAAGGAGGTGAGTAAACGTGCCAGCTATCATGGAGATGTATATATGTAGTCACCTGAGCACATAATGTACTGATCCACTCTTTTTTAAGCGCCTCATGCCAACAAACCCTGAAGCCCAGAAACAATATCGGCCAACTATTAAAGAAGTCATCAGACCAAGACCAACAAGGGAAGAGTTGGCACTGCGAGCAAGAGCAGCCATCGCTCGCATGCTCTGTGAAGGGCTGGAGGATGAAGACGAGGAAGAAGAGGAGAGGAAAAAAAGATGAGGAAGAAGAGATGAAGGAGGAGGGAAGAGAGGAAGAAAAAGAGGAGGACATAGAGGATGAGGAGGAAAGAGAGGAAGAAGATCCTGAGGATGAGGAAGAAGAGGACCAGGAATCCAGCAGTGATGTTCCATCTGACCCACTGAGAGGGATTCAGGACCGGTCACTCAGAAGAAGCAGGATCAGGCAGCGCTCCATCCACCACGGCAGCCCCCGCATGTGGGGCAAGAAGAACATCATGTGGACGATCCTGTGAAGCACCCTTCACCTCTGAACTATTGTAGTAACATCAGCAATAGTAATAATAATATAATAATAATCTTTATAATAGTAATTATAGTAACAAAAATAAATTAATAGTAGAATAATAAAAATAAGATCAGCAATAATAGTAGGAAGGGATTTGATCCGGGGTTCTAGGACCGATCGCCTTTTCTCGGGGTCAAGAAGGAATTTTTCCCTGGTCACCAATTGGCTGAATGTGTCCAGGGTTTTTTCGCCTTCTTCTGGATCTAAAGTTTTAGGGTCAGGTATAGTGTGATATTAGTAATGGTGGAATAATAATAGTATTAGCATATAACTGATAATAGTGTAATATTAGTATTTATAAACAATAGTAATAATACTCCTTAAAATCATAATATAATAGTGTTAATAAGGTTTATAATATAATATTAACTAGGAATTTGTTAATTACTTTAGAGGCTTTGATCCGGGGTTCTAGGACCGATCGCCTTTTCCTGGGGTCAAGAAGGAATTTTTCCCTGGTCACTAATTGGCTGAATGTGTCCAGGGTTTTTTCGCCTTCTTCTGGATCAATAACTATTGCATTAGGGTTAGTGTAATATTACTAATAGTGGAGTATTAATAGTAGAAGCAAGCGTAATAATAGTGTAATACTAGTAATTATAAAAAATAATTACCTTCTATGTAAACAATGTAATAATAGTAGTTGTAGGTTAAATAATATAACAGGAAATTGTAAATTCTTTCAGAGGCTTTGATCCGGGGTTCTAGGACCGATCGCCTTTTCTCGGGGTCAAGAAGGAATTTTTCCCTGGTCACCAATTGGCTGAATGTGTCCAGGGTTTTTTCGCCTTCTTCTGGATCAACAATGTTAGGGTTAGACATCTTAGAATTAGTAATAGAAAACCATAGTACACTGATAATAACAGTAACCTTATAATACTAGTGATAGGGTAAAAATGGTCTAATGATTGTAGCAGTAGTCTGATAGCTTTATATACAACATAATAGCGTTAGAGTAACAATAGCATAATAGTAATAATAGTGATGGAATAATAATAGTAGAATGATAAAACTAGTGATATTATAACAACAGTGATAGGAAAACAGTGTAATAATACTAGCGATATAATAAAAGTATATACTGGAAATAAACAACCTTAGAAATATATCCTGTGTGCCGTCTGGTTTATACTAGTAAGAAAGAAAGATGTGTGAGATTTGGGTAAAAGGGGCCTTTTTATCTTAAAACAGCGCCACTCTTGTCAGTATGTAGCATCTGGTATCACAGCTCATGCCCAGTCAGACCCATTATTCCCATCTCATACAAACTCTTTAAAGAGAACTTGTCCCCTCCTATAAGCACCATAAACTAAGACACATGCTTATAGGATGGGTCCGGCGGAGTCCGGGGATGTAATGTATATACTCCCCATTCCCACGCTGTTGCACGCACTCCACTGTTCTCTCTGGGAGTGCGCACACAGACTGAATGAAGAGTCACGCTGATAGATGGAGCATTGACTTCCCGGGGAGCCTGGTAAGTATAAACATTACATCCCGGGACTCCGCAGGACCTGTCCTATAA
Source organism: Eleutherodactylus coqui (assembly GCF_035609145.1). Taxonomy (NCBI): domain Eukaryota; kingdom Metazoa; phylum Chordata; class Amphibia; order Anura; family Eleutherodactylidae; genus Eleutherodactylus; species Eleutherodactylus coqui. The sequence goes on along the minus strand of NC_089844.1, from coordinate 46,608,269 downwards.
GCATCATACTTAGTGCTTATAGAAGGGGACAGCTACCCTTTAATTCTACAAGGTCCACATATAAGTTACAGCTGCTGTTTAGTCATACAGCAAATTAACCGTATAAACATTTCCATTTGTAACATTTATGAAATCTTTAATTCCTTGTAGATGGGGCCCCGTGTAGGAATCTCAGTAGGGCCACTTAACTCCAATTACATTCATTCCCTGTCAGCATTTAAAGCTGGATAGAAAAGCATCATCATCAGCGCTTTTCTATCCAGCTATAAAGACTAACAGGGATGGAAACCATGCGAAATACAGACCAAAGAGGTCTCCTCCTCCTCACATATCGAGCCGGATGGTTCTGTCCTGGCTCCATCCTGATTTCGGTCCCTATACAGCTTTCGGCACCGAAGACGGAAACCTGGGGTGGAACCACTGCTGGACATGAAATGCTACATGAAAACAACTTAAGGCCTCATGTCCATGGGTGGGTCGGATTACCGATGCGGAAGCCCATAGCGGAATCTGAACCTGCCCCCAGCCTGCGACCCTGCGTATCTGTGCCTTTCTTCTTTTTTCTGCACTGCAAATGTGTGCAGAACTGACAGCCAGTGTGCCGGCGCACATGCACAATACAGGTTTTTATTTTTTTACTCCTGCTTTGCTGCAGACGGGCCACAGATTGGACGGCTTCCATTGCATGTGTAAATTGAAGTGCGGGTGCCCCGTGCAGATTCCACAAAACAAATCCGCCTGTAGACATTGGGCCTAAAGGTACCTCTACATGGATGATTATCACTCAAATCATCGCTGCAAAGAGTGATTTGGGGCAATGGTAGTCCCATGTATACGCGACCACCAACAGGGCACTGAGCAAGAAATTGCTCACCTCTTGGAGTCACTTGGTTTTTAGCTCACCTAAAAACCAAGCCACTGTCGGCCCGTGTAAATGGGCAGTCATTTCTCCTCCATACTTTCAAAAAAATCATGAATTTTATTTCCCCATTCACATAGCTGGCCGAGTGTGTTTTTTGTGTGACAAGCTGCATTTTTCATTGGTACTAATTAAAATACCATAGAATGTTTCGAAGAACTCTTAAAAATTTGCAAGGGAAAGAAGGTATTTAGGTCCTCTGTCCACAGACGTTGCGCGGGAGCCTGAGCCGCAGACAAATCTCCGCCGGTCAGCCTATCTGACAGATAGGCTGACCGCAGAGAATCGCGGCAACTCGCAGCATGCTGCGAATTGCCAGCCGCAAGCGGACAATTGCAATGGTTCTCTGCTCGTGGACACGGGGCCGGCGCTTTCTATAGCAATGCTATAGAAGCGTGTCTGTAAGCCTACTTGATCGGTTTGGAATAAGCTTGGTCGAATGTGGCCAAAATCTTGGCAAAAAATGTTATATCAGAATTTAATAAAGAAATGGGCTTACAATTTCCAGGAATAGCGTGCAATTTACCTGCTTTCAAGAGTGTGATAATTGATGTGTTTAGCATTTCATAGAGAAAGGAGTCCTTTTTTTTTTAAATCAAGTTTTATTGAAATTTTCCAAATTACGTAATACACCTAAATCTCACATCTCTGATCATCCTTGTACATAACCGAGTGTAGTATGCATCTGTTGGTGGAATAACTGGTGTATGGTGAGAAATAAAATGAGGTCTCACCTGGCTCGGAGAGAGCCCCTAAAAGGTGCTATGTTACACCAGGATCAACTCCAAATTTTTTACATGTGAGAGAAACATAAAATTATCAACTTTAGTAATAAGTAAGAGGGGGTATATAAGGGTAAAAGGAAAGGGTAAGAAGGGGGGAGTGGGGTAGGGGAAGCATAAGAAGCGGAGAAGGCAGACTGTCTTAGAATATGGTTACCTGGCTGCTCCTCCAGTAGAACGGTTCCGAATCATAGGAGCTTTCTCTAGATTATGCAGGCCGTGGGTCGTGTCGCCATTTTGATAATGATCCGAGCCTGGATGGTCCTTTAACCGTCTGGGGCAAAGTCTCAAAGGTTAGGGGGTTAAGTTAAGGTAGGCAGGGTAGTGGTTCCAGGGGGGGTCTCTGCCATCCACTCCTCCCAACTATCACGTGGAGGGTAAAGTTTAGATGAGGTTGATTTGCCTCCAGGGGTGCCAAGTGTTTATAAATCCCTCATGTGTTCCTGTATTCCAACTATGTAGTTCTTCCATATTATATATGGAGTCCACTCTTGATTTCCAAGATGCCAGAGTAGGGGGCACTCTTTGGAGCCAGAGGGATGAGATTAGGGTTTTTGCGGCATCGAGTAGAAAAGCCAGCAATTTGTCCTTCAAGGGATGGAAGTTCACCGAGGGTCTCCAGAGGAATAATGCTTCCGCTGTGATATGGAAATTGGGTTTAAGGAGGTGTAGCCCACCTCCCAACTCACTCCACAACGTGGTCAGCTCCCTACACTCCCACCAGATATGGCTATATGACCCCGTCTCCACGTTACACCTCCAGCATTTGTCATGGTCCGCTAGTTTATGTATAAAGAGCCACTGTGGGGTCTTGTACCATCTGACCATGATTTTGTAGTGACTTTCCTGGAGCAATATGCAGGGTGAATGTCCAAAGGCGGTTTGCAGAATCAGTTTGATATCTGATGAAGTGAGGGAGAGTCAGGAAGGCTGGTTTGTAGGATATCTCCGAGTTAAGGATCTTATTGCGGATAATAGAGATAGATTTATTTCTTGGCTGGTCACTAACTAGTATTTTTTCAAATGGGGTTTCTGGTTTGGTGGACTTAGAGGATTTCTGAAACTCCTTAAAAGCCTGGAGTATGTGTGCCCTTTGTAGGAAAGAGAGGGAAATCTGCGGCGCTAGGGTAGTCAGGATCTCATCAGGTTGTTTGTGGGCAAGTAACTGTAACTCCTTTACTCTCAGAGGGGTAAACTTCCTCCAGAGGGCTCTAACATCTGTCAGTTGACCTACCTAGATGTTTACTTAAGATACTCAGCGGAGCTGTGGGGGATGTATCTGGTGCTAGAGTCTGCCTAAATTTATCCCAAATCTCACAGGGGCCACGTAGCAATGGATTAAAGTTTTTGGCCCTATAGACTTTTTTTGTGGGGTACCATAGATCCTCAAGTAAGGTGTCACTTTCCCTGCCTATGGCCAAAGAGTGTAATAATTTATCTCCAGAGGGAGAGGTTATGTCTATCCAGTATCTAATTTGGACCGCTTGGTAAAAGTCGTGGACGCATGGCAAACCAATCCCCCCCTCGGTTTTCCTTTTAACCATAAGGCTGAAGGCCAGTCTCGGTCTTTTCTGCCTCCATGTATACCCTGTGAAGGCGGAGCGTAAGGCTTTGAAGAAGGATTGTGGGAGATGGATAGGGAGCAATCTTAGTTTATAAAGAATTTGCGATAGTATATATGTTTTTAAGATATTTTTCCTGCCGAACCATGAGGCATACGGCGTGTCATATCTCTGTAGTAGGGATTTGACCTGGGATAACAGGGGAGTAAAATTAGCGCTATATAGGTCTTCAGTTTTTTTTCGTAATTTTTATGCCGAGATAGTCTATTGAAGTTTCAGACCATTCGAAGGGTGAGCTGGACTTAAGACGGCGACAGCGCTCCGGTGAGATAGATATGTTTAGAATGGTGGATTTGGAATAATTTATCTTGAAATTTGATATAATTCTAAAGGAGTTTAGGTGGGTGATCAGGTTTGGGATTCCTATTTCTGGCTCAGATATTACAAACATCATATCGTCTGCAAATGCAGCCGCTTTTAGGTTAGCTGAGCCAACTTTCAGTCCCTTGATACCCGGGGCTAACCTAATGCTCCTCAACAAAGGTTCCAGCGAAAGAATAAAGAGGGTCGGGGAGAGCGGGCAGCCCTGACGGGTGCCATTCCTAATGTAAAATGCAGGAGAAAGTAGGTTATTGACCTTCAGTCTGGCGTATGGTTCCTTGTATAGGGAGAAGATTGCAGCGAGGAAGGGGGGTGGAAAATTGAAGTGGGTCAGCACTCTCTCCATGTAAGTCCAGCTCACCCTATCGAACGCCTTCTCGGCGTCTGTTCCAACAAGTGCTAACTCTATATTGTGTGTTTGCGCATATCTGATAGCGTGGAGCAGTTTGTAGCAGTTGTCTCTACCCTCTCTATTTTTAACAAAACCCGCTTGCTCTCTATCGATTAAACAAGGAATTAGGTTTTCGATTCTTTTGGCCAATAGTTTAGCCCAAAACTTGACGTCTACATTGATAAGAGAGATGGGCCTATAACTGCCACAGAGCTCCGGCTTTTTGTTCTCTTTATGAATAAGCGCTATATGCGCCTCCTCTGCTTGCTTGGGTAATGGTTAACCCAACATGAGGGCATTCATCAGGTCTTTTAGCTTGGGGGCAAGTGTCTCTTTAAAAGTCTTGTAATATTGTACTGGGTAGCCGTCAGGGTCAGGGCTCTTACCGGTGGGGCTATCTTTTATTATATCCTCTACCTCCTGTAAGGTGATGGGGAGCGCTAAGGCTTGGGCCTCGGAATCCTCCACCTTAGGAAGGTCTACTGAGTTTAAAAAAAAGATCGATTTGTTCCTTGTTGCAGATGGGGTTTATGTTGGGGTCCGGATATTTTAAGTTATAAAGTTCTGTGTAGAATCTTTGAAAGGCCTCTGCTATTTCTTTTGATGAGGATCTGGATTTCCCTGTGTGATCTTTAATGGAAGAAATGTGGTTTTTGGTTTTGGCCTTCTTAATCATAGATGTGAGCAACTTGCTCCCTTTGTTGCCATGGGCATAGAACTTATATTTAAGGTACAAGTGCTTCTTGTTGTATCTAGAATCTAGCCTGGACTTAAGTTCTCGTCTTAAATCCGTTAGTTCCTCCAGGTTGTTTATTACTTGGGATAGTTTGGAAAGTCGTTCCGTTTTCGCTATCCTAGTTAGGAGTCTGTCGATCTCGAGCTGTTGTTGCTTTTTAATTTTTGAGCCTCAGGAGATGAACAGGCCCCTCATGTACGCCTTGTGAGCCTCCCATACAACCAGGAAATCTAGGTCGCCGGTGTCATTTAATTGGAAGAATTCCTCTAGCATACATGAGAAGGCGGTCCCTCTCCAGCCCCGAGTCTAATAGGGAGGTGTTCAATCTCCAAATCCATTCCCTGTGTCCTTCCGCAGTGAGGCTAAGGTCTACATGTATTGGGGCATGATCCGAGATGGAAATAGGTTCTATTCTAGCCCCCTTTACCTTTGTCAAAATGTCTTGAGAGACAAATATGTGGTCCAGTCTCTGGAAAGAGGTGTGGACTTGGGAGAAAAATGTAAAATCTTTTGTCGAGGGGTTGATTGTTCGCCACGTGTCCACGACTCCCACCTCCTGGAGTACTTTAATAGGTTTACTAACTTGTCTCTGGGCGATCCACGATCTGCCTTTAGATGAGTCTAATGTGGGATTGAGGAAGACATTAAAGTCCCCTCCTAGCACAATTGGGCACTCGGCTTATTCTTTTAATGTGTTGACTTGTTCGATCAACCAACCTACTTGGTTGGAATTGGGAGCGTATAAATTCGCTATTGTTAACTTTTTGTTTTCTATGGAACCTTTTAAGAATAATACTCTGCCCATCTTATCTGAGTATTTAGCCTTCAGGGAGAATGCAATAGACCTATGGAGCATAATGGACACCCCCTTTGAGGCGGAGATGGGATGTGTGCTATGAAAACTCTTGGAGAAAATTCTCCCAGGGAGGTGGTAGCTGTTGTCAGCTTTAAAGTGCGTTTCTTGTAGGAGGAGTATTTTTGTGTTAAATTTTCTAACCATGTGTAATACACTATACCTTTTTTGAGGCGTATTCAAGCCCCGGGCGTTGAAGGACGTGACTCTCAATGGCTCCGCGACCCTCGGGGTGTTCATTGTTGATCCGGACCGTTAGTTGCAGCCTTGAAACCAAGAAAAGTATATATATTAGGTAGTCAAATGCCAGCACTATACGTGTAGGTATAATCTGGGCCTGTACAGTCGTTGCAAGGCGGCCCGCCTCTTCGGGAATTATTATCAATAGTAATTTGCTATCGGGTTGTATGACAGGGGGGAGGGAAGGGAAGGGAAGGGTTAGGAAAGATGGGAAGTGGAAAGGAGGGTATATACAATATTAGTAACTATATCAATAGATTAAAGCGTCAACAGTATCTAATGTTTAGGTATTACGGGTGAGTTCCACAAAATACTGGAGCCCAACCGTAAACTTGGGGTGACGAAAAAAAGAGAAAAATAATAATATTAACTAAGAATATTAACTATTGCCTGATCGGGGGAGGCACAAAAAAGGCACTTGCAAAAGAGTGAAAAGAAAAGGGGGAAAAGTCCCGCTTCTGGAAGCTAAGAACTGAAAAGACCAACTTGAAAGTAAGAGTCAGAGGTCAAACCGGTAGAGTCCAGCAAACAGGCCCCTTCGGATCCTCCAGGAACACGTCTCCATGGACGTCGAGGAGATTTTGTCGCCCATGTTCCTGTGTCAAAAGAGGACGTTTGTCCAAAGGGATCAGGTGTCACAGGTAGCATTCTCTTCTCTTTGCTTCTTTCTCTGCTTGCCACGGGCAGACTTTGAGGACGTAGCCGTGCGACAGACTTCTTGTGTATGCAGATGGGAAAGAGTTGGGAACTCTGGTAAGGGAAGCCAATTGGGGAGGTCTATGGGTTCCAGACCCAAATGGTGCCAGCTCCCCTGTAGATCCTCCGGTGATCGTATATTAAGTCTCTTTCCCTTGTGGGTCACTCCTATTCCGAAAGGAAAAAGCCAAGCGTACTTGATATTCTTGGATTTTAGCGCTTCCAATAAAGGGCGTAGTAGCCTGCGCTTGGCCAAGGTTGTTGGTGAGAGATCTTGAAAAATCTGGATATCTGTGCCCTCGTATTGGAGGTTTCTGGTGCTGCGAGCCGCATTCAAAACTGCGACCGCGTCAGGGAAGGACAGAAGTTTGCACAGTATGTCCCTTGGGGGGTCTGTCAGGGCCGGCTGCGGTCTCAGGGCTCTGTGTACCCTCTCGATCGAGATCTCCGATGCTCTATCTTCTCCCAGCAAGCCCGCGAAAATTTCCATGGTGACTTTATGTAACGCCTCAGAAGCCCAGGACTCCGGCAGGCCCTTTATACGTACGTTGTTACGCCGGCTCCTGTTCTCCAAGTCTTCTTGCATAAGGAGCATTCTGTTGAGGTGAGTGTGTTGCTCTTTTACCACTGCAGCCAGTTCTCCTGTGTGGTTAGTGAAATTAGCAGTGGAGCCCTCCAGGTCTTCCACCCTCCTCCCCATACTTCTCACTTCTTCTTCCTTTATAGCTGTCAGCTCCGCTAGCAGTGGCCCCATGGTGGTCGCAAGCAGATCTCTCATGAAGCCCTTTGATGGGGGCTTGTCCTCTTCTCCATCTGAGGAGATCTCTCCCTCCTGCGCTGTGCACAGCGCCGCTGCAGCCGCCGGCGCCATCTTGCCTGCAGCGTGTGGAGAGCGGGCGCTCCTCTCCTTGAGGTACCGCTGCATGTCAGGCTGACCTCGGGCGAGACGGGGGGTCCCTGAGTGTTCTCTGGTCTTTTCTTTAGTTAGTTTTCCCATTTTCCGGGAAGATTGCGGCTGTTAGGTGCCTAGAAGAGTGCCGTGGGGATGGAGCACAAGCTCTATGCAGCCATCTTACTCCGCGGTCAGGCCACACCCCCAGAAAGGAGTCCTTTTGAACTGCGTGGTTAAAGATTTTTAAAAGATATGAGGCAATACTGCTGGCAGATATTTTATAATCAAAGTACTAACCACCAATTGTTTGTGAGTGAGGGAGTTACATGCTCCATCCCTGATCACATGACTGTGACAACATCAAAGATCCTTCATGGAGAGTAAGTTACATGCTCCGCCCCTGATCACATGATGGGGACATCATCACAGGTCCTTCAATTTTGACCATCCCCAACCGTCATCACAGGTCCTTCAGTGAGTTACATGTGATGATGTCATTCACAACACTATAAATTCACTGGTACTATAAGTAATACTAATAACTGGTATTCATTAGTTGGACTGTCCGATCCCAGGGATTTGTTCAGATGTACTCGAAGTATCGTTGATGTCATTTAAATGGAAGTATATCTCCAAATTTTTCCCAAAGTTTATATTAAGTGGGAAATGATTAAGTCTCCAAGAGGATGACGAGGGTAGATTACATTCCTCTTTAATACATATAGATATAGGGGCATGGTCTTACCAAAACATGATATCTATGTTAGGCCGCCTGCAGACGGCCGGGTCGGATCCGTCTGCGAGAATTCTCACAGCGGGACCCGACCTGAGCCCCTGAAGAGAGCAGCGCATACTCACCTGCTCCCGTGGCCCCGGCTGTTTGATGTACCGGCTGCCGGGCAGCCGGCGCATATGCAGACCGGAGCCGGCAGCCGGGGAGTGAGATTTCTCTGCGGGGCTCTGCGAGTCCAGCACAGAAATAAAGCATGCCGCGATTTGTTTGCCACGCGAGATTTCGCGCGGACAAATCGTGGCCGTCTGCCTAGGATTGCATTTGTTAACGCAATCCTATGGCAGCTTCCATGGGCAGAAATTCCGTGGGAAATCCCGCAGCGGAATTTCCACCCGTCTGCAGGCGGCCTTAGAGAACAGAATTTTCTGCAGTAGCCATTTATCTACCATACAGTAATCAATGCATAAATATATTTTATGGGAGTGTGAGAAGAAAGAATAGTCTCATTCATTAGCAAGTTGTATTCGCCAGACGTCGTACAACTCATCTTTGAAAATTAGATCTTGTGAATCTTGAGTTGTGTTAGTTGGAGATATGACCCTTTTGGGGACAATATTAAAATCTGCACAGATTATTGCAGCACCTTGTTTAATACTAGACTTTCGAGGCGGGAGGGGGTGAACATCAGCAGAAGAAAAAACGTAAGACTTAGGCTTAAGCTTTGCCAAGGGTAGAGAGGGACAAATATGGAATTTTACGTTACGTGTCTGGAAGAAGAGAAGGGGAAAAAAAGGTCACACAAGTTCCTCGAAATGTCAAACATGGCAGAAACAATTGAGTGACTATTGTGTGTTTTCAAACAGAGGTTTTGGAGGAATGTTTTTGAGGAACTTTAGACCATTCCTGACTAAGGGATGGAGGCCGTTTTCTTGGTGTGGTCTTGGAGTCTTCCCTGGGTGTGGTAATAGACTATTTGGTGAACATGGGTTCCGATTCCTTAGGAGAAGAGGTATTGTGTATAACTGCATTTTTGAAAATCTGGAACTTCACTAGAAACCCCAATTTGTAGGGTATTTTTTCTTCTCTTAGAAATGTAAATTTTCAGATTCTCTCCCTTTAGCTAGTGTGGCAGGTGATGGGTCTGAGAAAAGGGAAATCTGCTGGAAGGGGTCCCGGAGGTTTTTAGTTTGAGCCTTTAGGTGGGGTTCACACAGGGCAAATTTGGCGCGGAAATTCTGTCCGGAATTTCGCTGCTGCAAATCCGCCTGTGGATGCTAATCCCTGGATTAGCCAGCCACGAGGACGAGATTTGTCAAAAATCTTGTCCACACGGGATGGCCAATCCATTGTGGCAAAGCTGGCAGAAGCTGGCACTGTGGTGCGGATCCCCTGGCTGCATTATGTCAATTTTTTTTCCCAATTCGGTAGTGCTCTATAGGAGTGCCAGCTGCAACATGAAAGCATGCGAGCAAGCCGCTCCAAAACCCGTGGCTAAGTTCTGCAGGTCTTGAAGCAGCACTTTCCCAGAGGAAATCTTGCGCTTTTTCGCTGCGACCAAACTGCAAAATTTCCTGTGGGATTCCACCCTGTGAGATCCCAGCCTTAGGAGAACATCCTTGAGATGGAAAAAATGTAACCTTGTGAGTACCTCTGTGGGCGCTCCTGCAGGTATAGTTTTAGGTTTGGGTACCCTATGAACTCTGTCAATGAGGAGGTCGGATTGTTGAGCATCAGGAACAAAAGCAGCAAAGAGATCTGTGAGGAAATCTATGAGTTGAGAGTCATTAACGGTTTCTGGAATGTTTCTGAATCTTATATTATTCCTCCTCGATCTATCCTCCAAGTCTGCAGCTTCAGTGTTATTGCTGCAATGTCATTCTGTGCATCCTAGTGTGTTGTGAGCCGTCACAAAATCCTCCATCTTCTTCTCAACGTGTGAAGTACGTTCACCTATGGCCATGATATCGCTGGGAATAGAGGAAATGGCTTCTCTATTATCTTTTGAATGGTGTCTTTAAGGTCATGAAACAGCTTTTAGTGCCTCAGGTGAAATGTGATCCACTGCAGCGTCCCGTAGGGTGACCCTGGACACAGGGCGTATGTTGAGGAGCTGGGAAGTCAAGATGGACACGAGTCATAGTGAACCATACTCCCTCCCAGAGGGATGCACATAGCCAGGGCAGCGCTGGGCCTTTTCCGGGCACCACTCGGAAAGAGATGGCCAGATAACTTTGCGAACAGGTATAGGGGTTGTCACTGGTGACGCCACCGTTCCATTACCCACCGGAATGACCCTTGGCGGTAAAGTATTGAGCTGCAGACTGGTATAACGTACCTCAGGTCCCTGGGAAGGGTTAGGGCCTGGCAAAACGTAACGTCGTATAAACACTGGATGAAAGGCACAGTTTACACAGAACAGATGTGCAGACAAACAACAATATTATAGCACCTCTAGATGGTAATCCCTAGGCATAGGACAGCCGTGTAGGAACAGCAGAATTAAAGTACTTCTATGGGTGATCCTGAGGCACAGGATGGCCGTGCAGGAACAGCAGAATTAAAGTACCTCTGCACGGGGACTTGGCCTTAACTCACCACCAACACAATCATGCTCTCTCTCCCTTGGGGCTAACTACGGCACGGTAACTAGCATACAGATATTCGGGAACCGCTCTTCTTTCTCCATTCTTCACCACATGGGAGTTGAAGGTACTCCCATGTGGCTGGTACTCTCAAAATGGAACTCCCAGAATCGAAGAACCAAGCAGAACCCCTGTCACACACTCCAAGCACTCCTATTTATATCTTCACTCTCACCACAAATTGATATGTTGCAAGCATCTCCCCATTTGCTGCAGCTGTTCAATACACATAAAAGAATGACAAGACACTTTTGCACAGTGCACCTACAAAAGACATTACATGTATGACACTTATGGAGGGGACAGCATCATAGACTTCTGGCAACTACACTTCTTTCTTCGTTAAACAAGGTATAGGATTTATGCTCCATAAGGAGGGGATGCGTGATGGAGTATAGCTTGTCCTCATATCTTGGGAGCAGAGAGATGATGAGCTAGCATCTTGAGGTATAATGTATTGCTTAGGTAAGGTGTTCTGGGTCACTTTGTTAGGTAAGAGTGAAAGCTGAGATGCTTGAGGTGTAGAAGACGATCCGACAGTCAGTGTTGTCTGCTCCCTGTTGTGGGTTGGCTGCAGCTACAATAAAATATGTCAATTTAGGAGGTCTAGCGCCTCTCTTTTTGTTTCTTGTTATCTTTGTAATTAGTATGTCTAAAATAGGATATGAAAAGAAACCGGACTGGCCAACTTGGAGGAGAAGGAACCCCTGCTTGAACTGTTTAAAACAAAGTGCTTTAGATCATTATGAAAAGTGTCCCTAGATTATATATGGAAATGTAGATTTATTCATTTATACCAGATGGTGGCAGTGATTGCTCATAAAATAGAAAAGAAAGTGCATGAAAAGCAGGCCTCCTGTAGAGATAGCTTGTAGCGCAGTCCCAAACAAACTAGGGCTTTCCTGGGTCTCCTGAATTCTATTATGGGGCACCAACAGGCTGTGGGAAGTCGGGGATGGCCAGGATCCTCTGCCTTATTGCTGAAGTGCAGCCTGGTGTAGTAAGATCAGCATCCTCCAGTGAAGGAGAATCCCCAGCGGGGGTATGCTGCTGACAGTGCAGTGAGCAGAAGGGTGCAGGTAGCCTGAGTGGATGTGCTAGCTTTTGCGTGGTCAATGATGGTGTCTACTCCGTCTCTGGGAACTACTCATGCAGTATACAGATTGTAATAAACATCTGTATGGTTAAGGGGCTTGTCAATTCGTGATGCCAGTACCTTTTGAAGGTGGACTTATGTTGATGTTGTGCGAATGATGAGACAAATCCACGGTACATTAGGGGTAACCCGAAGGTACACAGTTTACTCAACACTTTGTAAAAGTCTCTTGAATAATGCATTTTGCAGATTTTGACACAGTAGTAACTTGTACAGTCTTCCTGTAGGTAACAGTAGCATAAAGCCACTACTGACTCCTTGCCTTGCTTGGAGAAATGAACCCGCCGGTCTGTTATCTGGGGTTGTTCTCCGGAAGTTTCTTTTTTTTGACTAACAGTATGGAGGGGCTAGTGCCGGGCCAACTACACTTCCATTTTCTCTTAGTTTTACGGAGAAGTTTACACTTCGCAGGTTTTTCCTTCCTGTACTCTACTCCTTTCAGTGTTTCCGGTCACTTTCTTTCACCTCCTAACCTCCGGTAACGGTTTAGTTGCGGCAGCTCATCTCTCTGCCTCCTGTCTCCTCCATCTCCAATGACACACTCCCCCTTCCTGTAGTTTTCCCGAACTTTTCTTTCTCTCTCTGACTCCTACACCCTGCTCACTTTCCCGGACTTGACTCGTCTCCTCCATCTCCACCAATCAGGGAATTTACTAATTGACAGTCAATTAAAATGAGCTGTTGCCAGGCAGACTATTTTCTAACCCGAAGTGTAGAGGAAAACATCTTTCTCCCTCAGGATACCTCCTATGTCTCCCAAGAAACTCATAGCAGGGATATTTGGGATTTGTTACCTGTATGTCCACCCTGTAAGACCCTCTGGGTCACTACAGTGGTACTTTGGCACTGTCTCAGCGCGGCACCGCCTAAACTTCAGCAGGTCTTCCGCCTGTAGCAGGGAGCACAGGTGCCCCAGGGAACAGCGCTACCACCCTTGCAGCATTTCCTAAGCATCGGCAGTCCGGAGTGACACTGCCCAAGCTGCCAGAAGTGGAGAGAGGAGGCCCCGATTCCACTCGCGGCGAAGATCAGCGAGCAGCGGCAACCCCTGAGGATGACCCCTGCAAGCTCACCTCAGTAGCTGGAGGGTGGAGCTGAAGAATGTGGCCTGAACTGTGTGCCCAGATGGACTCACGGCTTTTGTGACCTTTGTTGCAAAACTCCTCTCGCGTGTTAGCTCATCTCACACGCATGTCCCACGCATGTCCCCGACCCAAAAATAACATGGTGACTTTATTATGGGGGTCAGTAGGATTATGATAATACCACATTTATTTACAGATTTTTTTTCTTGTACTACTTTTAAAAAATATAGATTTTCTGTTGCCATCTTCTGCATCTTCTGACTGGCATTACTGGAGCACATGTGTCTTTCTGATCGCTTTTTATTATATTTCTACTTGGAAACAGGGTGACCAAAAGAGTGCAACTCTGGGTTATGTTTTGATATGTTTTGGGGGAGGTGGGGTTGTTTTGACCTTTTTATTATAATTATAGGAAAAGGTTTTTTTTTTTACTTTGAGTGTCCTTTATTTTTTACGATAAAACTTTTTTCTTGGATTGATTTGAATGGGAGTGAAGACTTTAATTACACTCCCATCTCTGACCACCGATGCAGCTAACCCAAATCACGTCTGAACTTCCAAGGAGGACATATATATGAGCAGACAGCTAGTCCAAAGAACAATTAGTGAACAACCGTATTTTACAATTTTCGGCCGTAGTGTAACTCAAAGATTCCATGGTTTTGGTTACGATACTTGAGCAGCATTTGCAGTTCTTCTTGAGACATCTGAAACAACCAACTCTATCTGGGAAGAACTATCAGCAATGTGTCCGGTCATCTTGGCTACCTTCAGTCTGCTTGGTGCTAGACAGTTCTTAGGCTGGGTTCACACGGGGCCGAATTGCAGCAGAATTTCCATGCAAGCTTTCCGTACGGAAATTCCGCCGGCAAACTTAAGTCCGAGCCTAACCAGCAAAGTGGACAAGATTTGCAAAAATCTTGTCCACACGCTGTGAAGAAGCTGTTGCGGCCAAGCCGCCCTGAAATTGATATACCGTGCGGAATTCAAAGCCGCGACATGTGAATTGTATCGCCGTTTCCCCGGCAGCCTTTCTCCTCTCTATGGGGAGAGATGGCCACAACGGAATACAGGTGGTAAATGGAGGGGGTTTTGAATCTGCATTTCTGCCGCGGAAATCTCGTAGTATTTCTATGCGGACCTACTGTGGTCATACCGTGATATTTGTGCCCCGTGTGACCGCAGCCTTAAGTGATTTTGCCTTCCCAAAGGTGATACGTGGCTCAGGCGGGATGACATCTACCAAGTGTGGGTCCTGTAGGAGGACTGGCCAGCGTTTCTTGAGTATTTCCCGGATGGCGGAGTGCAAGGGATTATACGTTATGATGAGGCTGAGGCTAAATCCCTGGAGGTCCTGCTCATCTGCTCCTTTTTTCTTCCAACAATCTTGTTGGGTTTCATTAGTTGCCTCAGTAAATGTAGTGAATGCTGATGATACCAGGCTATATGGGGATTCCTTTTGTCTGAGCCTCTCCTTTATAGTGTTACTTTGAAAGATGAAGTTCTCATTTTTTGTGCAATTCCGTCTTTGTTTAACCAAATATTTATTGGTTTTATGATCCAAAATATATCAATCAGGAATGCCAACATTCCAGTCATGTGTAAAGTCCAGCGGCAAGTAGATTGGACAGATACATCAGGAGTTATATTGCCAGATATTGTTTTTAATAAACATATAAAGTAAAATAACAGTAAAGTGTCAATTTTCACTTCTTCAATTACTGCAACTCCTAATCAGATTAATCAGTATAAACATTAGAGAACCATCAATGAGAGTAACGAGTGGGGGAACACAAGAGGAACACATAAGGGAAAAACGAAAGGGAAATAAGGGATGAGGCTGTAATATGATTTATTATGTGGGTGAGCCTGAAAAGGAAAAATAAAAATAAATGTATTCTATTAACCTGGCTGGAGCCATGCTCCTCATAGATCTGTTGGGGGACTAGATGAAATGCCTGAAGGTTAACTAGACTGCCCTGGAAGGGTCAAAGCTCTGGCTGTTTGGATCCATAGGCGCATAGTCTGCGAATAATGGTACCAGGACGCCCACGTTTTTTTGTACAACCCTTCCCGATCCATAAGAATGGCTGCCAGCTTCGCATTGACCATGATCCAAGATAATTTAGTTTTCACAAAGTCCATACTAACTGAGGTTTTTCTCCAGGAGCGGGCGACTGCGATCCGTACAGCTAGGAAGCAATAGGACATCCATTTGTGGGTGTGTTTGGGGATGTTGGGGATCCGTTTACCCAGTAGAGCTTCCCAGGGCCGTCGGAGTCTTTTGAACGAGACGTAAGGTATATTTGTGCTCCACTTTTTATAGTGGGCACTTTTGTAGCTCGGGAAGCTGTTGGTGTCAGCGGGCTTAAAAAATGTTTTGGATTCAGTACGAAGTCAAGATATTCGACGCTTCAAGCAGAGCTTTTTCCTGAGAGTTTAAAATCATTCTGGTTAAATATGTAATTAAAGCATTAAAATCTTAAACAATAAAAACATCCACATAAAAAGCACGTCCTCTATATAGCATTTGTACAGCTTAATGTTACTTTGTCACGGCTGAGGGTGGTGTGATGTTCAGTTGCTAGATTAGGGCAGGGGAGGAGAGAGATAAGGAACAGCGAGGACTGAGTGCTTATATTCCGGACTAGCGCTGTGGGGAGCCTCAGTGCCCCTCTTCTCTGTTAACAGGTCACATGTCCAAACACTGCCCGCGCTTCTGGATGGTAAGTCATCATCATCTCCCTCGACTTCTCAGAGAAGAAGCATGATTTTTAGCCTGCTGATGGACTTTATGGGGTCTTTGTTTTATCTATAATACCTGGAGGTCGGCTGCAGCCCTTCTGGGCAGATTTTATACGGATTCTACCATTATCATCAATATTTTTAATGTGTGCGTTTAATATATGACTATAATTTTATTTATATAGTGAATAAAGTAATTTACCAATTGCGCCATTTTAGCAAAACCAACTAATTTTATAAAGGAGGACTTTCAATTTTAAGTATACCTATTTTAGGGCAGGTATACTGTGCCTATGTAAGGCCTTCTTCACATGGGCGGATTTGCATTGTGAAATCCGGAGTGGGATTCCGCCTCCAGATTCCACAGCAAATCCAGCCCAAAGTTATGCTATGGCAAAATGCGATTTTCTGCCCACGAGTGGAAATCGATTGCGATTTTCTGTTCACGAGTGAGAAATCGCAGCATGCTGCGATTTTGTGTGGGCTACGCACGTCCAGCTTCCATTAAAGTCAATGGAAGCTGTCTGTCCCACTGCACTTCAACAGTGAGCACTGTGGAAGTATCGTGGGATCCGTGTCATCACACAGCGCCGGTGGCTACTGCGCATGTGCGACGGAATACCAGGCAATGCATTTACAGCACTGAACAGAAGCCACCAGACAGGTATGCAGGAGTCACCGGCTGGGCACAGGGTCGAACTCCACTGCGGGAATCCCGAATGCAGTGTCCGACCCGCCTAATACTGTACTGGGAAGGAGGCCTAATACTGTAGTGAAGTGTAACCAATCAGCTTGTATTTTGGTAACAAAGGAATGTCTTTGTGTTGATTGTCTAAGAGAGGATGTTGGCATTTGTTGTTGGTTCGGTCTTATGGAGATTCCAACTGAACCCATGCACTGGTGCAATAAAGTGTCTGTGCTTTCAGAAGAAACAGCCTGGGTATGGTTGGACTCTACAACAGATCCACGGGTTTCGCAGTAGCAGGGGGAACACCTGGATAATTCTTTATTTTGTCACAGTGAGGGTTCTCAGGTATCTCTAAAAGGTAACTTTTAATTACAGTCTTACATAAAAAGGATTCTGTTTAGTCAAAGTCCTAGCTTACAGACACAAACAAAAAATGTTAAAATGTCTAACCCCTAGCAACTTCTGGGGAAAGAACAGCCAATGAGCCACCCTTGAAAAGAGTGTATAGTTACAGAGTATCGGGAAATCAGGAATTCCCGATACTTCTCAAGTTTAATATCGTATACAACTTGAGACAGATTATTCAAGTTTGGCTCAATGGAACTAGCTCGATTGTTCCCATCATAGTGAACAGATAGTACAGCTACTCAATGAAGATGAATGCTGTCGATTTCATCAACAGGCCGTGGTTTGTGTCTCTTGGCTGGGATGAGACACAATTTTTACGGCTAGTCGAAGAAGAGAAAGATTTTTTAAGCTGACAATCGTCAATCGTTATGGCTCAACATGGCGTTCTTATAAGCCAATGTATGGCCACAAAGTGCAGTACAACAACTGCGGAAAAAATGCTTAACTGGGTTCGACGCGTTTCCGCTACGATAAACGTAGCCTCATCAGGAACCATCAATTATGGATCAATGTCAGCTATAAAGAGATCGGTAAGTCCCGAAAACGAGACTCACCCCTCTTTAAATAGAAAGTGGACTGTTCTACCAATTAATGAGAACAAATATGTCCACTTCCTGACAGAAAATAAAACTGCAGGATTGAAGATTGAGAGGTAAATCCCAAGGTGGGGAGATACTCTGCATTCACTCAGAGGAGATAGACGATCCTATCACTAGGTTAGAAAAAAGATAAGCCCAGTTTCCCCCAGAAAAGATTTTTCAGGAACAAAATAAAAAAATGGCAGCAACCAGCCTCAGTGGTAGGCAGGTAGCTATGAATGAGCTCTGTGTCAGGTTAGGTTCTTATAGTGGTGTAAACCCTCCCTTTCTTGGGGGTATGTAGCCTTGCAGCCAATGAACTTCAATTCAGTCTATAACTCCGCCTCCCAAGAGACCACTGGCCAGGCACAGCATCCTATTTAAGCCATCAATAAAGAAATACAGCACATCATTCTTTACAGTAGCATCCCGCTCCTCCAAGCATACCAAGAAGCCTTAAAAGCTCTCCTTAACATGTGCCCCGGAGTGTAAAACAGTGTCTCTGTCTGTATCTAGAAGGTCACATGACTCATCCCGGTCATGTGACCCAGTGATGTCATCTTGCCAGGTCCTGTTTCTCCCAGCGATCCAGGCTGACGACAGAGAAGTAAACTCCATGGTCAATTAAGGATAACTAAGGCTGAAAAGTGATTTCGAAGTCTATGCAGTTGGGTTATAAGAGTCCCTGCAATCCTCCAATAGATGGAAGTGTAAATAAGTGTCTCCGTCTGCATCTAGAAGGTCACATGACTCATCCCGGTCATGTGACCCAGTGATGTCATTTTTTTTTTTTTCTCTTTTTTCTCTTTTATTCCTCTATCGACTCGCAGTACTGGAATCTCCGGTCATGCAATCAGGCATAGCTTATCCACATAGAGAATCCTCCTCCTATAGCAGAGAGCAAGTGGAGAGCAGGATCGTAATATCATTATTGGACCTGCTGTTTACATAATTTTATTACTGTTAAATCCCAATAAGGCTGCTCCGTGCCTCATCTCGGTTCCTCAGCTCATTCAGTAGTTTGAAGAATACTATATTTATTTATATCATTAAATGATACCTATTCTGGATGAGAGAACGGTAGCAGAACGTTTATAAGGGACAGGATGCTTCGATAATAGTAGCTGGCAATGAACGCCACATCCTTGAGGAATAATGTCGGAGAAATCTTCAGCATCAGTTAACAGATGTTGAGTCTGTATCTGATATGGATGCGGTATCTTCGTATAGATATATGATGGCTTTTAGAAATAAGGAAAGGGAGAAAGGGGAGTTTATATAACATGGGCAGAGAACCAAATGGCTGAATATTAATATGCTGGCAGAGCATTACGGATGGTAATTTGAAGAAGGAATTGAAGGTAAGTGTAGTGATTAAAACAATTGTTGGTTCTTAGATGAAGCTTGAGAATGATAGCGTTTCATTGAGCCCTTTGGGCTGTACACAGTCTATGCGAAACGTCCATTGTGCCTCTTTTTGTAGTAATCTTTTGTCAAGATCGCCGCAACGTCCAAAGCTCTTTATGGATTCGACTCCCTGGAATTTTAACAAGTCGGGGTTTCCATGATGAAAGTCCCTCATGTGGATAGCCACGGGGGGTTTTTCCCCCCGTCTGATGTTTCCCACATGTGCCAATATTCGTCGTCTAAACTCTTGTTTCGTTTTCCCAATGTAGTTCTTTTTACATGGAAAGCTTGCCATATAGACAAGAAAGGAGGTTCGACAGTTGATGAATTCTCTAAGGTTATAGGATCTGCTGGTACTCGCACTGATGATTTTATCTCCTTTTTGAATATTTGCGCAGCCATGACAGTGGGAGCACGGAAATGTTCCCATAGGTTTAAAACCGTTTAACCATGTGTCCGGATGAGGCGTTTGTAGGTGACTTTTCACTACCCTGTCCCTAATGTTTCTCCCCCTCCTGAATGTTAACTGGGGTGTACTGGGTAGGATAGTTTTTAGGTCCGGATCATCCTGGAGAATCCCCCAGTGTTTCAAAAGAAGTTCTCGCATAAATGGAACTCCTGTGTCAAATGTGGAAATAATGCGAATTTGCTCATCTGTTTTTTTGCTTTTAGGTATCAGCAGGGATGATCTATTCTGTGTAGTAGAGAACTGATATGCCTTATCCACGGCATTGCTTGGGTAACCTCTGTCCGCGAATCTTTTCTTTAGATGATTACTTTGATGTTGGAAGTCTTTCTCTTCGGAACAGTTCCGTTTAAGTCTCAAGAACTGGCCCTTGGGGATTGCACTTCTCAAAGAGTAGGGGTGGGCACTTTCCCATGCAAGTAAGCTATTTGAGGCAGTGGGCTTCCTGAACAGAGTGGATTGTAAAGATCCATTGGGGGTTTTTATAATCCGAATGTCTAGAAACGTAATTGATTCAGATTGCACTTCCATGGTGAGTTTTAGATTTATGGAGTTCTGATTTAATACATCCACAAACTCAATAAAGGAATCCTTAGTGCCAGACCACAGGACGAGAATGTCATCTATATATCTAAGCCACATAATGGCTTTCTCCGTCCATTGTGAGTATTGATCTGTGAACACCATCTGAGCCTCCCACCAGCCCAGGAACAAATTTGCGTAAGATGGGGCGCAGGGGCTCCCCATCGCAGTGCCCCTGAGCTGGTGGAAGAGATGGTTGTTGAACAGAAAGTAATTCTTCGTTAGAACAAATGTCAACAGATCAATCACAAATTGATTGTGGCGATTGAAGGCTGTGCCTCTCTGTTTCAGGAAATAGCCCACTGCCTCAGTTCCGATTTCGTGAGGGATGGAGCTATAGAGACCCTCAACGTCTAAGCTTGCAAGTAGGGTATCTGGTTCGACATGTATCCCGTCTATCAATCTCAAAACGTCCGTTGTGTCACGTACGTAAGATGGTAACGCAGTGACAAAGGGACGTAAAATTCGGTCAATATAGATCCCACAATTCTGGGTCATATTGTCTAGACCGGAAACAATAGGCCTACCTTTAAGGGGGGGAAAACCCTTGTGAACCTTAGGTAGGCTGTAAAAGGTGGAGATCTTAGGGTGAATGGGTGCTAAGTATTCAAATTCTGTGGAGTCGATGCATCCCCAAGTTTTAGCTGTTTGTAGAATTTGCATCAATTCCTTCCCAAAGAGATCTGTAGGGTCCGATGTTAGTTTTCTGTATGTCGCCATATCATTGAGAATATTCTCACACATACTGACATATTGTACCCTGTCTAGTACCACGACATTACCCCCCTTGTCGGAGGGTTTTATTATTAGATCATCGTTTTTTTCTAAAGACTCCAGAGCTCTTAATTCTTCAGTTGTAAGGTTATTACGTATACGCTCTGGGACTGGAATTTCTTTAATCTCATTAAGAATTATTTTCTCAAATATATCGATGTATGTGGAGGTATTAGGGGGAGGGTTCCTGGTACTTTTTTTCTTTAGTTCCGTAAATGGACCTATCCCTTCTGCTTTCCCTTGATCTCTTTCTAGCGAAACCAGGGCATCATGGCCCGGAAGGTCCTGAGGTTCTAGACCCAGTTCGTTGGCTTTAACTCGGTTCTGTACCGCAAAGAATTTTCGCCATCTTAGCTTGCGAAGAAAGAGAGCTATGTCTTTCGACCAGGCAAACCGATCGAATCGGCTTGCCGGGACGAAAGACAGGCCTCTCTCTAGCACCGAAACCTGGTGTGTGGTCAAACTGTGTGTGGAGAGATTAATGACCTTCATTTTATCTTCAGTTACTGTTGTACCCATAGGTGCATTGGGGACCTGTTTATTTGTTTTCGTTTTATCACCTGGGGAATCATTACTCACATCCCTTGTAATCCCTTCAATGGTGAGAGTAGGGGGAGTCTCTTGTGTCAGTGAATTGGTCTCATTTATTTGGTTACCTTGGGATGTTACACTTAAGTTCCCAGTGTCTTCTGTGATTCTGGGGACCGAATATTCAGTCACAAAAAGAAACTCATTTGTTTTTAAAGATGATTTATTAGCACATGTATTGCCTATAGGATCAGATACTCCATGATTATTGACGGGATTTCTCAGTGATTGCTTGGATCCCTCCTTTCTCTCATGAAGTATTGTCCTATTGGTTGTGCCAAAAAGTTTGTGTTTCTTGTCACTGATTGTCTTCCCCTGCCTCGAACCCGCCCCCTCGGACGGCCTCTGCCTACGCCTAAAAAATAACTCCTATTCAGGTGTGATGAACTATTTTCACCTTCTGATACTTCAGCCTCTGAAGAGCTAATGTCCGTCCCTGATTTTAAATCAGGACCCCTATATATCCTATTTTCTCTGAAGTCCTGAAGGTCCCTCATAAAGTATCTATGTTTCTTCTCTTTGAGATATGTCACATACTTATCAATGCTGTCCTGCAATTGTTTCTCTTTAGTAGGGAACTCGGGATCATTAGCAAATGTTTTAGCCGTGTCGATGGCGTCATTGAGTATTTTGGAGTTCTTTTCTAGACTTGCTTTTTCTTCTTCTAATAGTATCTGGATAAGTCTAAGAGATGATTCTGTATTAGCCTTATCCCATTTCTGCATAAATTCCGTAGTGCGACATTTGAGGGGCGGGAGCAGAGGAGAACGAAGACCTCGAGGCACAATCTGATGTTCCAGATATTTGGACAGCCCCTGAACCTCCCACCAATTGCGTGTGTACTCTTTGTACACTGTGTTTAGATGTTTGAAACACATTTTCAGATTCGTGTGATTGTGTTGCGGATTAAATTCCCTGTCTGAGAAGACAGAGTTAGCCTCTGCCAGCCAATTGGTATGATCTCTGTCTATGGAGAGAAAGCCTGCCATATTAAAATGTATTACAGGTTTCGCAGTAGCAGGGGGAACACCTGGATAATTCTTTATTTTGTCACAGTGAGGGTTCTCAGGTATCTCTAAAACGTAACTTTTAATTACAGTCTTACATAAAAAGGATTCTGTTTAGTCAAAGTCCTAGCTTACAGACACATAAACAAAAAATGTTAAAATGTCTAACCCCTAGCAACTTCTGGGGAAAGAACAGCCAATGAGCCACCCTTGAAAAGAGTGTATAGTTACAGAGTATCGGGAAATCAGGAATTCCCGATACTTCTCAAGTTTAATATCGTATACAACTTGAGACAGATTATTCAAGTTTGGCTCAATGGAACTAGCTCGATTGTTCCCATCATAGTGAACAGATAGTACAGCTACTCAATGAAGATGAATGCTGTCGATTTCATCAACAGGCCGTGGTTTGTGTCTCTTGGCTGGGATGAGACACAATTTTTACGGCTAGTCGAAGAAGAGAAAGATTTTTTAAGCTGACAATCGTCAATCGTTATGGCTCAACATGGCGTTCTTATAAGCCAATGTATGGCCACAAAGTGCAGTACAACAACTGCTGAAAAAATGCTTAACTGGGCTCGACGCGTTTCCGCTACGATAAACGTAGCCTCATCAGGAAACATCAATTATGGATCAATAAGTCAGCTATAAAGAGATCGGTAAGTCCCGAAAACGAGACTCACCCCTCTTTAAATAGAAAGTGGACTGTTCTACCAATTAATGAGAACAAATATGTCCACTTCCTGACAGAAAATAAAACTGCAGGATTGAAGATTGAGAGGTAAATCCCAAGGTGGGGAGATACTCTGTATTCACTCAGAGGAGATAGACGATCCTATCACTAGGTTAGAAAAAAGATAAGCCCAGTTTCCCCCAGAAAAGATTTTTCAGGAACAAAATAAAAAAATGGCAGCAACCAGCCTCAGTGGTAGGCAAGTAGCTATGAATGAGCTCTGTGTCAGGTTAGGTTCTTATAGTGGTGTAAACCCTCCCTTTCTTGGGGGTATGTAGCCTTGCAGCCAATGAACTTCAATTCAGTCTATAACTCCACCTCCCAAGGGCGGAGAGACCACTGGCCAGGCACAGCATCCTATTTAAGCCATCAATAAAGAAATACAGCACATCATTCTTTACAGTAGCATCCCGCTCCTCCAAGCATACCAAGAAGCCTTAAAAGCTCTCCTTAACATGTGCCCCGGAGTGTAAAACAGTGTCTCTGTCTGTATCTAGAAGGTCACATGACTCATCCCGGTCATGTGACCCAGTGATGTCATCTTGCCAGGTCCTGTTTCTCCCAGCGATCCAGGCTGACGACAGAGAAGTAAACTCCATGGTCAATTAAGGATAACTAAGGCTGAAAAGTGATTTCGAAGTCTATGCAGTTGGGTTATAAGAGTCCCTGCAATCCTCCAATAGATGGAAGTGTAAATAAGTGTCTCCGTCTGCATCTAGAAGGTCACATGACTCATCCCGGTCATGTGACCCAGTGATGTCATTTTTATTTTATTTTTTCTCTTTTTTCTCTTTTATTCCTCTATGGACTCGCAGTACTGGAATCTCCGGTCATGCAATCAGGCATAGCTTATCCACATAGAGAATCCTCCTCCTATAACAGAGAGCAAGTGGAGAGCAGGATCGTAATATCATTATTGGACCTGCTGTTTACATAATTTTATTACTGTTAAATCCCAATAAGGCTGCTCCGTGCCTCATCTCGGTTCCTCAGCTCATTCAGTAGTTTGAAGAATACTATATTTATTTATATCATTAAATGATACCTATTCTGGATGAGAGAACGGTAGCAGAACGTTTATAAGGGACAGGATGCTTCGATAATAGTAGCTGGCAATGAACGCCACATCCTTGAGGAATAATGTCGGAGAAATCTTCAGCATCAGTTAACAGATGTTGAGTCTGTATCTGATATGGATGCGGTATCTTCGTATAGATATATGATGGCTTTTAGAAATAAGGAAAGGGAGAAAGGGGAGTTTATATAACATGGGCAGAGAACCAAATGGCTGAATATTAATATGCTGGCAGAGCATTACGGATGGTAATTTGAAGAAGGAATTGAAGGTAAGTGTAGTGATTAAAACAATTGTTGGTTCTTAGATGAAGCTTGAGAATGATAGCGTTTCATTGAGCCCTTTGGGCTGTACACAGTCTATGCGAAACGTCCATTGTGCCTCTTTTTGTAGTAATCTTTTGTCAAGATCGCCGCAACGTCCAAAGCTCTTTATGGATTCGACTCCCTGGAATTTTAACAAGTCGGGGTTTCCATGATGAAAGTCCCTCATGTGGATAGCCACGGGGGGTTTTTCCCCCCGTCTGATGTTTCCCACATGTGCCAATATTCGTCGTCTAAACTCTTGTTTCGTTTTCCCAATGTAGTTCTTTTTACATGGACAGCTTGCCATATAGACAAGAAAGGAGGTTCGACAGTTGATGAATTCTCTAAGGTTATAGGATCTGCTGGTACTCGCACTGATGATTTTATCTCCTTTTTGAATATTTGCGCAGGCATGACAGTGGGAGCACGGAAATGTTCCCATAGGTTTAAAACCGTTTAACCATGTGTCCGGATGAGGCGTTTGTAGGTGACTTTTCACTACCCTGTCCCTAATGTTTCTCCCCCTCCTGAATGTTAACTGGGGTGTACTGGGTAGGATAGTTTTTAGGTCCGGATCATCCTGGAGAATCCCCCAGTGTTTCAAAAGAAGTTCTCGCATAAATGGAACTCCTGTGTCAAATGTGGAAATAATGCGAATTTGCTCATCTGTTTTTTTGCTTTTAGGTATCAGCAGGGATGATCTATTCTGTGTAGTAGAGAACTGATATGCCTTATCCACGGCATTGCTTGGGTAACCTCTGTCCGCGAATCTTTTCTTTAGATGATTACTTTGATGTTGGAAGTCTTTCTCTTCGGAACAGTTTCGTTTAAGTCTCAAGAACTGGCCCTTGGGGATTGCACTTCTCAAAGAGTAGGGGTGGGCACTTTCCCATGCAAGTAAGCTATTTGAGGCAGTGGGCTTCCTGAACAGAGTGGATTGTAAAGATCCATTGGGGGTTTTTATAATCCGAATGTCTAGAAACGTAATTGATTCAGATTGCACTTCCATGGTGAGTTTTAGATTTATGGAGTTCTGATTTAATACATCCACAAACTCAATAAAGGAATCCTTAGTGCCAGACCACAGGACGAGAATGTCATCTATATATCTAAGCCACATAATGGCTTTCTCCGTCCATTGTGAGTATTGATCTGTGAACACCATCTGAGCCTCCCACCAGCCCAGGAACAAATTTGCGTAAGATGGGGCGCAGGGGCTCCCCATCGCAGTGCCCCTGAGCTGGTGGAAGAGATGGTTGTTGAACAGAAAGTAATTCTTCGTTAGAACAAATGTCAACAGATCAATCACAAATTGATTGTGGCAATTGAAGGCTGTGCCTCTCTGTTTCAGGAAATAGCCCACTGCCTCAGTTCCGATTTCGTGAGGGATGGAGCTATAGAGACCTTCAACGTCTAAGCTTGCAAGTAGGGTATCTGGTTCGACATGTATCCCGTCTATCAATCTCAAAACGTCCGTTGTGTCACGTACGTAAGATGGTAACGCAGTGACAAAGGGACGTAAAATTCGGTCAATATAGATCTCACAATTCTGGGTCATATTGTCTAGACCGGAAACAATAGGCCTACCTTTAAGGGGGGGAAAACCCTTGTGAACCTTAGGTAGGCTGTAAAAGGTATAGATCTTAGGGTGAATGGGTGCTAAGTATTCAAATTCTGTGGAGTCGATGCATCCCCAAGTTTTAGCTGTTTGTAGAATTTGCATCAATTCCTTCCCAAAGAGATCTGTAGGGTCCGATGTTAGTTTTCTGTATGTCGCCATATCATTGAGAATATTCTCACACATACTGACATATTGTACCCTGTCTAGTACCACGACATTACCCCCCTTGTCGGAGGGTTTTATTATTAGATCATCGTTTTTTTCTAAAGACTCCAGAGCTCTTAATTCTTCAGTTGTAAGGTTATTACGTATACGCTCTGGGACTGGAATTTCTTTAATCTCATTAAGAATTATTTTCTCAAATATATCGATGTATGTGGAGGTATTAGGGGGAGGGTTCCTGGTACTTTTTTTCTTTAGTTCCGTAAATGGACCTATCCCTTCTGCTTTCCCTTGATCTCTTTCTAGCGAAACCAGGGCATCATGGCCCGGAAGGTCTTGAGGTTCTAGACCCAGTTCGTTGGCTTTAACTCGGTTCTGTACCGCAAAGAATTTTCGCCATCTTAGCTTGCGAAGAAAGAGAGCTATGTCTTTCGACCAGGCAAACCGATCGAATCGGCTTGCCGGGACGAAAGACAGGCCTCTCTCAAGCACCGAAACCTGGTGTGTGGTCAAACTGTGTGTGGAGAGATTAATGACCTTCATTTTATCTTCAGTTACTGTTGTACCCATAGGTGCATTGGGGACCTGTTTATTTGTTTTCGTTTTATCACCTGGGGAATCATTACTCACATCCCTTGTAATCCCTTCAATGGTGAGAGTAGGGGGAGTCTCTTGTGTCAGTGAATTGGTCTCATTTATTTGGTTACCTTGGGATGTTACACTTAAGTTCCCAGTGTCTTCTGTGATTCTGGGGACCGAATATTCAGTCACAAAAAGAAACTCATTTGTTTTTAAAGATGATTTATTAGCACATGTATTGCCTATAGGATCAGATACTCCATGATTATTGACGGGATTTCTCAGTGATTGCTTGGATCCCTCCTTTCTCTCATGAAGTATTGTCCTATTGGTTGTGCCAAAAAGTTTGTGTTTCTTGTCACTGATTGTCTTCCCCTGCCTCGAACCCGCCCCCTCGGACGGCCTCTGCCTACGCCTAAAAAATGACTCCTATTCAGGTGTGATGAACTATTTTCACCTTCTGATACTTCAGCCTCTGAAGAGCTAATGTCCGTCCCTGATTTTAAATCAGGACCCCTATATATCCTATTTTCTCTGAAGTCCTGAAGGTCCCTCATAAAGTATCTATGTTTCTTCTCTTTGAGATATGTCACATACTTATCAATGCTGTCCTGCAATTGTTTCTCTTTAGTAGGGAACTCGGGATCATTAGCAAATGTTTTAGCCGTGTCGATGGCGTCATTGAGTATTTTGGAGTTCTTTTCTAGACTTGCTTTTTCTTCTTCTAATAGTATCTGGATAAGTCTAAGAGATGATTCTGTATTAGCCTTATCCCATTTCTGCATAAATTCCGTAGTGCGACATTTGAGGGGCGGGAGCAGAGGAGAACGAAGACCTCGAGGCACAATCTGATGTTCCAGATATTTGGACAGCCCCTGAACCTCCCACCAATTGCGTGTGTACTCTTTGTACACTGTGTTTAGATGTTTGAAACACATTTTCAGATTCGTGTGATTGTGTTGCGGATTAAATTCCCTGTCTGAGAAGACAGAGTTAGCCTCTGCCAGCCAATTGGTATGATCTCTGTCTATGGAGAGAAAGCCTGCCATATTAAAATGTATTACAGGTTTCGCAGTAGCAGGGGGAACACCTGGATAATTCTTTATTTTGTCACAGTGAGGGTTCTCAGGTATCTCTAAAACGTAACTTTTAATTACAGTCTTACATAAAAAGGATTCTGTTTAGTCAAAGTCCTAGCTTACACACACATAAACAAAAAATGTTAAAATGTCTAACCCCTAGCAACTTCTGGGGAAAGAACAGCCAATGAGCCACCCTTGAAAAGAGTGTATAGTTACAGAGTATCGGGAAATCAGGAATTCCCGATACTTCTCAAGTTTAATATCGTATACAACTTGAGACAGATTATTCAAGTTTGGCTCAATGGAACTAGCTCGATTGTTCCCATCATAGCGAACAGATAGTACAGCTACTCAATGAAGATGAATGCTGTCGATTTCATCAACAGGCCGTGGTTTGTGTCTCTTGGCTGGGATGAGACAATTTTTACGGCTAGTCGAAGAAGAGAAAGATTTTTTAAGCTGACAATCGTCAATCGTTATGGCTCAACATGGCGTTCTTATAAGCCAATGTATGGCCACAAAGTGCAGTACAACAACTGCGGAAAAAATGCTTAACTGGGTTCGAGGCATTTCCGCTACGATAAACGTAGCCTCATCAGGAACCATCAATTATGGGTCAATGTCAGCTATAAAGAGATCGGTAAGTCCCGAAAACGAGACTCACCCCTCTTTAAATAGAAAGTGGACTGTTCTACCAATTAATGAGAACAAATATGTCCGCTTCCTGACAGAAAATAAAACTGCAGGATTGAAGATTGAGAGGTAAATCCCAAGGTGGGGAGATACTCTGCATTCACTCAGAGGAGATAGACGATCCTATCACTAGGTTAGAAAAAAGATAAGCCCAGTTTCCCCCAGAAAAGATTTTTCAGGAACAAAATAAAAAAATGGCAGCAACCAGCCTCAGTGGTAGGCAAGTAGCTATGAATGAGCTCTGTGTCAGGTTAGGTTGTTATAATGGTGTAAACCCTCCCTTTCTTGGGGGTATGTAGCCTTGCAGCCAATGAACTTCAATTCAGTCTATAACTCCGCCTCCCAAGGGCGGAGAGACCACTGGCCAGGCACAGCATCCTATTTAAGCCATCAATAAAGAAATACAGCACATCATTCTTTACAGTAGCATCCCGCTCCTCCAAGCATACCAAGAAGCCTTAAAAGCTCTCCTTAACATGTGCCCCGGAGTGTAAAACAGTGTCTCTGTCTGTATCTAGAAGGTCACATGACTCATCCCGGTCATGTGACCCAGTGATGTCATCTTGCCAGGTCCTGTTTCTCCCAGCGATCCAGGCTGACGACAGAGAAGTAAACTCCATGGTCAATTAAGGATAACTAAGGCTGAAAAGTGATTTCGAAGTCTATGCAGTTGGGTTATAAGAGTCCCTGCAATCCTCCAATAGATGGAAGTGTAAATAAGTGTCTCCGTCTGCATCTAGAAGGTCACATGACTCATCCCGGTCATGTGACCCAGTGATGTCATTTTTATTTTATTTTTTCTCTTTTTTTTTTTTTTATTCCTCTATGGACTCGCAGTACTGGAATCTCCGGTCATGCAATCAGGCATAGCTTATCCACATAGAGAATCCTCCTCCTATAACAGAGAGCAAGTGGAGAGCAGGATCGTAATATCATTATTGGACCTGCTGTTTACATAATTTTATTACTGTTAAATCCCAATAAGGCTGCTCCGTGCCTCATCTCGGTTCCTCAGCTCATTCAGTAGTTTGAAGAATACTATATTTATTTATATCATTAAATGATACCTATTCTGGATGAGAGAACGGTAGCAGAACGTTTATAAGGGACAGGATGCTTCGATAATAGTAGCTGGCAATGAACGCCACATCCTTGAGGAATAATGTCGGAGAAATCTTCAGCATCAGTTAACAGATGTTGAGTCTGTATCTGATATGGATGCGGTATCTTCGTATAGATATATGATGGCTTTTAGAAATAAGGAAAGGGAGAAAGGGGAGTTTATATAACATGGGCAGAGAACCAAATGGCTGAATATTAATATGCTGGCAGAGCATTACGGATGGTAATTTGAAGAAGGAATTGAAGGTAAGTGTAGTGATTAAAACAATTGTTGGTTCTTAGATGAAGCTTGAGAATGATAGCGTTTCATTGAGCCCTTTGGGCTGTACACAGTCTATGCGAAACGTCCATTGTGCCTCTTTTTGTAGTAATCTTTTGTCAAGATCGCCGCAACGTCCAAAGCTCTTTATGGATTCGACTCCCTGGAATTTTAACAAGTCGGGGTTTCCATGATGAAAGTCCCTCATGTGGATAGCCACGGGGGGTTTTTCCCCCCGTCTGATGTTTCCCACATGTGCCAATATTCGTCGTCTAAACTCTTGTTTCGTTTTCCCAATGTAGTTCTTTTTACATGGACAGCTTGCCATATAGACAAGAAAGGAGGTTCGACAGTTGATGAATTCTCTAAGGTTATAGGATCTGCTGGTACTCGCACTGATGATTTTATCTCCTTTTTGAATATTTGCGCAGGCATGACAGTGGGAGCACGGAAATGTTCCCATAGGTTTAAAACCGTTTAACCATGTGTCCGGATGAGGCGTTTGTAGGTGACTTTTCACTACCCTGTCCCTAATGTTTCTCCCCCTCCTGAATGTTAACTGGGGTGTACTGGGTAGGATAGTTTTTAGGTCCGGATCATCCTGGAGAATCCCCCAGTGTTTCAAAAGAAGTTCTCGCATAAATGGAACTCCTGTGTCAAATGTGGAAATAATGCGAATTTGCTCATCTGTTTTTTTGCTTTTAGGTATCAGCAGGGATGATCTATTCTGTGTAGTAGAGAACTGATATGCCTTATCCACGGCATTGCTTGGGTAACCTCTGTCCGCGAATCTTTTCTTTAGATGATTACTTTGATGTTGGAAGTCTTTCTCTTCGGAACAGTTTCGTTTAAGTCTCAAGAACTGGCCCTTGGGGATTGCACTTCTCAAAGAGTAGGGGTGGGCACTTTCCCATGCAAGTAAGCTATTTGAGGCAGTGGGCTTCCTGAACAGAGTGGATTGTAAAGATCCATTGGGGGTTTTTATAATCCGAATGTCTAGAAACGTAATTGATTCAGATTGCACTTCCATGGTGAGTTTTAGATTTATGGAGTTCTGATTTAATACATCCACAAACTCAATAAAGGAATCCTTAGTGCCAGACCACAGGACGAGAATGTCATCTATATATCTAAGCCACATAATGGCTTTCTCCGTCCATTGTGAGTATTGATCTGTGAACACCATCTGAGCCTCCCACCAGCCCAGGAACAAATTTGCGTAAGATGGGGCGCAGGGGCTCCCCATCGCAGTGCCCCTGAGCTGGTGGAAGAGATGGTTGTTGAACAGAAAGTAATTCTTCGTTAGAACAAATGTCAACAGATCAATCACAAATTGATTGTGGCGATTGAAGGCTGTGCCTCTCTGTTTCAGGAAATAGCCCACTGCCTCAGTTCCGATTTCGTGAGGGATGGAGCTATAGAGACCCTCAACGTCTAAGCTTTCAAGTAGGGTATCTGGTTCGACATGTATCCCGTCTATCAATCTCAAAACGTCCGTTGTGTCACGTACGTAAGATGGTAACGCAGTGACAAAGGGACGTAAAATTCGGTCAATATAGATCCCACAATTCTGGGTCATATTGTCTAGACCGGAAACAATAGGCCTACCTTTAAGGGGGGGAAAACCCTTGTGAACCTTAGGTAGGCTGTAAAAGGTGGAGATCTTAGGGTGAATGGGTGCTAAGTATTCAAATTCTGTGGAGTCGATGCATCCCCAAGTTTTAGCTGTTTGTAGAATTTGCATCAATTCCTTCCCAAAGAGATCTGTAGGGTCCGATGTTAGTTTTCTGTATGTCGCCATATCATTGAGAATATTCTCACACATACTGACATATTGTACCCTGTCTAGTACCACGACATTACCCCCCTTGTCGGAGGGTTTTATTATTAGATCATCGTTTTTTTCTAAAGACTCCAGAGCTCTTAATTCTTCAGTTGTAAGGTTATTACGTATACGCTCTGGGACTGGAATTTCTTTAATCTCATTAAGAATTATTTTCTCAAATATATCGATGTATGTGGAGGTATTAGGGGGAGGGTTCCTGGTACTTTTTTTCTTTAGTTCCGTAAATGGACCTATCCCTTCTGCTTTCCCTTGATCTCTTTCTAGCGAAACCAGGGCATCATGGCCCGGAAGGTCCTGAGGTTCTAGACCCAGTTCGTTGGCTTTAACTCGGTTCTGTACCGCAAAGAATTTTCGCCATCTTAGCTTGCGAAGAAAGAGAGCTATGTCTTTCGACCAGGCAAACCGATCGAATCGGCTTGCCGGGACGAAAGACAGGCCTCTCTCTAGCACCGAAACCTGGTGTGTGGTCAAACTGTGTGTGGAGAGATTAATGACCTTCATTTTATCTTCAGTTACTGTTGTACCCATAGGTGCATTGGGGACCTGTTTATTTGTTTTCGTTTTATCACCTGGGGAATCATTACTCACATCCCTTGTAATCCCTTCAATGGTGAGAGTAGGGGGAGTCTCTTGTGTCAGTGAATTGGTCTCATTTATTTGGTTACCTTGGGATGTTACACTTAAGTTCCCAGTGTCTTCTGTGATTCTGGGGACCGAATATTCAGTCACAAAAAGAAACTCATTTGTTTTTAAAGATGATTTATTAGCACATGTATTGCCTATAGGATCAGATACTCCATGATTATTGACGGGATTTCTCAGTGATTGCTTGGATCCCTCCTTTCTCTCATGAAGTATTGTCCTATTGGTTGTGCCAAAAAGTTTGTGTTTCTTGTCACTGATTGTCTTCCCCTGCCTCGAACCCGCCCCCTCGGACGGCCTCTGCCTACGCCTAAAAAATAACTCCTATTCAGGTGTGATGAACTATTTTCACCTTCTGATACTTCAGCCTCTGAAGAGCTAATGTCCGTCCCTGATTTTAAATCAGGACCCCTATATATCCTATTTTCTCTGAAGTCCTGAAGGTCCCTCATAAAGTATCTATGTTTCTTCTCTTTGAGATATGTCACATACTTATCAATGCTGTCCTGCAATTGTTTCTCTTTAGTAGGGAACTCGGGATCATTAGCAAATGTTTTAGCCGTGTCGATGGCGTCATTGAGTATTTTGGAGTTCTTTTCTAGACTTGCTTTTTCTTCTTCTAATAGTATCTGGATAAGTCTAAGAGATGATTCTGTATTAGCCTTATCCCATTTCTGCATAAATTCCGTAGTGCGACATTTGAGGGGCGGGAGCAGAGGAGAACGAAGACCTCGAGGCACAATCTGATGTTCCAGATATTTGGACAGCCCCTGAACCTCCCACCAATTGCGTGTGTACTCTTTGTACACTGTGTTTAGATGTTTGAAACACATTTTCAGATTCGTGTGATTGTGTTGCGGATTAAATTCCCTGTCTGAGAAGACAGAGTTAGCCTCTGCCAGCCAATTGGTATGATCTCTGTCTATGGAGAGAAAGCCTGCCATATTAAAATGTATTACAGGTTTCGCAGTAGCAGGGGGAACACCTGGATAATTCTTTATTTTGTCACAGTGAGGGTTCTCAGGTATCTCTAAAACGTAACTTTTAATTACAGTCTTACATAAAAAGGATTCTGTTTAGTCAAAGTCCTAGCTTACAGACACATAAACAAAAAATGTTAAAATGTCTAACCCCTAGCAACTTCTGGGGAAAGAACAGCCAATGAGCCACCCTTGAAAAGAGTGTATAGTTACAGAGTATCGGGAAATCAGGAATTCCCGATACTTCTCAAGTTTAATATCGTATACAACTTGAGACAGATTATTCAAGTTTGGCTCAATGGAACTAGCTCGATTGTTCCCATCATAGTGAACAGATAGTACAGCTACTCAATGAAGATGAATGCTGTCGATTTCATCAACAGGCCGTGGTTTGTGTCTCTTGGCTGGGATGAGACACAATTTTTACGGCTAGTCGAAGAAGAGAAAGATTTTTTAAGCTGACAATCGTCAATCGTTATGGCTCAACATGGCGTTCTTATAAGCCAATGTATGGCCACAAAGTGCAGTACAACAACTGCTGAAAAAATGCTTAACTGGGCTCGACGCGTTTCCGCTACGATAAACGTAGCCTCATCAGGAAACATCAATTATGGATCAATAAGTCAGCTATAAAGAGATCGGTAAGTCCCGAAAACGAGACTCACCCCTCTTTAAATAGAAAGTGGACTGTTCTACCAATTAATGAGAACAAATATATCCGCTTCCTGACAGAAAATAAAACTGCAGGATTGAAGATTGAGAGGTAAATCCCAAGGTGGGGAGATACCCTGCATTCACTCAGAGGAGATAGACGATCCTATCACTAGGTTAGAAAAAAGATAAGCCCAGTTTCCCCCAGAAAAGATTTTTCAGGAACAAAATAAAAAAATGGCAGCAACCAGCCTCAGTGGTAGGCAGGTAGCTATGAATGAGCTCTGTGTCAGGTTAGGTTCTTATAGTGGTGTAAACCCTCCCTTTCTTGGGGGTATGTAGCCTTGCAGCCAATGAACTTCAATTCAGTCTATAACTCCGCCTCCCAAGGGCGGAGAGACCACTGGCCAGGCACAGCATCCTATTTAAGCCATCAATAAAGAAATACAGCACATCATTCTTTACAGTAGCATCCCGCTCCTCCAAGCATACCAAGAAGCCTTAAAAGCTCTCCTTAACATGTGCCCCGGAGTGTAAAACAGTGTCTCTGTCTGTATCTAGAAGGTCACATGACTCATCCCGGTCATGTGACCCAGTGATGTCATCTTGCCAGGTCCTGTTTCTCCCAGCGATCCAGGCTGAACGACAGAGAAGTAAACTCCATGGTCAATTAAAGGATAACTAAGGCTGAAAAGTGATTTCTAAGTCTATGCAGTTGGGTTATAAGAGTCCCTGCAATCCTCCAATAGATGGAAGTGTAAATAAGTGTCTCCGTCTGTATCTAGACACTACAACAGATCCACCGTCTGCCATATATTTTATTTAGGGGTTCTGGTGCTGTATTCATGTTATGAGCTTGGTTCTGTGGCTGTTTTTATGTAATTGGCTTGGTACTGCTGCTTTATTTGTTATGCGCTTTTTCTGGTACTGTATTTATGTAATAAGATTGGTTCTGGTGCCATATTTATGCTATGAGCTGGGATCTAATGCTGTATTCATGTTAGAGGTTGGCTCTGATGCTGTGTTTATGGTATGAACTTGGCTGTGGTGCTGTATTTATGGTGTAAACGTGGTTTTGGTGCTGTATTTGTAAACGGGTAAAAGGTGTAAAGACAATGGGAGTCCTGACTACTCTAGGCTAAACCACGTCCACCCACGGTGGTCCTTGGCTGCAGTGATGTGTGTGGCCGTGGTTTGGTTGGGTGCGGCAGCTGCACTGTGTACTCCCACCCTAAGGATATATTCACATGTAGTAGATTTGCTGTGACCGTGGTTTGGCTGGGTGCGGCAGCTGCACTGTGTATTGCCATCCTAAGGATATATTCACATGTAGTGGATTTGCTGTGGCCGTGGTTTGGCTCGGTGCGGCGGCTGCACTGTGTACTCCCACCCTAAGGATATATTCACATGTAGTGGATTTGCTGTGGCCGTGGTCTGGCTGGGTGTGGCAGCTGCACTGTATATTCCCATCCTAAGGATATATTCACATGTAGTGGATTTGCAGTGGCCGTGGTTTGGCCGGGTGCGGCAGCTGCACTGTGTATTGCCATCCTAAGGATATATTCATGTAAGGGGTTAATTTAGTTGCTAAGCTATCAAAATACGAATAAATAGTTTAAATACAAAATGTGCTTTGGGTAAGATAGATAAGGACCAGGTGGCCCAGAAAACTAACTCCTCTGAAAATGTTCAAGGTCTTTTTTATCTAGTTACAAGAACATCCTGTGGTAAAAACTAACAAGATGTCCTGTCTCTAAGTTTCTTTTTTTTTCTCTTTACAATAGCTCATTAAGAAGGAATGTATTCTTGCAATTATATGCTGACTGCGAGATAAGCCCATCCTGCCTGGACAGTGGTCTATGGTCTATATAACCTGATGTATTTGCTTCAGTAAACTAGAAGTCATTTTGATCACACACTCTGTGTTGTCAGCACGTCTTCTCCGAGCGCTCGTTAATTGCTTATACTAATTTGGACCCAGGCAACATTAGCACTTGGTCTCCTTTAAAAAGACCCCCAACAGTTACTTGGCGCCAGAACGTGGGGTGGAATTTATTCTTTACCTGCAGCCGATATCTGACAACGCCAACTGCCAACACCATGGGACCAGGATCACGGAACCCCAGACTCCAAAAATCACCAGTGAAAGGTAGGCCCTTGACTTGCCACTTTGATTCTGGGTTCCCCTGATTTTGGGCTCATCGTTGACAGAAGGTTAGTCGCTGCATGTATTTATAAGAGTACTCCGCCATGTTTTAACGTATGATGTTCATAAAACTGTAATAGACGGAAGAACTCATACCCTGTTGTTTTATGCCATGTTGTCTGAGGGAATTCTTGAAGTTTCTGTACTGATTGTTTGTATCACGTTGGCAATTATCTGTTTTTGTTGGTTTTGTTATAACATCACCAAAAGTTCTCTGAGAGGCGAAGTGTGGTCTCCCCTTAACCCTCCGAAGTAATCTGTGGGATTGCTGGAAGACACTGTAAAACTATTCCAGGACAAGGAAGACTGCGTGTTCTCCTATAAAGTACTGCGTGATATAGTGTCTTGTATACTTAGTGAAGAATAGTGAGCATATTAAGATAGGGGCAGGATGGTCTAAAACCTATTTTACCCCTATAGGAGTGAGGGAAGGGTAAGCCTACAAGATATCAGAGACGCCGGTTTAGGAAAAAAAAAAAAAGAACAGACAATATGGGAAACATACAGGGCAAGTAGTATGCCTATATGGAACCAGCTAGAGAAATAGCAAAAGGTCAGAGAAAGCAAGTTAGCCGTGGGGAGAGAATGTAGCAAATTGTTGAGAAAAGCAGGTGTTTAGAATTTTGGGAATCTTAGACCAACAGGTTTGGGAAAGATTCAGAGATAGTCAAAGGTTGGATAAAAGTATGATTAGATAAGATGGATTGAGGCAAGTGTAGATACGGCAGTTATCAGAGGGAATCCTTTATAGTTTGTGTTCCTTTGGGACATAAAGCAAGTTCATGCAGAATCTGTGGACAATTATGTGACAAATAACCAATATTGTTTGTCTTGTATGTCTTGATGTTATGTAATCTAATCTTTGTTATACGTCTTAGTCTTCTACAAGAAAGTTATACCCTACTCACGTCGGTGGGGACTTTTAAGAATAACAGGAGTTAAAAATGTTGCGCTGTTAGAAGCGCTTAGCATGTTGTCTCTTCTATGTGTTTAACTATTCCCCTGCCGTCTGTGTTTGATAGTCTGTGCAAAGAAATATACCTCTTATAATTACTAATGGTTAATGTTGTTAAAGTCTGAATGTTCTGGCTGCTTTCCAAAAATCTGTTTCATAGAGAGGTAAAATTCAAAGTCATAGAAGAAAGACAGACGCTGATACTTGTAATGAATTACGTGAATTATATGGTTTTAAAAATAGAAAATATATAGGGATTTTAAGGTATATTTTTGCTCTTTATGTAAATGTCAGTTCTGTGATTGGTTGGACGTGTGCATGATTGCTAAATGTGTGTTCCTTTTTTTTTTTTGGAAAATATTAGTGATAAAGTGGTTGTTGTGGAATCTGGTATACTTCTCTAGTGTTACAAACAGTTACAGTTTGACTGATTCCAGGGGGAGGTGGGAGTGATTGAATGCATTTGTTTGCAAGATGAGGACAGTTGCATCATACGCGTTACGTCCTGTGTGAACTCTTACTAACATTTGAATGAGACTTGACCGCATGAACGGA
Organism: Eleutherodactylus coqui; assembly: GCF_035609145.1. NCBI lineage: Eukaryota > Metazoa > Chordata > Amphibia > Anura > Eleutherodactylidae > Eleutherodactylus > Eleutherodactylus coqui. The sequence goes on along the minus strand of NC_089844.1, from coordinate 46,570,492 downwards.
TGAGAGTTAATGACCCGTGTTCAGACTGTAATGAATGTAAAATGTGTGATGTAGGTGCTGTGTGCTGATGAGATGTTAGTCAGCCACCCACCGCATGTAGGCGCTGTGTGCTGATAATTTGGAAGCCTGCCAACAAGCCACAATTATACTGTCTCTGAGAGAATGTTCTGTAGGAGAAACGCGCAAACGGCCATACCTGTACTTACACCTGCTGCCAAACTCCGCACCTTTCTGGGCCTTGTTTCATACTGCCGCCCATGGATCCACTCTGTTTCTGCTCTTATGCAACTACTCTATGACTGTCTTTCAATCATTCTTTTCTCTCTCTCACCCCTGAAGCTCATTTCTCACCCTTTTACACTTTATCCTTTATTCTTTTCTGTACTGAATTTTCTGGCCACGTGACGACAGTATTGACACAAAAGCATGGAGGACAACCACGGCCACTTGGATACTACTCCATGAGGCTGGATCCAGTGGCTCAAGGAGCTCCCTCATGTGTTTGTGCGGTGGCAGCAGTACAGGCAATGGTTGACAAATCTTCTGAGTTGGTATTGAACTACCCCTAGTGGTCCTCAACCCCCCCACCATGACACCCGGAGCATATACACGCAAGTGCAACCCAGGCACTTATTTCTGGCCCGTCATATCCAGCTACAATGTGCTCTTGTCATTCTTTTCACTGTTGTTACTACCTTGAACCCGGCTATTCTTCTTCCGATTAAGTACCCTAGTTCAAAGGGGGGGAGGAGAAGACATAGATGATCTAGGTGTTGCAGGTCAGCTATTTTTAATTTTTTTTTTTTTTTACAAAGTTCTGATCTATTTGAAATAGAATACAAGCCTGATTGTCTAGCGGTAATCGGTGCGAGGGGTTTCAGGAGTGCCAATTCAGCTGGCAGAAACTGAACCGCTTGAGGTAATGTTTAAAGGGCCACGATGCCTCACGCGCTTCCTTGTGCTGGAAGGTCCTGAAAGCATATTGGGAACTGACGTGATGGGACCCTTGGGATGTTGTATCAAACTTCACCCGTCTGGTGAGGCTCGTATACACCCCGGGTCTGAAAGTCACCTGACCTTCTGTCGGATGGCAGCAGACCAAGCGACACCTCTCCCTGTCCTCACTCTTACGCACGCAGAGGAATAAGCCTTTAGCCCCCTTGGTCCGTTTACCCCCTGGCACATGTCCAGGAAGATGCAATTGCAGACACTGTCTCTTCTTTATGTTAACTTAAAGCCCTTAAGGAATGTGTCTTCCCAGCCAATACCCCTTTTGTTCCCCGTTAAAGAGAAAGAGTTTAAAGTGCCATTACTGTCAGTAATAGTTTGCATTTATTTTCAGAGGAAAGCAGTACTGTTGGACAGTGCTGCCATAAGGGGCACAGAATAGCCCAAAACCAGTTCACCAGATGCATGAAGCTGGTATTAGATGCCTGGCCAATTCCCGAGGGCACCGCCCTCTTGTAATATGTTGATGACTTACTTTTGTGTGCTCCTGACCCAAATAGTTGCCTCAATGCATCTCTAAGCCTTTTGTGTTTCCTCCATCAGAGTAGAATGGCTGCAAAGCTAGCAAAGACAAATTTCAGTTCTGCAAATCTCACATAGTGTTCCTGGCCACTGCCTAGGTCCAGGTACTAGACACCTGACGCCGGAACGCACGAAGGTGGTTAGTGACATGCAACTTCCCACCTCCCATGCTCAGTTGCGTACATTTTTGGGACTGGACTCATACTGGCGGTCGTGGACACGCTCTGCCTCCATGACCATGCAGCCTCTGTACGACTGTTTGGGTTCACGGTCATTTGCCCTGACCCCGCGGGGAAAGTACAGATAACCAGTGCACCCGCACTGGAGCTGCCAGACTATGACAAACCTTTCCAGATGTACGTCACTGAGATGGCGGGACACACCACCACTGTACTGACACAAATGCATGGTGACAAAAAAAAGCGACCTGTAGCATACTACAGTGCCCATCTTGACGCGGTGGCTAGAGGGTCTCTATCATGCGTCAGAGCGGTTCTAGCAGTCCAGGCACTACTGGACAAAAGTTCTGACGTTGTCCTAGATCACACCATGGTGATCTACACCCCACATGACATACATGGTATCCTGACTCAGGTAAGCCGTAGACATCTGTCTCTTGCCAGACAGATACAATGGAACTCGCAGTGCATTCCTCCTCGAACATCTCAAGCCAAAGGTGCACCACCTTGAATCCAGCCACCTTACTTCCATTAGGTGACGTAGATTCAAAATGGGGGAGTAAGTACAGGGGATCAGTTGTTTTACAACTCCCTGACTGACGAACAGGAGGCATTTGACATCGGAAACCAGCATGACTGTGTGGCCCTCATGGCCCAGGAAACGGCTGGGTTTGCGCATGTCACAGACAAGCCCCTGCAGAACCCCCAGTTTGAGCCGTTTGTGGATGGATCCAGATACCTAAATGACGAGGGAAGGTTTGTAACAGGTTTTGCAGTGGTCACACAACAAGATGTCCTAAAAGCAGAATGCCCCCGCATGTCTCAGCACAAGAAGCGGAACTGAGGCATGTAGAGTGGCAGAAGGTAAGATGGCAAACATTTACACTGACTCCCGGTATGCATTTGGCATAGCTCATGATTACGGCCCAATATGGAAGGCCAGACAGCTTGTTATCTCAGTAGGGCAGCCAATTAAGAATGGTGCAGCAGTGCAGAGTCTCATGGAAACCCTACTACTACTGCCTGGCAATGGAGAGTTCACACCGATTTCTACAATGGAGAAGCGGGAGACGAAACCCTCGCCGACAGCACAGCAAAAGCAGCGGCCCTCAAGCCGTGGAAGAAAAGAAGAATTTAACAATAACTTTGGACTTTGATAAAAACTTTGGACTTTGATATGCTAAAGACTTTACAGTTACAAGCCAGCAAGGAAGGAAAAGACAAATGGACTAAATATGGGAACAGCAGAAACGGGACGGTGTATGGCGAACAGTCAACAGAACTTGCCCACCACAGTCCCTGTGCCCCATGATGGCCCAGCTGATGCCCGGAAAGACGCACCTCTCAAAGTAGCAATGATGTCGACGCTTGAACAAGGACGGGTGGCTCCTGGGTTTTCTGTAGCTGCTGCATCATTTGTCCAATTTTGCATGATCTTTGCCTTAAGCAACAGGGCAGAAGTAAATTTGCCACACAACACTTGCCTAGACCACTCTACCCATTTCAGGGATTGCAAATTGGCTACACTCAGCTCCCACTTGTTGGGAGGTATGAATATGTGCTTGTTGTTGTTGATTTCTTTTCAGGTCGGAGACCTACCCCGTTACTAAAGTAAATAAGTAGGTTACCGCACAGAAGCTCATGAATGAGGTAATCCGCAGATACGGGGTACTAGAGACAATTGAGAGTGACAGAGGTACACATTTTACAGGTGAAGTGATGCGAGAGGTGATGTCAGCCCTTGGGGTGGAACAAGCGTTTCACACCCCATACCACCCGCAGAGTTCCAACAAAGTTAAAAGACTAAATGGTACGCTTAAGTTAAAAGAAGTGTTGTTTGGCTCTATGCCAAGATTGGGGCTGTATCATCCACAGGCCCTACAGCAGGGCTATGACACAATAGCCGGATATGTAAAGCACCTGTGTGACCAACTAACAATAACCCAGAATCTAGCCTTTTTTTCCCATTCCAAACCCAGACAACTTAAAGGGATCTCACTCCCTACAACCTGGAGACTGGGTGGTCGTAAAGAGGCGTGTCCGGAAATCCCTAGGGACCAGATTCAAGGGGCCCTATAAAGGCCTGCTGACCACACCTACTTCGGTGAAAGTTGAAGGAACTGTTGGTTGTCTTGGGACTAATGGGACTTTTCACGCCCTGCTTTGCCCCCCCTATGAGAAGGAAAATGAAGGACATTTTGTTTATTGATGGACTTTTTGGACTCCTCACTCCATACTTCGCCCTTGTGAGAGGGTGCAAAATGACAATGCCCAGAACCACTTTGTTAGACACCACCAAATACTGGTAGATGGACTGAACACCTCACAGGTGAAAGACTGTTGGACTTGTACACACACCTGGTGCCACTAGTTTTCCTTTCCTGGCTGTTCCTGTTCCGTCGAAAAAAACTGCTTGCACGGACAAATGAAAACTCAGAAACCAGAGATAGCTGGTGGGGTAACACATTTAGTTCTTTGAACCCTGCCAATTGGTTCTCTGGTTTAGGAGGGTGGTTCATGGGAATTGTACAAAGTATATTACAAATTGTGATGACTTATTATGTATGTATATAGCCATAAAAGTTGTAATTTCATGTGTCACTAAATGTAGTGAAAAGGCTTTTGCTAAACTCTAACCCAGATGGACTTTGGGACCACCACATGACTCTAGGGAATCTGGCAGGAGCCGGCACCACTCGGGTGGAGTACCTAGCATGATAGTGGACCCTATGTCCAGAATGGGGGAGATGTAAGGGGTTAATTTAGTTGCTAAGCTATCAAAATACGAATAAATTGTTTAAATACAAAATGTGCTTTGGGTAAGATAGATAAGGACCAGGTGGCCCGGAAAACTAACTCCTCTGAAAATGTTCAAGGTCTTTCTTATCTAGTAACAAGAACATCCTGTGGTAAAAACTAACAAGATGTCCTGTCTCTAAGTTTCTTTTTTTTCCCTTTACAATAGCTCATTAAGAAGGAATGTATTCTTGCAATTATATGCTGACCGCGAGATAAGCCCATCCTGCCTGGACAGTGTTCTATGGTCTATATAACCTGATGTATTTGCTTCAATAAACTAGAAGTCATTTTGATCACACACTCTGTGTTGTCAGCACGTCTTCTCCGAGCGCTCGTTAATTGCTTATACTAATTTGGACCCAGGCAACATTAGCACTTGGTCTCCTTTGAAAAGACCCCCAACATTCACATGTAGTGGATTTGCTGTGGCTGTGGTTTGGCTGGGTGCGTCGGCTGCACTGTGTATTCCCATCCTAAGGATATATTCACATGTAGTGGATTTGCTGTGGCTGTGGTTTGGCTGGGTGCGGCGGCTGCACTGTGTATTCCCATCCTAAGGATATATTCACATGCAGTGGATTTGTGTGGCCGTGGTTTGGCTGGGTGCGGCAGCTGCGCTGTGTATTGCTGCCCTAAGGATATACTCACATGCAGTGGATTTATGTGGCCGTGGTTTGGCTGGGTGCGGCGGCTGCGCTGTCTATTCCCGTCCTAAGGATATATTCACATGTAGTGGATTTGTGTGGATCTTTAACCTTGGAAAAATTTACAGAAAATCGGCACCAAAAATCTCCATCTTTTGGTGCAGATTTTGACACAGATTTGGGTGCAGATCTGCAATAGATGTAACTCCTTCAGTTAACCCCTTAGTGACGAAGCCTGTTTGCGCCTTAGTGACGGAGCCAAATTTTGAAAATCTGACATGTGTCACTTAACATAGCATAACTCCATAAAGGCTTTACATATCCAAGTGATTCTGACATTGTTTTTTCGCCACATGTTGTACTTCATATAGGTGGAAAAAATAGACTGATAGTATTTAGGAATATTTATTAAAAGTGCCAATATTGGGAAAATTTTGACAAAATTGTCATTTTTTCCCATTTTCAACTGTAATTACGCAAATATGTGCAAACATACTTTACAAATTTTTGCTAATGTATATATTTCCATCAGTTTACTTTATTCTGGATGCACATTTGAAAAAAAATTGTGTTTTTTCTTAACCATTTAGGAGACGTACAAATTTAACATTACTTTTCAGCATTTCGAGGAACACTTTGTTTTCCTACACCAAGCCAAGATTGGAAAGGCTCATGAGTGTCAAGATAATAGATACCCCCACAAATGACCCCATTTTAAAAACTACACCCCTTAATGTATTGACTGAAGGGGGTCATGAGTATTTTGACCCCACAGTTTTTTTCAGGAATTAATTCAATTTAAAGGAGAAAAAGTAAAATTTCATATTTTTGCAAATATCTTATTTTAAGGACATATTTTTATAGTTTACATGAAAATGAGGATTTACACCCCAAAATAGATACCCCCATTTGTCCCGTGTTCAGAAACATACCCATTGTGGCCCTAATCTTATGTCTCGATGCACAATGGGGCCCAAAATGAAAGGAGTAGTCAATGTCTTTCAGAACAGAAATTTTGCTCGAAGTCCTTTTAGGCCCCATAGCACACATGTAGAGTTTTTGAGTGCCCAAAACCATAGAAAACCCCCACAAATGACCCATTTTGAAAACTAGACCCCTTAACGAATTTATCTAGGGGTGTACTGCATATTTTGACCCCACAATTTTTGAATAAATTCAAGCAAAGCAAAAGGAAAAAATTGGGATTTTCATTTTTGTGGCAATTCTGTCATTTTAAAAACAGCTTTTTTTGTACAGCACACACATGAATGAAGCCTTGCACCCCAAAATGGATCCCCCTGTTTGTCCTGTTTTTATAAATATACCCAATGTGGCACTAATCTTATGTCTGGATGCACAACGGGGCCCAAAATGAAAGGAGTAATTGGAGGCTTTCAGAACATAGATTTTGCTTGAAGTCCTTTTAGGCCCTATAGCACACTTGTAGAGTTCTTGAGCGGCCAAAACCATAGAGAACCCCCACAAATGACCCCATTTTGAAAACTAGACTCCTTAACGAATTTATATAGGGGTGTACTGCGTATTTTGATCCCACAGTTTTTGAATGAATTCAAGCAAAGCAAAAGGAAAAAAATGGGATTTTCGTTTTTTTGGCAATTCTGTAATTTTAAAAACAGCTTTTTTCGTACAGCACACATATGAATGAAGACTTGCACCCCAAAATGGAAACCCCTGTTTGTGCTGTTTTCAGAAACATACCCATTGTGGCCCTTATATTATGTCCGCATGCACAATGGGGCCCAAAATGAAAGGAGTAGTCGGTGGCTTTTAGAACATAAATTTTCCTTGAAGGCCTTTTATGCCCCATAGCACACTTGTAGAGCTCTTGAGTGGCCAAAACCATAGAGTGAACTGGATCATATTTTCCTCCAGCAGGTTTCAGGGTATTCTGTAGCTTCCTAATTGTCTAGTGTGCACACATAATGAAAGAAACCAATCGGACACAAGTCATCAGCCTTGAATCTCAACCAGGTCTCTCTGGAGTTATAATCCCCAGAGCCCTAATTTATTGAAACACATAATACCTGCCCTTTATGGGCGTTTAACAGATTACATCAGTAACGTATACATTTTCTTATTCGCTGGGTCATATAGAATTCCCCGCCTCCCTCCCCACCTTCTCTCAAGTCCAGTGTAGTGTGGACTTTGTCCTCTCAGCATGCGGTCTCAGTGTACGTGGCAGTCTTTGTTTGAGAAGTTTCTGTGTGGGGGGAAGTTTCGGTATAGGGGAGGTAGAGCTGGGGAAACACACAGTATAGGAATGTGATTTAACTCTTTCCTTATGCAGTAGAGCTTTATATTAGGCTGAAGTTATAAAACACACATCTTTCACCATGCCATTGTCCAGCAATTACCATAATGAGATTATGCAGCCATTTGCCTCTATAGAGTTAAATCACTACAGCTGCGTAATACTTCTAGTTTAGTACAAATCAATAGACCTTTTACGCTAACTAATCATGATGTCTACTACAAGAGAACCCCCACAAATGACCCCATTTTGAAAACTAGACCCCTTAACGCGTTCATCTGGGGGTGTACTGTGTATTTTTACCCTACAATTTTTGAATAGATCTAAGCAAAGCAGTAGGAAAAAATTATGATTTTCATTTTTTGGGCAATTGCATCAATTTAAAACAGGTTTTTTTGAACAGCACACATATAAATGAAGACTTGCACCCCAAAATGGATACCCCTGTTTGTCCCGTGTTCAGAAACATACGCATTGTGGCCCTAATAGACTTACAGGACACATGGCTAGGCCTACAATGAAAGGAATACCCGTCGGATTTCAGGGTACAACTGAATAAATTCCAGGCCCTATTGCCCACTTATAGAGCCATTGAGCGGCCAAAACGATAAAGAACCCCCACAAATGACCCCATAGGAATGAAGACGTTCACCCCAAACGTGTCCCGTGTTCAAAAACATACCCATTGTGGCCCTAATCTACTTACAGGAAACATGGCAAGGCCTGTAATGGAGGGAACACCCGTTGAATTGCAGGGCACAACTGAATAAATTCCAGGCCGTATTGCTCATTTGTATGGAATAAAAATTGACTCCCTAAAAATATCCACCCCCCCCCCCTCCGCGCCCTGTTTGGCGTTCCCCAAATCTTAGAAAAAGTAATAATGCAAACTGTGTGATATTTCCGAAGACAGGAGTAATTACAGAGGCTGGTTGGGATGGGTACATGGTGCCATAAAACCGGGTATCTCCCCTCCTCTCATGCTTTTTGGGGGTCATTTCTTGACCTCAGTGGTGGGTATGGGGTGTAAAAAGTGGGGTTCCGTGAGTCTCCGTAAGCTTGATGAGGTGCGGCAGTCTCACACAGAAGACGCTCATAAGCTGCTCCTGGAACTGCAGGAAGGCGAACGTTCCTGGGGCTTCTTGTAAATTGCGTATAACAGGTAGCGGTCTGAATAACGCCGGGCTCATGCAGCCGTAGGTGGAACCCGCTTGCGGAGGCCCGCAGCAGATCCCATCTGTAATGTACTGCGCATAACTGTGTACTTACACAGGCGGTCATGCGCAGTACACCTTTTTTCTTGTTTGTATTTCCCGCACCGTCGCTTAGCGATGACGCGGGTACCCGCAGCCCGTACACAATGTAGTAGCATATCAATTGGATAGCGCCGATCGCGTTGCCGGGGGGACTGCCCGCAGCCCGGGAAAGACAGCTCCATGCTGTCGGCTACCTGCGGGCACCGACAGCATGGAGCTGTCCCTTCCAGAGCCTGAGGGGCATTAATCCTAAGAGGACGCATAATTCTACATAGTTTCCCGATGGGGCCGTCACTAAGGGGTTAAAGGGGTGAAATCTGCTGTGGATATGCACCAAAATACGCATCAAAATCCACAGAAAATGGTACAGAAAATCCACACCAAATCGGCCGTGTGTGAGCAGACCCCAAGGTGGGCCGCTGCTCATGGGCCGGTGCTCTGTGCTTGGCCAGCCAGCCCCTGCTGAGCAGAATAGTCACAAGGGCTCTCGGCTCAGGCCCCTTTCTACAATTTGCTTTGGGTCTCTTCAATGCGTTTTCTTCCTACTTAAAGCAGCGGCAGCGTTTAGCACTGCTTATGTTATTCGCCCGTTTCTGTATCACTTGGTTTATTTCAAAGGAAACAGGAATTCCGTATTGTTGTTCTTCCCTATTGGACAGATATGGATCGGTGTTTGTCCAGTAAGATAAAATATGCGGAATCCAAAACCTCAAACATGATGACGTCCGGCTGTAATGTCACCTGCGACATGTCCGTATGGCGGATACGTATTGTGGGCGTGTTATAATAGGCGCGTCTCAGACCAGCCTTAGGCCGGTGTCACACGAGCGGAAGCGGATTTGCGTGTGCAAAAAAACCCGCAACGATGCCCGCAGCCAATGAAATGGCCAATCAGTGTAATAAGGTCACGATGTGTTCTTTTCTTGTGCAAATGTGGAAAAAAAAATAGAGAGAGCTGCAGGTTTTTTTTTCTGAAAGATGCAATTGCGCAAGTAAAATCCGCACTTGTGCGTGAACGCATATGGGATCTATTTTCTGTATATTGCGTGCACAAAATTTTCATGCATATATGCCCGTTTGTAACCAGCCTTACGCCGAATGCCCACCGAAGGATTTTCATTGCGGTATTCGTGGCCAGACGCCCCCCCACCACAAATTCCGCAGCAATGTCCGTCCGTAGACATGCTAGGTCAAAAGATTCTCCGCAGCCCATGAGCGGAAATCATCTGCGATTATTCCGCTCACGGGGGAGAATCGCAGCATGTTCTATTCTGTGTGGAAAAATCACACGGACGGCTTCCATTGCAGTCAATGGAGGCCGCCCGTCCCGCGATACTTCCGTTGTGAGCACTACAGAAGTATCACGGGAATCCACGTCACAGCCCAGCGCCGGCGCGTCATGTGCTGCACTGCGCATGCGCGCCCCCTCGCAGGCCGAAACCCTCACGGACAGGTGAGTATGGGTCTCTGGGGGGCACTGGGTCTGATTACGCTGCCAGATTACACATTCGGAATCCGACGCGGGCATGAGGCCGTAGGCCGGAGTCACACGGGCACATGTGCGCGTTCAACTTTTGTGCGTGCAATATGCAGAAAATAGAACCCGTTGATGTCACTGGGTTTGCGCACAAGTGCGTATTTTGTGCACGCAAACACACAGCATGCTCTATTTTTCTGTGCATCAGCGCAGGAAATGAAAATATTTGGCGCACATTAATTTGGCAGTTGCGCGTATAAATACGCAATTTTCATTCCGCAAAAACACATACTGGTGTGAATCCGGTCTTGCAATGGGACCAAAGCCCTCGGAGTGGGGTACAATACATAGTAACACTGCGCACATTAAGGCGATGTCCACACGGCACGGATTTGCGGTGGAATGTCCGCAGCCGATCCGCAGGGGAAAATATGCATCAGAAGGCACAACATTTGGTGAGGATTTTAGTGCAGAATTCACCCCCATCTGACGAGGTGAATCGGCGCACAATCCGGCGCTATAATTGGCATTCGGCGGACCCACAATCCCCTCCGCAGGTCAATGTCCGCGGCGGATCTTGTCCCCAGCGTGTGGATGATTGTCAGTGCGAGGGGCCATGTGGAACATCCACGGCAAATCCGCTGCGTGTGAACATGGCCTAAGGCCTCTCTCACGGGCGCAGTTAGCTGTGTGCGAGGAGGCATGCAGTGACATGGGTACTTGCTGCGTGCCGCCATGCCCCGTACCCTGTGTTGGTGGGTATGTGTGCCAAGATGGGGCGCGCCATGATGTTTTTGCGCACGTATTTCTCATGCTGAGTCACAGTAAAGTCTATGGGAGATCGGACCTGCATATTACACCCACAAACTGCAAACGTAATACACAGTGACCAGACGCTGGTGTGAGGGATTGCTAGTCCAGCAATGTCCTGCCCTCTTCTGCCATTAGTGGGCCTTTCTGAGGTAATATCCTGCACATGGTGTCCAGCTGTGGCCCCCCTGTGCTGCAGCTGCCGGGGCCCCTGCATTGACAGCAGGAGATTTATCACTCTCTCACATTCTCCCTCGTTCATCCCGTCTGTCACTTTGATAGAAACTGCGTTTTCCCGTGTGAAATTTACCGTCCTCTCATTGGATGGTGAGAAGGAATACTTGACAGTGATTGGTCAATCGCTGCATGAGCCTCTGGATGATTGGACAGTGAGATTTCGGCGCCAAGCTCTGGTTGGTCAGGCTGTGTGCCGGGTTGTACGACAGTTAGATTTCGGCGCCCAGCTAGGGTTGTCAGGCTGTGCGCCGGGTTGTACGGCGTGAGAGAGAAGGTCGTGCGGCCGGCAGCAGACACGGGGCGGGTTACGGGGGGCAGCCAGGGGGCCCACAAAAGAGCTGGGGGCACTGAGGGGTGCGCGGGCCAGTCGCCCTGTGATATAAATGTGGCTGTCAGTAGGGTCACGTGAGGTGGTATTCACACGTGACGGATGAGACCACATATAACACCCGGGAGGAGCTGCGGACGGGGATTGTCGGGGGAGGGAGGTCGGTCCCGGCGGAGGGAGATCTGCTCCAGCCCCGGCGGATGCGGGTTGTCAGGGGGGAGGGAGGTCGGCCTCTGCCCCGGCGGCCGGGGTTTGTCATAGGGTGTACGGCCTCTTTCCGGGCAGGCAGGTGCCGTCAGGAAGGGGGGAGGAGGTCGGCCTCTGCCCCGGTGGACGGGGGTTGTCTTATGGATTTAGTTTATGGTACAGTTAAGTTGTGTGATTGCTGGTGAGCCGCAGCGGATATGAAGGTTGGTCCCAACGTACCCCTTAACCCATTAAGTATGCCGCCCTATTTTTTAACACTTTTTTTTAATTTTTTTCCTCCCCTTTAAAAAAAAAAAAAAATCGTAACTCCTTTATTTACCCATCGCCTTCGCTGTATGATTGTTTTTTGCGGGACGAGTTGTATTTTTCAGTGGTTCTATTTAACCCCTTCATGACTCCGCCCTTTTTCCCCCCATTTACATTTTTTCACCACCCCCCCCTTAAAAGAATCGTAACTCCTTTATTTATCCATCGACGTCGCTGAATGAGGGCTTGTTTTTTGCGGGATGAGTTGTATTTTTCAATGGTGCTATTTAATGTACCATATAATGTACTAAAAAAACTTTTAAAAAATTCTAAGTGGAGTAAAAAAAAAAAAAAACGACATTCCGCCATCTTTTAGTGCGTCTTGTTTCTACGGAGCACAAACTGCAACAAAAGTGACATAATAACTTCATTCTATGGGTCGGTACGATTACTGCGATACCAAACTTGGATAGGTTATTTTTTTTTTCAAAGACATTTAATTTTTTTCAATTATTTTCTGCGGTCATTTTGTGCGCGCAAAAACTTTTTTCTTTTTCCAATGACGTAGTACAGCGATGGCTTGTTTTTTGCGAGATGTCCTGTAGTTTCCGTTAGTACTAATTCGGGATGCAGACGACTTTTTGATCGCTTTTTATTGCGTTTTTTTTTTTTTTGATACAGGGTGACTGAAAAAGTGCATTTCTGGGGTTCTTTATTTTTTTTTCAGACGACGTTCACCATGCGGTGTAAATAATGTGCTACATTGATAGATCGGACTTTTACGGACGCAGCGATACCAAATATGTATTTTTATTTTATTATTTACACTTTTTAATTCTAGATATGGCAAAAGGGGGGTGATTTAAAGTTTTACTTTTTTTTTTTTTTTACTATTAAAAAAACCTCATTGCTCTTTTTTTCACTTTACTTTTAAGTCCCCCTGGGGGACTACAATATGCGATAGCATTACGTCATACTGCATTCTGACAGACAGCCTATCAAGCCACCCCGCGAGGATGGCTTAATAGGCTGTCTCTCAAAGCAGCCCTGGGGCCTTTCAGAAGGCCCCTGACAGCCATGACATCTGCACGGCTCCCCCGATCTCACCGCGGGGGGGGGCTGTATGAGACCCCCGAACAGCGTTCGGGGGCTTTAAATGCCACTGTAGGAATTGACAGCGGCATTTAATTGGTTAATAGCCGCAATCGGCCAAACAGCTGATTGCGGCTATTGCCCGCGGGTGTCAGCTGTAGTAAACAGCTGATGCCAGCGCTGTATGCAGAGAGGTCGCCCCCCGCGCCCTCTCTGCATACATACCCGGACACTCCAGGACGTAAATGTACGTCCTGGAGCGGAAAGGGGTTAATGTACTGAAATTTTTTTAAAGGATTTCTAAGTGGAGTAAAATGAAAACAGAAAGCCTACATTCCGCCATCTTCTGGTTTGTCTTGTTTCTGTGGCACAAAAACTGAAATAAAAATGACATAACTTTATTTTATGGGTCAGTAAGATGACTGCGAGGTTTTCTTTTTTTTTTTTTTTTTGCTGTAGTACTTTTGTTTTTTTTTCAGACATTTAATTCTTTTAAATCGTTTTCTGCCGCCATCTTCTGACAGCCGTAACTTTTTTATTTTTCCGTCGACGCCGTTGTCCGAGGGCTCATTTTGTACGGTTTGTCCTGTAGTTTGCGATGGTGCCGTCTTGGAATACATACATGCGCATTTCCGACATTCTGTACAATTTTTTAATTTCAGACTTTTACCATGCGACATAAATAATGTGTTACTTTAATAGATCTGACTTTTACGGACGCAGCGGTACCAAATATGTATTTTTGTTTTATTACTTAGGTTTTTATTGTAAATATGGTAAAAGTTTGTTTTGGTTTTTTTTTTACAAAAAAAAATGAGAAACTTCTTTTTTTTCCAATTTTTTCTTTTTAGCCCCCACAGGGGACCACAACTGGCGATGCTTTACATCATACTGTGATCTGGCCTCCCCTCAGGGATGGCTTGATAGGCATTCTGTGAACACAGCCCTGGGTCCTTTCAGAAGACCTCAAGCTACCATGACACCCACACGGCTCCCTGCGATCTCATTGAGGGAAGGGGGGCAATAAGGGACCAACGAACATCGTTCAGGGCATTTAAAGGGTAAATAGCGCCAATCAGCTGCGTGGCTGATTGCAGCCATTACCGGCGGGTGTCAACTGTAATAAACAGCCGGCGCCCTGCAGTGTTAAGGGGTTAAAGAGCGCTTTGCCTTGTACCCTCAGAGCCCGGTACCTGGTTGTTTGGTCCGGCTTCGCAGAGGATTACTCGGACCGGATACAACTCTGGGAGTAAACAGGAATGCTTCAATTCATTAACAGCAAGCAAAGATGTTGAAATGGTGCAGGATTAAAACTGTTTTTGTTCCAGGGGTGAAGTATCTGAGGCAGGATGATGGCCGACTCCCCGGTGATGAATGGCAGGCATGCCGATCTGTGGGCATCTCATAACCAGATCGTCCTGGAACCTCCTGAAACAAATGATCCAGAGGTAAGACATACGAGACGCTGCGCTCTCACTGCACTATAGGCGCTTCTACACAGAAGACGGATCCTCTGCTGGCTGTAATGAGCGACTGACAGTATAGCTGCCAGTCAGTCCTCGTTCTGCCTTTCGCGGTATGGAGGATCACTAGTATTGGGACGACCGGTCACTAATATTGATCATCCTTCACCAGCAGCAGCTCTTGTCAGCAGCCGCCCCCCTAATTACACGGAGGAAGTCCTGCCAACGAATGAGCATTTTTATGCCCCCATGAAAGACCCAGTCAGCCGGTGAGCGAGCGTTCTGAATGTTCATCAGCTGATTGGGGCGCATTCAGGCGGGCCGATGATCGGGGAGATAAACCTTCTGACAAATGTGTGTTCCCATGTAAAAGGGTCTTAAAGAATGAGCTGCACATCCAAGACTCCAAGGTATCTTGGTTCTCTACATCGGGTAATAGATGCTGGGCGCTGACCACTAATGGAATCTATTATGTTGGCCATTGCAGTTGTCATCCAGCTTTCCATGGATTCTGCATGTCATGGAAACCTGCATTATGCCGTGTTACACTCCACAGTATAGGAGGGATTTGTGTCATTCAGGCTGCCTTCACATGGGTGAGAAAATCACGTATTGCGAGACGCACAAATCTCGCACGACTATGAACTACGTTCTTTTGATCCGGGGTAATATACATTCTTTCTTTTTTGTTCTCCTCCCCCGCTGCATGTCCTATGATTGGGTGTTCCCTCAGAACGTCTCACCCGTTGTTTTCAATGGGGCCAGAAAGATCACACAGCGTGCCATGCGAGGTTTCCCATTGGATCGCGACTGTAGTGAAGTTATGGGAGGCAGTTATGACACGAAACGCCTAGCATCCGCAGGGACATCGCACAAGCGTGATATCGGGACGAGTTTCCTTGCCTGAAATATCGCTCAGCTGTGTGAAACTAGTCTCAGTGGAGAAACTAAAGCTAGATGTAACCCTCCTTAAAGTGACCCTCCAGTCCTAGACAAACAAAGATGGCCACACCGGTTCTCTATCTGCTGCACACTGTGAATTAGTACACATCGGTAGTCTAAGACACTACACCTGCTGTGATTGGTCAGAGTTGCCCACACAGGTGAGGCTCATAAAAGGAGAGACGTAAAGACGGGTTCAGTCCCCCCCTTCCTTATTATTTTTTTTCCTTCATTTTGGTTGACTTCTGGTTTGAACAACTGCACATGTGAGCACATCCTTAGACTGCGGCTGCATACTAACACACATGTGAGCACATCCTTAGACTGCGGCTGCATACTAACACACATGTGAGCACATCCTTAGACTGCGGCTGCATACTAACACACATGTGAGCACATCCTTAGACTGCGGCTGCATACTAACACACATGTGAGCACATCCTTAGACTGCGGCTGCATACTAACACACATGTGAGCACATCCTTAGACTGCGGCTGCATACTAACACACATGTGAGCACATCCTTAGACTGCGGCTGCATACTAACACACATGTGAGCACATCCTTAGACTGCGGCTGCATACTAACACACATGTGAGCGCATCCTTAGACTGCGGCTGCATACTAACACACATGTGAGCGCATCCTTAGACTGCGGCTGCATACTAACACACATGTGAGCGCATCCTTAGACTGCGGCTGCATACTAACACACATGTGAGCGCATCCTTAGACTGCGGCTGCATACTAACACACATGTGAGCGCATCCTTAGACTGCGGCTGCATACTAACACACATGTGAGCGCATCCTTAGACCGCGGCTGCAAACTAACACACATGTGAGCGCATCCTTAGACCGCGGCTGCATACTAACACACATGTGAGCGCATCCTTAGACCGCGGCTGCATACTAACACACATGTGAGCGCATCCTTAGACCGCGGCTGCATACTAACACACATGTGAGCGCATCCTTAGACCGCGGCTGCATACTAACACACATGTGAGCGCATCCTTAGACCGCGGCTGCATACTAACACACATGTGAGCGCATCCTTAGACCGCGGCTGCATACTAACACACATGTGAGCACATCCTTAGACCGCGGCTGCATACTAACACACATGTGAGCACATCCTTAGACCGCGGCTGCATACTAACACACATGTGCATCAGATAGTCATAGCGGCTCGGCCGTCTGTCCAGGGCTGGAGGGTCGCTTTAAGGGAGTATTCCGATCTTATACACAGGTGATATGTTGGTAATGTAGGTCAGCACTTTACCATCTCTGGGCTCCTCGCTGGTGGATGAAGTGACGGCAGCACTGATCTAGCACTGTGTCCTGTTCACTGCTTATCCGTGCCCAACAGCGCCCTCACCAGGCGTTGTGCAGAAACTACAGTGTGACTGCGTCACTTATATAGGGCTGGCTACACTTCCCTCACAGACGGGGGTCTTTTGTACATATTCCTGACTGAATAAAGGTTGCCAGAAGCTGTGGACATCCGGGGTATTGTGGATGTGTTGTGGAGAGCTGGATCCGTCACCTGATGGACTTTATTCTACTTTTATCTTGTGGTTTCAGGTTCTCTGCAGACTTTGCAGTGTACACGGCTCTGGTAGAGCCTCATGGACGGATCATGGGACTGGACCTGCCTGATAGGGGCATCTTACCCCATGGGGGGCTTCATGACTGGCAAGAAGAAAATCTCCACCACATCCATCTTCTTTGAATCTATGCCTTACTAGGTAAGCAGCCATTGCAGCGGGTCCTTGCAGAGCTCTAGTGATGGCCGTTACACTGAGTACATCCTTGTATGTGACTTATTTAGTGGTTTCATGCACTCTGTCTATACGGCTCTTCTATTATGAGATGATTTATGCGGCCGCGTTTCACACTCTTAGGCCTCATGTCCACGGGCAAAAGAAGAATTAAAATCCGGGATGCATTGACCACCCGCGGGTAGATAAATACCCGCGGATGGTCAATAAAAGGGATTTAAAAAAAAACGGAGCATGAGAAAATCTGGACCATGCTCCATTTTCGTGCGGGTCTCCCGCAGGCTTGTATTGAAGCCTATGGAAGCCGTCTAGATCCGCGGGAGACCTAAAATAAGAATTAACTCACCCGCAGCGGGCCGGGAGGGTCTTCTCTTCCTCACGACCGGATCTTTTTTGCGTCGGCTCGGCGGATGTGCCCGGCGCATGCGCGCGGCACGCCGGCGAAGTGCCACCGGCGTGCCGAGTTCATCCGCCGGCCGAAAGAGAAGATCCGGCCGTGAGGAAGAGAAGACCTTCCCGGTCCGCTGCGGGTGAGTTAATTCTTTTAAATTCCTATTTTCAGCCCTCATGTCCGCGGGGCAGGAGGGACCTGCTGCAGATTCTCCATGTAGAATCCGTAGCGGGCCTGATTTTCCCCGTGGACATGAGGCCTTATACAGGTGAATCCAAACACCGGTTATATAGACTGCGACAAACTAGAGGAAAATGCCCGCTTGTTTCATCCCAAACTGATCATTGCTGGTGAGTACTACAACCTCCATCATCGATTTACATCAATTCATCAAATGTGTCACCTGTATTGTTGTAAAAGTTTACAATAAAGAGTTTTGAACCTTGTGATATTTTTCCTTTCCCTGTCTAAGGCGTCAGCTGCTACTCCCGGGATTTGGACTATGCTCGGATGAGGGCGATTGCTGATGAAAACAATGCTATTCTCATGGCTGACATGGCGCACATCAGCGGGTTGGTGGCAGCCGGAGTCGTGCCTTCTCCTTTTGAACACTGTGATGTTGTGACCACCACAACCCACAAGACCCTGCGCGGCTGCCAAGCTGGCGTTATCTTTTACCGGAAGGGTGAGTTGTTCTCCTCAGGGAGATGGAATGAGGGACTTCTACGAATGCTGAACTGATGTGATTTCTTCAGGCGTCCGCAGTCTGGATCCAAAGACGGGGAAGGAAATGATGTACAATTATGAGAGCCTGATCAATCAAGCTGTGTTTCCTGGCCTACAAGGTGGACCCCATAATCACGCTATTGCAGGTACGACCCACCGACATTAAATGGGCTTTATGGTGTATCCACCACCCACCAAACGTTTATGGTTTCATCAGATATATTCCACATGGTGATCTATTACAGGTATTGCTGTGACACTAAAACAAGCGATGACCCCAGAGTTCAGGTTGTACCAGAAACAGGTTCTCTCTAATTGCCGGGCGTTGGCAAGTGCATTGGAAGAGCTCGGTTATCACATTGTTACTGGTGAGATTTGTTACAGTTTCCGCATTATGATATTATAGAAGGGAATGTTTTACAGAGCAGATGTGCCGATACACGGGGGGGAATGTAAGAAATCACTGCTGCTCATCAATGAGCGGGTTGTTCACCATGAACAGGTCCACCACTAAGAAACTGTAGGAAGCATGAAGCAATATGTGGCACCCAGTGATATCGGGTGTTTGTTTAAAGGGGTTTTCTGGGTATTCGATATTGTCAAATCAGTGGAGTGGGCTGACTTCTGGCATCAGCTTTTTAATGGGGATGCGATGCTTGGGTGAGCGCTGCGGCCTCTTTATTGGATACCAGACACAGTGTTGCGCAGTGTGTAGTGCTGGTTACTTGTATTGCTGCTCAGTTTCATTCAGTTGAATGGGAATGAGTTATATAAATGTCATGGCACGGATGAATGTGACATCACAGGCTGAGGGCTTATTTACACGAGCGTATACCGGTCAGGTTTTCACGCCCAGCCGATATACGCTTACATCTAAGCAGTTGCCCCCTTCCCTCCCCTCACCGGCTCTCTGCCTCTCTCCTCCAGTCCAGTGTCTGCAATAGGAGTGGGTGGGATGTGGGCGGAGCTAAGCGACACTCTGTCCCGCCCACTCCCATTGCTGGCTATGGACAAGGGTCGGTGAAGCTCCTCCCCTGTTCTGCCTACTCCCATTGAAACCGCTCGAGGGGAGGAGAGAAACAGAGTCGGTGAGTGGGAGGGGGGGGAGTGCTCAGATGAAAGCGTGTAGCAGCCAGCCATGAAAACGACGGCTGATATACGCTCGTGTAAATAAGCCCTCAGGAAGAGGTCCCAGAGCTCACCCCTTCAACACGTGGTTCTAAACTCTGTTACATTGTTTATGGTTTTCGCTTGTCTACTTGCTGCTCCTACTGCTTGCGTACAAACTGGCTAGCTTGGTGCCTGCAGGAGGGGAACAGCTGGTAGGAGGAGCTCACACTTTCTTGCTTAGTGTCTGCCTCCTAGTGGCAGTAGCTATACCCCATGGTCCTAAGCGGTGTCCCCCAATAGACGAGACAGATTTTATTTTAGAGGCTTTAGTGTTTTTTTGTTTTTAGTGTATTTCCTATAGAGAGAAGTATGTTAAACGCCATACCTTAAGCATGCGGCACTTCAAAAAAAGACAACATGGACCCAAAAGAAAATGTGTATATACCAAATGTAGGGAATCAAAGTAAAACACTGAAAGAGCATGGCATTCTGTTTGAGGCCCCACTGTCCACTTGTAGAGCCCTTGAGCAGCCAAAACGACAGAGAATCCCCACAAATGATCCCATTTTGAAAACTAGACCCCTTATCGAATTCTTCTAGGGGTGTACTGCATATTTTGACCCCACAGATTTTGAATAAATCTAAGCAAATCAGAAAGGAAAAAATTGTGATTTTCATTTTTTTGGCAATTGTGTCATTTTAAAAACATTTTTTTTTTTTTTACAGCACGCATCAGAATGAAGACTTTCACCCCAAAATGGATCCCCCTGTTTGTCCTGTCTTCAGAGACATGCCCATTGTGGCCCTAATTGTATGTCTGTATACACAACGGGGCCCAAACCGAACAAAGTATCAAACTTCAACTGTCTTTTAACTTTTACCTGATCGCCATTATCCACTGAGACCGCTCACCGGGGCCCTCGGTCACTGCTACAGGCTCTCGGCTGCCTTTAGTAGCCAGGAGCAAGGAGATTTTACATTTCCCAGGCCCTCCCCAACTACTGCACTTGCATCTGCAATTTTGGCACTGGTGCATGCGCCAAATCTAGGGAGAGAACCACGGATAAAGATCAAAGGACCTCGCCAGAGACCTTAGGTACGTAACTCCCCTCATGGATCGGATCAGAGATGGAAAGTGAAACGTTAACTAGTTTTTAAATTAAAGTGATCGCCGTTATCCATTGGATAGCGACATTCACGTGTAAACTCCAGACTCTCGGCTATATTTGGTAGCCAGGAGCACGGAGATTTTAGATTACCCTGGCAATCCACGGCTTTTGTGCATGCGTCCACCATTTTGGAGATGGGCACGTGTGCAGATGCCGGGGTAAGGTCTGCAGATTAATCCGGGGGCCCTAGGTATATCATTTCATCTCCCCTCATGGATATGATGCACGAGGGGAGATGAAACAAACTTTTTTACACTTTTTTTAAACTTTTACATGATCGCTGTTATCCATTGGATAGCAGCGATCATGTGACCGAGAACCGCATACAGCTGCTCTTGGTGACAGCTCCCTGCTCTCAGCTACTCATACTAGCCAGGAGTAGAGAGTTTTTAAATTTCCTGAGCCTCCTTGCCCTGTGCACTGGCGCCGGCGTCAGGTCCTAGAGGACCAGAACGCCGCGGGACATCACGGAGTATGTCTCTCTAGATGGCAGACAGCGCTGTACATTGCACGGTGGCCTAGATTGGTACTGCATGCTAAGTCTTATTGAATGGTTCAAGACTTGGCCTATATCACTGCGAGTCACTGTGCAGTATACGGAACTATCTGTTTCCTGCAGCCAAATGGCAAGAAGTGGGACAACCCCTCTAACTTGGTTGAAACAACTCTAACTGCTTCTTGTTTTGTCAGAATTACTGGACATAAATGTGTGCTCCGTCACTTCACAGGAGGTTCTAATAATCATCTCATCCTCGTGGACCTGAAGAACAAGAAGACAGATGGAGGAAGAGCAGAGAAGGTCCTTGAAGCCTGCGCCATTGCTTGCAACAAGAACACCTGCCCAGGTGAGTGCAGCTCTATTGGAGGTGTGAAGTAAGTGATACAACTATGGAAACGGGGCAGCGGATCCGTATCCTGTGGATTCATGAGGAACTAAACCTGATTAATGTCAGTCAGAGGTTCGGATGTGAAATCTATTTTGAAGTCTTTCTAAGCCACGCAGACTGCACCATGTCATTGATGAATGTTTTCCGCTACCTGTGCCCTCGGCAGGTGACAAGAGGGCTCTTCATCCCAGTGGCCTTCCCGAGGATTCCGAGAAGACAACTTCAAGAAAGTTGCACATTTCATTCATCAAAGTGAGTAGTTCATGTTATGTGGATGTTCCCACACATGGGCTGCATTCAGACAACTCCAACGTGAATGGCAGATGCTCCCAAGTAGCCTTACTAAGAGCCGCTGCAGGAATATGCTTTATCAGCCATCTGATGAATTGTGTGAAGTTCACCGTATTTGGTGCACTTTATTTTGTGGTGATAGGAAAGTACTAAATCTGCCGGCATCCTGCTACAGTGGCTGGAATCAGAGTTCTCTACTACACCAAAATCCTAATACTTCGGAGAAGAAAGATTAACACTTTATTTAAACCTCGTGGCGGGAAGACCATTGTTCCCTGTTGAGTATATACCCGCACCCGTATGCAATTATATTGCTTAGCGATGATGCGTATACACGCCGCCCATATGCAACGCTATAGGTAATATAAACAAAAAAAAAAATACAAGGTGTACTCTTCATGACTGCCTGCGTGAGTACAAGCCCATTCACAGTGCAATTTTGCCGCCATATGCAGACGTACATAGGATCACGGCCAGTAAAGCGCTGCAGGAGCCCTGTGGCACTTAACGCTTTTGGCCGTGTGAGCCCGATCATACATGTTGTAGCAAATCACGACTGATGCGATGGCTTCCGTGATGCCACTGATCACACATAGTGGGTGATAAGGGGGGCATATAAACAGTAACACTCCCCCAGAGAAATACAAGGGAAGGTCCGGGGAACGTGGAGGCCAAGGAAGCAGTTCACTGACGTCACCATGTGCCTGACCAACCCATCTGTTTGGTAGTCGCCTATCGAGCTGACTTCTCACTTCACCCGTCCTGTTGGAAGATGAACCCTGGGATTTCCTGTTCCAGCTGCGGCTGAAGCCATATCCGTAGCGTCCAGGTACGAAATCCCCAATTGTTTCATCAAGAAAGAAGAAGTGGCCGTAGACTGTCCTGCAGGTTATAGCGCACAACACATTCACCTCGGGGGAGTCCTTACGTACATATTATAGTAGTTATATTCTTGTACATAGGGGGCAGTATTATAGTAGTTATATTCTTGTGCATAGGGAGCAGTATTATAGTAGTTATATTCTTGTACATAGGAGGCAGTATTATAGTAGTTATATTGTTGTACATAGGAGCAGTATTAGAGTAGTTATATTCTTGTACATAGGGGCAGTATTATAGTAGTTATATTCTTGTACATAGGGGGCAGTATTATAGTAGTTATATTGTTGTACATAGGAGGCAGTATTATAGTAGTTATATTCTTGTACATAGGGGGCAGTATTATAGTAGTTATATTGTTGTACATAGGAGCAGTATTAGAGTAGTTATATTCTTGTACATAGGAGGCAGTATTATAGTAGTTATATTCTTGTACATAGGGGGCAGTATTATAGTAGTTATATTGTTGTACATAGGAGCAGTATTATAGTAGTTATATTGTTGTACATAGGAGGCAGTATTATAGTAGTTATATTCTGGTACATAGGAGGCAGTATTATAGTAGTTATATTGTTGTACATAGGAGCAGTATTAGAGTAGTTATATTCTTGTACATAGGAGGCAGTATTATAGTAGTTATATTCTTGTACATAGGGGGCAGTATTATAGTAGTTATATTCTTGTACATAGGGGACAGTATTATAGTAGTTATATTCTTGTACATAGGGGGCAGTATTGTAGTTATATTCTTGTACATAGGAGGCAGTATTATAGTAGTTATATCCTTGTACATAGGGGGCAGTATTATAGTAGTTATATCCTTGTACATAGGGGGCAATACTATAGTAGGTATATCCTTTTACATAGGAGGCAATATTATAGTAGTTATATTCTTGTACATAGGGGGCAGTACTATAGTAGGTATATTCTTGTACGTAAGAGGCAGTATTATAGTAGTTATATTCTTGTACATAGGGGGCAGTATTATAGTAGTTATACTCTTGTACATAGGAAGCAGTATTATAGTAGTTATATTCTTGTACATAGCCAGCAGTATTATAGTAGTTATATTCTTGTACATAGGGAGCATTATTATAGTAGTTATATTCTTGTACATAGGGGGCAGAATTATAGTAGTTAAGTTCTTGTACATAGGGGGCAGTATTATAGTAGTTATATTATTGTACATAGGAACCAGTACTATAGTAGTTATATTCTTGTACATAGCCAGCAGTATTATAGTAGTTATATTCTTGTACATAGGGAGCATTATTATAGTAGTTATATTCTTGTACATAGGGAGCAGTATTATAGTAGTTATATTCTTGTACATAGGGAGCAGTATTATAGTAGTTATATTCTTGTACATAGGGGGCAGTATTATAGTAGTTATATTCTTGTACATAGGGGGCAGTATTATAGTAGTTATATTCTTGTACATAGAAGGCAGTATTATAGTAGTTATATTCTTGTTTATAGGGAGCAGTATTATAGTAGTTATATTCTTGTACATAGGGGGCAGTATTATAGTAGTTATATTCTTGTACATAGGAGCCAGTATTATAGTAGTTATATTCTTGTACATAGGGAGCAGTATTATAGTAGTTATAGTCTTGTACATAGGGGGCAGTATTATAGTAGTTATATTCTTGTACATAGGGGGCAGTACTATAGTAGGTATATTATTGTACATAGGAGGCAGTATTATAGTAGTTATATCCTTGTACATAGGGGGCAATACTGTAGTAGTTATATTCTTGTACATAAGAGCAGGATTATAGTAGTTATATTCTTGTGCATAGGGGGCAGTATTATAGTAGTTATATCCTTGTACATAGAGGGCAGTACTATAGTAGGTATATTCTTGTACGTAAGAGGCAGTATTATAGTAGTTATATTCTTGTACGTAGGGGGGCAGTATTATAGTAGTTATATTCTTGTACATAGGGGGGCAGTATTATAGTAGTTATATTCTTGTACATAGGGGGGCAGTATTATAGTAGTTATATTCTTGTACATAGGGGGGCAGTATTATAGTAGTTATACTCTTGTACGTAGGAAGTAGTATTATAGTAGTTATATTCTTGTATATAGGCAGCAGTATTATAGTAGTTATATTCTTTTATATAGGCAGCAGTATTATAGTAGTTATATTCTTGTACATAGGGGGCAGTATTATAGTAGTTATATTCTTGTACATAGGGGGCAGTATTATAGTAGTTATGTTCTTGTACATAGGCAGCAGAATTATAGTAGTTATATTCTTGTACATATTAGTCAGTATTATAGTAGTTATATTCTTGTACATAGGGGCAGTATTATAGTAGTTATATTCTTGTACATAGGGAGCAGTATGTTAGTAGTTATATTCTTGTACATAGGGGGACAGTATTATAGAAGTTATTTTCTTGTATATAGGCAGCAGTATTATAGTAGTTATATTCTTGTACATAGAAGCAGTATTATAGTAGTTATATCCTTGTACATAGAAGGCAGTATTATAGTAGTTATATTCTTGTACATAGGCAGCAGTATTATAGTAGTTATATTCTTGTACATAGGGAGCATTATTATAGTAGTTATATTCTTGTACGTAGGAAGCAGTATTATAGTAGTTATATTCTTGTATATAGGCAGCAGTATTATAGTAGTTATATTCTTGTACATAGGGAGCAGTATTATAGTAGTTATATTCTTGTACATAGCCAGCAGTATTATAGTAGTTATATTCTTGTACATAGGGAGCATTATTATAGTAGTTATATTCTTGTACATAGGGAGCAGTATTATAGTAGTTATATTCTTGTACATAGGGAGCAGTATTATAGTAGTTATATTCTTGTACATAGGGGGCAGTATTATAGTAGTTGTATTCTTGTACATAGGGGGCAGTATTATAGTAGTTATATTCTTGTACATAGGGGGCAGTATTATAGTAGTTATAATCTTGTTTATAGGGAGCAGTATTATAGTAGTTATATTCTTGTACATAGGGGGCAGTATTATAGTAGTTATATTCTTGTACATAGAAGCAGTATTATAGTAGTTTTATTCTTGTACATAGAAGCAGTATTATAGTAGTTATATTCTTGTACATAGGGGGCAGTATTATAGTAGTTATATTCTTGTACATAGGGAGCAGTAGTAGAGTAGTTATATTCTTGTACATAGGGGGCAGTATTATAATAGTTATATTCTTGTACATAGGGGGCAGTATTATAGTAGTTATATTCTTGTACATAGGAGCCAGTATTATAGTAGTTATATTCTTGTACATAGGGAGCAGTATTATAGTAGTTATATTCTTGTACATAGGGGGCAGTATTATAGTAGTTATATTCTTGTACATAGGAGCCAGTATTATAGTAGTTATATTCTTGTACATAGGGGGCAGTATTATAGTAGTTATATTCTTGTACATAGGGGGCAGCATTATAGTAGTTATATTCTTGTATATAGGAGCCAGTATTATAGTAGTTAGATTCTTGTGCATAGGGGTCAGTATTATAATATGTATATTCTTGTGCATAGGGGTCAGTATTATAGTATGTATATTCTTGTGCATAGGGGGCAGTATTATAGTAGTTATATTCTTGTACATAGGGGGCAGTATTATAGTAGTTAGATTCTTGTACATAGGGGGCAGTATTATAGTAGTTAGATTCTTGTACATAGGGGCAGTATTATAGTAGTTATATTCTTGTACATAGGGGGCAGTATTATAGTAGTTATATTCTTGTACATAGGGGGCAGTATTATAGTAGTTATAGTCTTGTACATAGGGGGCAGTATTATAGTAGTTATATTCTTGTACATAGGGGGCAGTACTATAGTAGGTATATTATTGTACATAGGAGGCAGTATTATAGTAGTTATATCCTTGTACATAGGGGGCAATACTGTAGTAGTTATATTCTTGTACATAAGAGCAGGATTATAGTAGTTATATTCTTGTGCATAGGGGGCAGTATTATAGTAGTTATATCCTTGTACATAGAGGGCAGTACTATAGTAGGTATATTCTTGTACGTAAGAGGCAGTATTATAGTAGTTATATTCTTGTACGTAGGGGGGCAGTATTATAGTAGTTATATTCTTGTACATAGGGGGGCAGTATTATAGTAGTTATATTCTTGTACATAGGGGGGCAGTATTATAGTAGTTATATTCTTGTACATAGGGGGGCAGTATTATAGTAGTTATACTCTTGTACGTAGGAAGTAGTATTATAGTAGTTATATTCTTGTATATAGGCAGCAGTATTATAGTAGTTATATTCTTTTATATAGGCAGCAGTATTATAGTAGTTATATTCTTGTACATAGGGGGCAGTATTATAGTAGTTATATTCTTGTACATAGGGGGCAGTATTATAGTAGTTATGTTCTTGTACATAGGCAGCAGAATTATAGTAGTTATATTCTTGTACATATTAGTCAGTATTATAGTAGTTATATTCTTGTACATAGGGGCAGTATTATAGTAGTTATATTCTTGTACATAGGGAGCAGTATGTTAGTAGTTATATTCTTGTACATAGGGGGACAGTATTATAGAAGTTATTTTCTTGTATATAGGCAGCAGTATTATAGTAGTTATATTCTTGTACATAGAAGCAGTATTATAGTAGTTATATCCTTGTACATAGAAGGCAGTATTATAGTAGTTATATTCTTGTACATAGGCAGCAGTATTATAGTAGTTATATTCTTGTACATAGGGAGCATTATTATAGTAGTTATATTCTTGTACGTAGGAAGCAGTATTATAGTAGTTATATTCTTGTATATAGGCAGCAGTATTATAGTAGTTATATTCTTGTACATAGGGAGCAGTATTATAGTAGTTATATTCTTGTACATAGCCAGCAGTATTATAGTAGTTATATTCTTGTACATAGGGAGCATTATTATAGTAGTTATATTCTTGTACATAGGGAGCAGTATTATAGTAGTTATATTCTTGTACATAGGGAGCAGTATTATAGTAGTTATATTCTTGTACATAGGGGGCAGTATTATAGTAGTTGTATTCTTGTACATAGGGGGCAGTATTATAGTAGTTATATTCTTGTACATAGGGGGCAGTATTATAGTAGTTATAATCTTGTTTATAGGGAGCAGTATTATAGTAGTTATATTCTTGTACATAGGGGGCAGTATTATAGTAGTTATATTCTTGTACATAGAAGCAGTATTATAGTAGTTTTATTCTTGTACATAGAAGCAGTATTATAGTAGTTATATTCTTGTGCATAGGAGCAGTATTATAGTACTTATATTCTTGTACATAGGGAGCAGTAGTAGAGTAGTTATATTCTTGTACATAGGGGGCAGTATTATAATAGTTATATTCTTGTACATAGGGGGCAGTATTATAGTAGTTATATTCTTGTACATAGGGGGCAGTATTATAGTAGTTATATTCTTGTACATAGAAGGCAGTATTATAGTAGTTATATTCTTGTTTATAGGGAGCAGTATTATAGTAGTTATATTCTTGTACATAGGGGGCAGTATTATAGTAGTTATATTCTTGTAAATAGAAGCAGTATTATAGTAGTTATATTCTTGTACATAGAAGCAGTATTATAGTAGTTATAGTC
The DNA here is from genome assembly GCF_035609145.1 of Eleutherodactylus coqui. NCBI lineage: Eukaryota > Metazoa > Chordata > Amphibia > Anura > Eleutherodactylidae > Eleutherodactylus > Eleutherodactylus coqui. The sequence goes on along the minus strand of NC_089844.1, from coordinate 46,542,169 downwards.
TTGTACATAGAAGCAGTATTATAGTAGCTATATTCTTGTACATAGAAGCAGTATTACAGTAGTTATATTCTTGTACATAGGAGCAGTATTATAGTAGTTATATTCTTGTACATAGGGAGCAGTAGTAGAGTAGTTATATTGTTGTACATAGGGGGCAGTATTTTAGTAGTTATATCCTTGTACATAGGAGCCAGTATTATAGTAGTTATATTCTTGTACATAGGGGCCAGTATTATAGTAGTTATATTTTTGTACATAGGGGCAGTATTATAGTAGTTATATTCTTGTACATAGGAGCTAGTATTATAGTAGTTATATTCTTTGTACATAGGGGGCAGTATTATAGTAGTTATATTCTTGTGCATAGGGGGCAGTATTATAGTAGTTATATCCTTGTACATAGAGGGCAGTACTATAGTAGGTATATTCTTGTACGTAAGAGGCAGTATTATAGTAGTTATATTCTTGTACATAGGGGGGCAGTATTATAGTAGTTATATTCTTGTACATAGGGGGGCAGTATTATAGTAGTTATACTCTTGTACGTAGGAAGTAGTATTATAGTAGTTATATTCTTGTATATAGGCAGCAGTATTATAGTAGTTATATTCTTTTATATAGGCAGCAGTATTATAGTAGTTATATTCTTCTACATAGGCAGCAGTATTATAGTAGTTATATTCTTGTACATAGGGGGCAGAATTATAGTAGTTATATTCTTGTACATAGGCGGCAGTATTATAGTAGTTATATACTTGTACATAGGGAGCAGTATTATAGTAGTTATATTCTTGTACATAGGCAGCAGTATTATAGTAGTTATATTCTTGTACATAGGGGGCAGTATTATAGTAGTTATATTCTTGTACATATTAGTCAGTATTATAGTAGTTATATTCTTGTACATAGGGGCAGTATTATAGTAGTTATATTCTTGTACATAGGAGCAGTATGTTAGTAGTTATATTCTTGTACATAGGGGGGCAGTATTATAGTAGTTATATTCTTATACATAGAAGCAGTATTATAGTAGTTATATTCTTGTACATAGAAGGCAGTATTATAGTAGTTATATTCTTGTACATAGAAGGCAGTATTATAGTAGTTATATTCTTGTATATAGGGAGCATTATTATAGTAGTTATATTCTTGTACGTAGGAAGCAGTATTATAGTAGTTATATTCTTGTATATAGGCAGCAGTATTATAGTAGTTATATTCTTGTACATAGGGAGCAGTATTATAGTAGTTATCTTCTTGTACATAGCCAGCAGTATTATAGTAGTTATATTCTTGTACATAGGGAGCATTATTATAGTAGTTATATTCTTGTACATAGGGAGCAGTATTATAGTAGTTATATTCTTGTACATAGGGAGCAGTATTATAGTAGTTATATTCTTGTACATAGTGGGCAGTATTATAGTAGTTGTATTCTTGTACATAGGGGGCAGTATTATAGTAGTTGTATTCTTGTACATAGGGGGCAGTATTATAGTAGTTATATTCTTGTACATAGGGGGCAGTATTATACTAGTTATATTCTTGTACATAGGGGCCAGTATTATAGTAGTTATATTTTTGTACATAGGGGCAGTATTATAGTAGTTATATTCTTGTACATAGGAGCTAGTATTATAGTAGTTATATTCTTTGTACATAGGGGGCAGTATTATAGTAGTTATATTCTTGTGCATAGGGGGCAGTATTATAGTAGTTATATCCTTGTACATAGAGGGCAGTACTATAGTAGGTATATTCTTGTACGTAAGAGGCAGTATTATAGTAGTTATATTCTTGTACATAGGGGGGCAGTATTATAGTAGTTATATTCTTGTACATAGGGGGGCAGTATTATAGTAGTTATACTCTTGTACGTAGGAAGTAGTATTATAGTAGTTATATTCTTGTATATAGGCAGCAGTATTATAGTAGTTATATTCTTTTATATAGGCAGCAGTATTATAGTAGTTATATTCTTCTACATAGGCAGCAGTATTATAGTAGTTATATTCTTGTACATAGGGGGCAGAATTATAGTAGTTATATTCTTGTACATAGGCGGCAGTATTATAGTAGTTATATTCTTGTACATAGGGAGCAGTATTATAGTAGTTATATTCTTGTACATAGAAGCAGTATTATAGTAGTTATATCCTTGTACATAGAAGGCAGTATTATAGTAGTTATATTCTTGTACATAGGCAGCAGTATTATAGTAGTTATATTCTTGTACATAGGGAGCATTATTATAGTAGTTATATTCTTGTACGTAGGAAGCAGTATTATAGTAGTTATATTCTTGTATATAGGCAGCAGTATTATAGTAGTTATATTCTTGTACATAGGGAGCAGTATTATAGTAGTTATATTCTTGTACATAGCCAGCAGTATTATAGTAGTTATATTCTTGTACATAGGGAGCATTATTATAGTAGTTATATTCTTGTACATAGGGAGCAGTATTATAGTAGTTATATTCTTGTACATAGGGAGCAGTATTATAGTAGTTATATTCTTGTACATAGGGGGCAGTATTATAGTAGTTGTATTCTTGTACATAGGGGGCAGTATTATAGTAGTTATATTCTTGTACATAGGGGGCAGTATTATAGTAGTTATAATCTTGTTTATAGGGAGCAGTATTATAGTAGTTATATTCTTGTACATAGGGGGCAGTATTATAGTAGTTATATTCTTGTACATAGAAGCAGTATTATAGTAGTTTTATTCTTGTACATAGAAGCAGTATTATAGTAGTTATATTCTTGTACATAGGGGGCAGTATTATAGTAGTTATATTCTTGTACATAGGGAGCAGTAGTAGAGTAGTTATATTCTTGTACATAGGGGGCAGTATTATAATAGTTATATTCTTGTACATAGGGGGCAGTATTATAGTAGTTATATTCTTGTACATAGGAGCCAGTATTATAGTAGTTATATTCTTGTACATAGGGAGCAGTATTATAGTAGTTATATTCTTGTACATAGGGGGCAGTATTATAGTAGTTATATTCTTGTACATAGGAGCCAGTATTATAGTAGTTATATTCTTGTACATAGGGGGCAGTATTATAGTAGTTATATTCTTGTACATAGGGGGCAGCATTATAGTAGTTATATTCTTGTATATAGGAGCCAGTATTATAGTAGTTAGATTCTTGTGCATAGGGGTCAGTATTATAATATGTATATTCTTGTGCATAGGGGTCAGTATTATAGTATGTATATTCTTGTGCATAGGGGGCAGTATTATAGTAGTTATATTCTTGTACATAGGGGGCAGTATTATAGTAGTTAGATTCTTGTACATAGGGGGCAGTATTATAGTAGTTAGATTCTTGTACATAGGGGCAGTATTATAGTAGTTATATTCTTGTACATAGGGGGCAGTATTATAGTAGTTATATTCTTGTACATAGGGGGCAGTATTATAGTAGTTATAGTCTTGTACATAGGGGGCAGTATTATAGTAGTTATATTCTTGTACATAGGGGGCAGTACTATAGTAGGTATATTATTGTACATAGGAGGCAGTATTATAGTAGTTATATCCTTGTACATAGGGGGCAATACTGTAGTAGTTATATTCTTGTACATAAGAGCAGGATTATAGTAGTTATATTCTTGTGCATAGGGGGCAGTATTATAGTAGTTATATCCTTGTACATAGAGGGCAGTACTATAGTAGGTATATTCTTGTACGTAAGAGGCAGTATTATAGTAGTTATATTCTTGTACGTAGGGGGGCAGTATTATAGTAGTTATATTCTTGTACATAGGGGGGCAGTATTATAGTAGTTATATTCTTGTACATAGGGGGGCAGTATTATAGTAGTTATATTCTTGTACATAGGGGGGCAGTATTATAGTAGTTATACTCTTGTACGTAGGAAGTAGTATTATAGTAGTTATATTCTTGTATATAGGCAGCAGTATTATAGTAGTTATATTCTTTTATATAGGCAGCAGTATTATAGTAGTTATATTCTTGTACATAGGGGGCAGTATTATAGTAGTTATATTCTTGTACATAGGGGGCAGTATTATAGTAGTTATGTTCTTGTACATAGGCAGCAGAATTATAGTAGTTATATTCTTGTACATATTAGTCAGTATTATAGTAGTTATATTCTTGTACATAGGGGCAGTATTATAGTAGTTATATTCTTGTACATAGGGAGCAGTATGTTAGTAGTTATATTCTTGTACATAGGGGGACAGTATTATAGAAGTTATTTTCTTGTATATAGGCAGCAGTATTATAGTAGTTATATTCTTGTACATAGAAGCAGTATTATAGTAGTTATATCCTTGTACATAGAAGGCAGTATTATAGTAGTTATATTCTTGTACATAGGCAGCAGTATTATAGTAGTTATATTCTTGTACATAGGGAGCATTATTATAGTAGTTATATTCTTGTACGTAGGAAGCAGTATTATAGTAGTTATATTCTTGTATATAGGCAGCAGTATTATAGTAGTTATATTCTTGTACATAGGGAGCAGTATTATAGTAGTTATATTCTTGTACATAGCCAGCAGTATTATAGTAGTTATATTCTTGTACATAGGGAGCATTATTATAGTAGTTATATTCTTGTACATAGGGAGCAGTATTATAGTAGTTATATTCTTGTACATAGCTGCCAGCCTACCACTGAGGCTGGTGCTGATACTTTGTTATTTTGTTCCTGCTTTCTTACCAGGGGGGAAACTGGGTTTACTTTATTTTTTGATCTACCTAGTGTTAGGATTGACTACCTCCCTCTTGTAAGAGGTTACTTTTTCCCGATTTGGGGATTAACCTATTAGCCAGAAGCTGTTTTTGTTACCCAACCTCGGGATTAACTTATTAGCCAGAAGCTGTTTCTTTGGTTAAAAAATCTTTGATGGTTCCTGATGAGGCTACGCCATTTTTAGCCGAAACGCGTTGAACCAACTATGTTTGAACAAACCAACTATTTTTGAACCTACGAAGTAATTGAATTGGCAGTTTGGCGTACTGCATGGCTCTTTGATAGGCTACAGCTCACAAAAATATTCCTTTTCCGGTGAGCCATATGCCTTAATGCCAGCTTTATGCCTGATTCCCTTTGGAACTAGCTTAATTAGTGTGATCATTATCACACTCACGGCATTTTTTGTGACACTAAAGGCAGCTTTTTCTCTATGGGAGGATTAACGTTTGGGCTCTATAAAACGGATATATGTCCTCCATCTACTGACTAGCTGCAGTTGTCCTAATAAGCCGGGAACACTATCTTTAGTGAGCCGACCCAATTTCTAATTGTTTTAGCTCTAGGACTTGTACCAACGAATACAGAGATAGAAATTTGGATACCGTTGATACAAAATTATTGGTTTCCTAGGCGTTTCATACACTGCTTTCCCCTTCTAAAATATAGGGGTGCAGCTTTTTTATGTAATTGTGTGTCTAGAATTTAGGACTTTGTGGTACAAATTCCTTTTTATTTTAGTTTTGATTAAAAGTTATGTTTTAGAGACACTACAGAACCCTACTGTGACAAAATTATATTCTTGTACATAGGGAGCAGTATTATAGTAGTTATATTCTTGTACATAGGGGGCAGTATTATAGTAGTTGTATTCTTGTACATAGGGGGCAGTATTATAGTAGTTATATTCTTGTACATAGGGGGCAGTATTATAGTAGTTATAATCTTGTTTATAGGGAGCAGTATTATAGTAGTTATATTCTTGTACATAGGGGGCAGTATTATAGTAGTTATATTCTTGTACATAGAAGCAGTATTATAGTAGTTTTATTCTTGTACATAGAAGCAGTATTATAGTAGTTATATTCTTGTGCATAGGAGCAGTATTATAGTACTTATATTCTTGTACATAGGGAGCAGTAGTAGAGTAGTTATATTCTTGTACATAGGGGGCAGTATTATAATAGTTATATTCTTGTACATAGGGGGCAGTATTATAGTAGTTATATTCTTGTACATAGGGGGCAGTATTATAGTAGTTAAATTCTTGTACATAGAAGGCAGTATTATAGTAGTTATATTCTTGTTTATAGGGAGCAGTATTATAGTAGTTATATTCTTGTACATAGGGGGCAGTATTATAGTAGTTATATTCTTGTAAATAGAAGCAGTATTATAGTAGTTATATTCTTGTACATAGAAGCAGTATTATAGTAGTTATATTCTTGTACATAGAAGCAGTATTATAGTAGCTATATTCTTGTACATAGAAGCAGTATTACAGTAGTTATATTCTTGTACATAGGAGCAGTATTATAGTAGTTATATTCTTGTACATAGGGAGCAGTAGTAGAGTAGTTATATTGTTGTACATAGGGGGCAGTATTTTAGTAGTTATATCCTTGTACATAGGAGCCAGTATTATAGTAGTTATATTCTTGTACATAGGGGCCAGTATTATAGTAGTTATATTTTTGTACATAGGGGCAGTATTATAGTAGTTATATTCTTGTACATAGGAGCTAGTATTATAGTAGTTATATTCTTTGTACATAGGGGGCAGTATTATAGTAGTTATATTCTTGTGCATAGGGGGCAGTATTATAGTAGTTATATCCTTGTACATAGAGGGCAGTACTATAGTAGGTATATTCTTGTACGTAAGAGGCAGTATTATAGTAGTTATATTCTTGTACATAGGGGGGCAGTATTATAGTAGTTATATTCTTGTACATAGGGGGGCAGTATTATAGTAGTTATACTCTTGTACGTAGGAAGTAGTATTATAGTAGTTATATTCTTGTATATAGGCAGCAGTATTATAGTAGTTATATTCTTTTATATAGGCAGCAGTATTATAGTAGTTATATTCTTCTACATAGGCAGCAGTATTATAGTAGTTATATTCTTGTACATAGGGGGCAGAATTATAGTAGTTATATTCTTGTACATAGGCGGCAGTATTATAGTAGTTATATTCTTGTACATAGGGAGCAGTATTATAGTAGTTATATTCTTGTACATAGGCAGCAGTATTATAGTAGTTATATTCTTGTACATAGGGGGCAGTATTATAGTAGTTATATTCTTGTACATATTAGTCAGTATTATAGTAGTTATATTCTTGTACATAGGGGCAGTATTATAGTAGTTATATTCTTGTACATAGGAGCAGTATGTTAGTAGTTATATTCTTGTACATAGGGGGGCAGTATTATAGTAGTTATATTCTTGTACATAGAAGCAGTATTATAGTAGTTATATTCTTGTACATAGAAGGCAGTATTATAGTAGTTATATTCTTGTACATAGAAGGCAGTATTATAGTAGTTATATTCTTGTATATAGGGAGCATTATTATAGTAGTTATATTCTTGTACGTAGGAAGCAGTATTATAGTAGTTATATTCTTGTATATAGGCAGCAGTATTATAGTAGTTATATTCTTGTACATAGGGAGCAGTATTATAGTAGTTATCTTCTTGTACATAGCCAGCAGTATTATAGTAGTTATATTCTTGTACATAGGGAGCATTATTATAGTAGTTATATTCTTGTACATAGGGAGCAGTATTATAGTAGTTATATTCTTGTACATAGGGAGCAGTATTATAGTAGTTATATTCTTGTACATAGTGGGCAGTATTATAGTAGTTGTATTCTTGTACATAGGGGGCAGTATTATAGTAGTTGTATTCTTGTACATAGGGGGCAGTATTATAGTAGTTATATTCTTGTACATAGGGGGCAGTATTATACTAGTTATATTCTTGTACATAGGGGCCAGTATTATAGTAGTTATATTTTTGTACATAGGGGCAGTATTATAGTAGTTATATTCTTGTACATAGGAGCTAGTATTATAGTAGTTATATTCTTTGTACATAGGGGGCAGTATTATAGTAGTTATATTCTTGTGCATAGGGGGCAGTATTATAGTAGTTATATCCTTGTACATAGAGGGCAGTACTATAGTAGGTATATTCTTGTACGTAAGAGGCAGTATTATAGTAGTTATATTCTTGTACATAGGGGGGCAGTATTATAGTAGTTATATTCTTGTACATAGGGGGGCAGTATTATAGTAGTTATACTCTTGTACGTAGGAAGTAGTATTATAGTAGTTATATTCTTGTATATAGGCAGCAGTATTATAGTAGTTATATTCTTTTATATAGGCAGCAGTATTATAGTAGTTATATTCTTCTACATAGGCAGCAGTATTATAGTAGTTATATTCTTGTACATAGGGGGCAGAATTATAGTAGTTATATTCTTGTACATAGGCGGCAGTATTATAGTAGTTATATTCTTGTACATAGGGAGCAGTATTATAGTAGTTATATTCTTGTACATAGGCAGCAGTATTATAGTAGTTATATTCTTGTACATAGGGGGCAGTATTATAGTAGTTATATTCTTGTACATATTAGTCAGTATTATAGTAGTTATATTCTTGTACATAGGGGCAGTATTATAGTAGTTATATTCTTGTACATAGGAGCAGTATGTTAGTAGTTATATTCTTGTACATAGGGGGGCAGTATTATAGTAGTTATATTCTTGTACATAGAAGCAGTATTATAGTAGTTATATTCTTGTACATAGAAGGCAGTATTATAGTAGTTATATTCTTGTACATAGAAGGCAGTATTATAGTAGTTATATTCTTGTATATAGGGAGCATTATTATAGTAGTTATATTCTTGTACGTAGGAAGCAGTATTATAGTAGTTATATTCTTGTATATAGGCAGCAGTATTATAGTAGTTATATTCTTGTACATAGGGAGCAGTATTATAGTAGTTATCTTCTTGTACATAGCCAGCAGTATTATAGTAGTTATATTCTTGTACATAGGGGGCAGTATTATAGTAGTTATATTGTTGTACATAGGGGACAGTATTATAGTAGTTATATTCTTGTACATAGGAGCAGTAGTAGAGCAGTTATATTCTTGTACATAGGAGCAGTAGTAGAGTAGTTATATTCTTGTACATAGGAGCAGTAGTAGAGTAGTTATATTCTTGTACATAGGGGCAGTATTATAGTAGTTATATTCTTGTATATAGGGAGCAGTATTATAGTAGTTATATTCTTGTACATAGGGAGCAGTAGTACAGTAGTTATATTGTTGTACATAGGGGACAGTATTATAGTAGTTATATTGTTGTACATAGGAGGCAGTATTATAGTAGTTATATTCTTGTACATAGGAGCAGTAGTAGAGTAGTTATATTCTTGTTCATAGGGGGCAGTATTATAGTAGTTATATTCTTGTATATCGGAGGCAGTATTATAGTAGTTATATTCTTGTATATCGGAGGCAGTATTATAGTAGTTATATTCTTGTACATAGGGGGCAGTATTATAGTAGTAATATTCTTGCACATAGGAGCAGTATTATAGTAGTTATATTCTTGCACATAGGAGCAGTATTATAGTAGTTATATTCTTGCACATAGGAGCAGTATTATAGTAGTTATATTCTTGCACATAGGGGGCAGTATTATAGTAGTTATATTCTTGGACATAGGGGGCAGTATTATAGTAGTTATATTCTTGTACATAGGGGGCAGTATTATAGTAGTTATATTCTCGTACATAGGGGGCAGTATTATAGTAGTTATATTCTTGTACATAGGGGGCAGTATTATAATAGGTATATTCTTGTACATAGGGAGCAGTATTATAGTAGTTATATTCTTGTACATAGGGGGCAGTATTATAGTAGTTATATTCTTGCACTTAGGAGCAGTATTATAGAAGTTATATTCTTGTACATAGGGGGCAGTATTAAAGTAGGTATAATCTTGTAGTTAAGGGGCCATATTCATCTTAATTTGACTACTGAACATAGTCCAATATAGGTGCCTAGCAGTCCCCAGCATTTGCCTGACTGCTGCTTTATTTATTCAAGAGGTGCATGGGACCCTGTTCTTCTGATAAATAGTAGACCCCACTAATCAAACATATATCCTCTATACCTGTAGTGTAAAAAATTCAGATTGATGAATAAAATAATTTGCAGCCTTCACTGCCCCCTGTTGGATGGCCTGGGATATAGCTACACATGCAGGTTTGGATGTGTGTATCCACTGTGGCTGAGCAGAAATGATAGTAAATTAAATCAGTAATCTAAAAAAGCTTTTATCAAAACCGTTGAAATAAATAATGGAGCCGTTGCCTATAACAACCCTTCCAAAGGGCCCAAGGCCTCTGAACAGTAAGTGCTGATCTGGTTGCTGTGGGCCAATCATCTGCGTTTTTAATGCACTAGTTTTAATAAATCTCATCTCTCATTCACAGACCAATCGAGAAGCAGCTATACAAGGAGAATCTACCAGTAGCAGCTATTCAATTTAGAAGTCCAAGTTGTGCATTGTGGTCACATGACTCATTAGCCGTGGAGAAATCTAGATGTACCTATGAAGACCCTCTAGCGATCTCTAGGATGCCAGTCACACAGGAATGCTTCCAGGTTGTTATGCTACAACAGCCATACACACTGGTCAAAGAGGTTTCCTTTGCATTAGAATGACACTCAGGGGCTGGCTGCCAAATTTTAACCTGGGGGCAAGCACACAGCACTGGTCCTTGTGTGGAGACCCTTATGCATGAAAAACAGGAACTGTGTGCAGAAATTGTCAGATACACATAAGAGACATCTGGCTGCAGAATGCAAATACTTTTTGTCTCTGACACCAGGGTAGACAGTTTGGTATGTTAGTGCATGGGAAAGGGGTTATGCAGAGGTGGTACATCTGGGACAACCCCTTTATTCATATTAATCCTTGCCTTTGCTGGCCTTAATATGTAAATGTAAAAAGTACAATATACTGCAGTACTGAAGTATTGCAGTATATTGTAGAAGTGATTAAACAATTGCAAGTTCATGTCCCTTAAGAACACAAAAAAATGTACAATTTAAGTGAAATAAAATGTAAAAAAAAATAAGTGGAAAATTAAAAAAAAAAATCCTTTTCTCATTTTTCCACAAAATGATAAAAAATAAACACAATTGTCACCGCATCTGAAAAAGCCTGAACTTTCTAAGTATCACATTTTTTATCTCACACAGTAAACACTGTCAAAAAAGAAAAATACATAATGCCGAAATAGCATTTTTGGTCACCCCACTGCACAATAAAAATAAATAAAAACTGATGAAAAGTTGTTTGTACTCAAAAATGGTAGCATTCAAAACTACGGCTCGCTCTGCAGAAAACAAGTCCTCACACCCCATCGATGGAAGAGTACAGGTGTCGGGGGGCTCAGAATATAACTACAGAAAGCATCTTTCTTTTTCAAAAAAAGGGATTTTTTTTTTAAAAAGTAGTAAAACCTAAAAAAAACTCTATAAATATAGAATCGCTGTAATGGTACTGACATATAGAATGAAGTTAAGGTCATTTTTAAGTCACTATGTACACTACAAGAGCAACCTCCTCCAACCCCCAACCCCCCTCGAAATGGTATGTAGGCATTATTTTCCATTTCACCCCACTGAAAAATGTATATATTATACGGCACATTAAATGTTACCATTAAAAAGTACAACTTGTCCTGCAAAACCAAACCAGCAGAAAGTGATGAGTTGTAAAATAAAACAGTTCTAGCTCTTGGATAGAGGAGATGAAAAAAACGGAAACTCAAAAAATTTCCAGTAGTTAAAGCATTAAATGTGACGCCTTTTATATAAGGATATCCATATAGTGAATCTGCAGTTACATCTGTCACCATGGCGACAGCATCAGTGACCGACCAATAGGATCGCAGCATTGGTGTTTGAAAGTCTTCCAACTGTCACTTGTGCTCAGTCTGTTAGAGCTCAGCAGTGAGTGACGACGGACAACCGCACGTTTCTGCGTGATCTCAGGTAATGGAATGATGTCTCTTCTATGTTCTAAGGGGTTGTGCCAAGGTATAAGTTTATCCCAAATTATCAGTGGGGGGCCGATGGCTCCATTCACTCAGGGACTGACCAGAACTGTGTTCTTGGGATCGGTGGGTTTCCCAGCAGTCAGACCCCCGCTGATCATAAAGTTACCCCCTCCTGTGGATCCTGTGGAGAGGGGGCTCTTTATAGCTTGGCACAACCCCTTTAATTCAGAGTTCTGGAAAGTTCCTGCTGGCTCTGTTGTATTATCTCCCTGTAATGTAACCCAAAGACGTCTCCGGTATAAGGACTTGTGGGTGGAGCCGGGGCGGTTATGTAATGAACAAATATTTTTGTCTCTATACCACTTATTTTGTGGGGTCTCGTATTTTAGGTGTGCTATGAACAGGGGGTCGCAGTCACTTTCTAAACTTCTGAGGGCGCTATGGAGCTCATGAACCTCCTTAAATCAATTGGCATTGAGCTCTCCTACTCCGACAACGGTGGGGGTCCGGTATACTAACATGATCTGATTATATGAGGATAGCGCCCCCTAGTGCCATTCACAGGGTTCCCTCCTTTCATAGCACAGACCTGCTGGTGATCAGTTGATTACATGGATCCTGCAGCTATCACCAGGTGACTGCCCCCAGCAGGATTAGTGTAGCACTACATGGTGCTCATGTAAATAACTGGGTGTCATGTAATACAGGGTCGCTCAGTCTTACAGAGCAGGAACCCATCTTTAACCCCTTGAGGACACAGCCATTATTTGCCTCTTCATTTTCATGTTTTGTGTCTCCCACTTCTAAGTGTCATAATGTTCCGATTTTTTTGTCGTTTTATTTTTTTTTCATGGCGGTTATAGTTTTTAATGTTACCATTTAATGTACCAAATAATGTCCTGTAAAACTTATATAAGTACTGTATATGCAGCATAGCTGTGTGTATATGAGTACTCTGTATATGCAGCATAGCTCTGTGTGTATATATATATACTGTATATGCAGCATAGCTTTGTGTATATATGTACTGTATATGCAGCATAGCTCTGTGTATATATGTACTGTATATGCAGCATAGCTCTGTGTATATATGTACTGTATATGCAGCATAGCTCTGTGTATATGAGTACTCTGTATATGCAGCATAGCTGTGTGTATATATATATATACTGTATATGCAGCATAGCTTTGTGTATATATGTACTGTATATGCAGCATAGCTCTGTGTATATATGTACTGTATATGCAGCATGGCTCTGTGTATATATGCAGCATAGCTCTGTGTATATAAGTACTGTATATGCAGCATAGCTCTGTGTATATATGTACTGTATATGCAGCATAGCTCTGTGTGTATATATGTACTGTATATGCAGCATAGCTCTGTGTGTATATATGTACTGTATATGCAGCATAGCTCTGTGTGTATATATGTACTGTATATGCAGCATAGCTCTGTGTATATATGTACTGTATATGCAGCATAGCTCTGTGTATATATGTACTTTATATGCAGCATAGCTCTGTGTGTATATATGTACTGTATATGCAGCATAGCTCTGTGTATATATGTACTGTATATGCAGCATAGCTCTGTGTGTATATATGTACTGTATATGCAGCATAGCTCTGTGTATATATGTACTTTATATGCAGCATAGCTCTGTGTGTATATATGTACTGTATATGCAGCATAGCTCTGTGTATATATGTACTGTATATGCAGCATAGCTCTCTGTGTATATATGTACTGTATATGCAGCATAGCTCTGTGTATATACCGGCGTATAAGACGACTTTTGAACCCCGAAAAATCTGCTCTGAAGTTGGGGGTCGTCTTATACGCCGGTAATACAAAAAAAAAAGTGTAAAAAAAAAAAAATCATTACTCACCTCCCCCGGCGTTCTGTCGCGCTCCGGCAGGATGTCGCTCGCTCCTCGTCCCCGGTGCAGCATTGCTTTCTGAATGCGGGGCTTGAAATCCCCGCCTCCAGAAAGCTAATACACACGCCGTCAGCCAGTTACAGCCATTCAATGACCTCATTGAATGGCTGTGATTGGCTGAAGGCGCACGTGTGTTAGTAATCACACCCATTCAATGATGTCATTGAATAGTGTGATTGGCTGAAGCCACGTGTGTTTTAGCCAATCACAGCCATTCAATGATGTCATTGAATGGCTGTAACTGGCTGACGGCGTGTGTATTAGCTTTCTGGAGGCGGGGATTTCAAGCCCCACATTCAGAAAGCAATGCTGTGGCGGGGACGAGGAGCGAGCGACATCCTGCCGGAGCGAGCGACATCCTGCCGGAGCGCGACAGAATGCCGGGGGAGGTGAGTAATGATTTTTTTTTTCTCCACTGTATTACCGGCGTATAAGGTGAAAGTTGTGGGGTCGTCTTATACGCCCCGTCGCCTTATACGCCGGTATATACGGTAAGCACTATATATGCAGCATAGCTCTGTGTGTATATGTACTGTATATGCAGCATAGCTCTGTGTGTATATATGTACTATATATGCAGCATAGCTCTGTGTATATATGTACTGTATATGCAGCATAGCTCTGTGTGTATATATGTACTGTATATGCAGCATAGCTCTGTGTGTATATATGTACTGTATATGCAGCATAGCTCTGTGTGTATATGTACTGTATATGCAGCATAGCTCTGTGTGTATATGTACTGTATATGCAGCATAGCTCTCTGTGTATATATGTACTGTATATGCAGCATAGCTCTCTGTGTATATATGTACTGTATATGCAGCATAGCTCTCTGTGTATATATGTACTGTATATGCAGCATAGCTCTGTGTATATATGTACTGTATATGCAGCATAGCTTTCTGTGTATATAAGTACTGTATATGCAGCATAGCTCTGTGTGTATATATGTACTGTATATGCAGCATAGCTCTGTGTGTATATATGTACTGTATATGCAGCATAGCTCTGTGTGTATATGTACTGTATATGCAGCATAGCTCTCTGTGTATATATGTACTGTATATGCAGCATAGCTCTCTGTGTATATATGTACTGTATATGCAGCATAGCTCTGTGTATATATGTACTGTATATGCAGCATAGCTCTGTGTATATATGTACTGTATATGCAGCATAGCTCTTTGTGTATATAAGTACTGTATATGCAGCATAGCTCTAAAAATTTGTAAGTGGGGTAAAGTGAACTTGCGGATTTCTGATCGCTCATACAGTATAATGCAATATTATGGTATTGCATTATACTATATTTAAACAGCCTGCCTATTGAGGAAAAAGATACAAACTCAATGCAGATGTTGTCTGATGGAAAGGCACACACTAGCTATGAATGATAGTTGCATCCAAGAGACTCAGGTACTACGTGCATTAGACAGCACGCTGTCCATGTGCTATCTGATGTAAACGGGCACAGCACACCTACATGCATTGGCATATGCTATTTCATGTCTGTGAAATGGACAGGAAAACAGCATGTAATTAGTTTTTTTTACCGCAGATGATTGATCTGTGTGAAAATCTGTCAATGTACATGTACTCATAGCCCAATAACGGGCCATGTGCTGTCCGTCGACTTACGCCAAATATACTTGTATGCAGGGGGTTTAGTCAATTTGACCCCAGTGCGGTAAGACCACAGCACTAACCACATTGCCGGCGCAGGGGTTTGGTACGTTACACATTACATATAGTGACTTGTGCCGGAAGAACTTTTCTCACCACTTTTTTCTTTGTGCTTTGGATGTGATGCAGATTATCAGAAACAATGTGGTCTACAGAGATTAGCAGCCTCGGCTTTCGATCAGGTAAGACTCTTCATTATCTTTATCATCTGCTGTCAGGGATAGCTCTGCCAGGGCCATGACAACAGGTAGGCAGGGGGCAAAATAATTAACCCAAGCAAGGGTTCAGGGTGCACCCAACATGTTTTGGCACAACAGCTGCCTTCGTCTGGGGCGCCCCCTTGCATGGGTTAAGTATTTTCATTTATGATTTCATGAATTTGTGATTACAGTAAAGATATTGTTTTATATTATGGTGTGATAGGCGTTTTCCTTTTTTGGTTTATGTCCTCTTGTGTAGCCACATTTAAGGGTTTGTACATTAGACGGTATATACAGTCAAGTGCCCTGCTGGTACATTTGATTCCAACATAAACCACTGATGGAAGGCTGGAATACCTTCCGATGTATAGGAATTCCATGGGATATGTAGCTTATAGGCTCCCACTTTAATAAAACATATACAGGGTAGTATATATAGATTTCTCTTGTATAGGTGTATATTGAGTTGTGTTGTTTACCATACGATTCCATGACTCAAAAATGGTACTGAGATCTACTGACCGAACAGAGGCTGAAGGGAGGCTCTTTTGGTCTCTGTTGGGTGAGTGGATCCTGATGGATACGTTTGGCACATTTATTGATTGATGCAGTGAGGACACAAGGCACACAGCAGTTGTGAACTTGACCTTAGTGGTGAGCTCAGATTATAAAAGATTGCCCACCTGGACAACCACTTCTCTAAAACATATTGTCCCGGGGATCGGTAATTGCAGCCGGTTTGGATAACTGACCTTTTATACGTCCTACTCTGAGCAGTGAGCAGGTTACATATATTGGTCAGTTTTGTGCCTCTTCCTCTACATTCATGATTGAGCTCATTATCTGCTTGTTCCTTCTCTTCAGCTTATGCCAGCGTCACGTCGGCGGAGGAGTACCGACTGGTGATGAAATGTATGCAACTCCTACCGTCCCCTCTCTTCAAGAAGGAGGTGAGTAAACGTGCCAGCTATCATGGAGATGTATATATGTAGTCACCTGAGCACATAATGTACTGATCCACTCTTTTTTAAGCGCCTCATGCCAACAAACCCTGAAGCCCAGAAACAATATCGGCCAACTATTAAAGAAGTCATCAGACCAAGACCAACAAGGGAAGAGTTGGCACTGCGAGCAAGAGCAGCCATCGCTCGCATGCTCTGTGAAGGGCTGGAGGATGAAGACGAGGAAGAAGAGGAGAGGAAAAAAAGATGAGGAAGAAGAGATGAAGGAGGAGGGAAGAGAGGAAGAAAAAGAGGAGGACATAGAGGATGAGGAGGAAAGAGAGGAAGAAGATCCTGAGGATGAGGAAGAAGAGGACCAGGAATCCAGCAGTGATGTTCCATCTGACCCACTGAGAGGGATTCAGGACCGGTCACTCAGAAGAAGCAGGATCAGGCAGCGCTCCATCCACCACGGCAGCCCCCGCATGTGGGGCAAGAAGAACATCATGTGGACGATCCTGTGAAGCACCCTTCACCTCTGAACTATTGTAGTAACATCAGCAATAGTAATAATAATATAATAATAATCTTTATAATAGTAATTATAGTAACAAAAATAAATTAATAGTAGAATAATAAAAATAAGATCAGCAATAATAGTAGGAAGGGATTTGATCCGGGGTTCTAGGACCGATCGCCTTTTCTCGGGGTCAAGAAGGAATTTTTCCCTGGTCACCAATTGGCTGAATGTGTCCAGGGTTTTTTCGCCTTCTTCTGGATCTAAAGTTTTAGGGTCAGGTATAGTGTGATATTAGTAATGGTGGAATAATAATAGTATTAGCATATAACTGATAATAGTGTAATATTAGTATTTATAAACAATAGTAATAATACTCCTTAAAATCATAATATAATAGTGTTAATAAGGTTTATAATATAATATTAACTAGGAATTTGTTAATTACTTTAGAGGCTTTGATCCGGGGTTCTAGGACCGATCGCCTTTTCCTGGGGTCAAGAAGGAGTTTTTCCCTGGTCACTAATTGGCTGAATGTGTCCAGGGTTTTTTCGCCTTCTTCTGGATCAATAACTATTGCATTAGGGTTAGTGTAATATTACTAATAGTGGAGTATTAATAGTAGAAGCAAGCGTAATAATAGTGTAATACTAGTAATTATAAAAAATAATTACCTTCTATGTAAACAATGTAATAATAGTAGTTGTAGGTTAAATAATATAACAGGAAATTGTAAATTCTTTCAGAGGCTTTGATCCGGGGTTCTAGGACCGATCGCCTTTTCTCGGGGTCAAGAAGGAATTTTTCCCTGGTCACCAATTGGCTGAATGTGTCCAGGGTTTTTTCGCCTTCTTCTGGATCAACAATGTTAGGGTTAGACATCTTAGAATTAGTAATAGAAAACCATAGTACACTGATAATAACAGTAACCTTATAATACTAGTGATAGGGTAAAAATGGTCTAATGATTGTAGCAGTAGTCTGATAGCTTTATATACAACATAATAGCGTTAGAGTAACAATAGCATAATAGTAATAATAGTGATGGAATAATAATAGTAGAATGATAAAACTAGTGATATTATAACAACAGTGATAGGAAAACAGTGTAATAATACTAGCGATATAATAAAAGTATATACTGGAAATAAACAACCTTAGAAATATATCCTGTGTGCCGTCTGGTTTATACTAGTAAGAAAGAAAGATGTGTGAGATTTGGGTAAAAGGGGCCTTTTTATCTTAAAACAGCGCCACTCTTGTCAGTATGTAGCATCTGGTATCACAGCTCATGCCCAGTCAGACCCATTATTCCCATCTCATACAAACTCTTTAAAGAGAACTTGTCCCCTCCTATAAGCACCATAAACTAAGACACATGCTTATAGGATGGGTCCGGCGGAGTCCGGGGATGTAATGTATATACTCCCCATTCCCACGCTGTTGCACGCACTCCACTGTTCTCTCTGGGAGTGCGCACACAGACTGAATGAAGAGTCACGCTGATAGATGGAGCATTGACTTCCCGGGGAGCCTGGTAAGTATAAACATTACATCCCGGGACTCCGCAGGACCTGTCCTATAAGCATCATACTTAGTGCTTATAGAAGGGGACAGCTACCCTTTAATTCTACAAGGTCCACATATAAGTTACAGCTGCTGTTTAGTCATACAGCAAATTAACCGTATAAACATTTCCATTTGTAACATTTATGAAATCTTTAATTCCTTGTAGATGGGGCCCCGTGTAGGAATCTCAGTAGGGCCACTTAACTCCAATTACATTCATTCCCTGTCAGCATTTAAAGCTGGATAGAAAAGCATCATCATCAGCGCTTTTCTATCCAGCTATAAAGACTAACAGGGATGGAAACCATGCGAAATACAGACCAAAGAGGTCTCCTCCTCCTCACATATCGAGCCGGATGGTTCTGTCCTGGCTCCATCCTGATTTCGGTCCCTATACAGCTTTCGGCACCGAAGACGGAAACCTGGGGTGGAACCACTGCTGGACATGAAATGCTACATGAAAACAACTTAAGGCCTCATGTCCATGGGTGGGTCGGATTACCGATGCGGAAGCCCATAGCGGAATCTAAACCTGCCCCCAGCCTGCGACCCTGCGTATCTGTGCCTTTCTTCTTTTTTCTGCACTGCAAATGTGTGCAGAACTGACAGCCAGTGTGCCGGCGCACATGCACAATACAGGTTTTTATTTTTTTACTCCTGCTTTGCTGCAGACGGGCCACAGATTGGACGGCTTCCATTGCATGTGTAAATTGAAGTGCGGGTGCCCCGTGCAGATTCCACAAAACAAATCCGCCTGTAGACATTGGGCCTAAAGGTACCTCTACATGGATGATTATCACTCAAATCATCGCTGCAAAGAGTGATTTGGGGCAATGGTAGTCCCATGTATACGCGACCACCAACAGGGCACTGAGCAAGAAATTGCTCACCTCTTGGAGTCACTTGGTTTTTAGCTCACCTAAAAACCAAGCCACTGTCGGCCCGTGTAAATGGGCAGTCATTTCTCCTCCATACTTTCAAAAAAATCATGAATTTTATTTCCCCATTCACATAGCTGGCCGAGTGTGTTTTTTGTGTGACAAGCTGCATTTTTCATTGGTACTAATTAAAATACCATAGAATGTTTCGAAGAACTCTTAAAAATTTGCAAGGGAAAGAAGGTATTTAGGTCCTCTGTCCACAGACGTTGCGCGGGAGCCTGAGCCGCAGACAAATCTCCGCCGGTCAGCCTATCTGACAGATAGGCTGACCGCAGAGAATCGCGGCAACTCGCAGCATGCTGCGAATTGCCAGCCGCAAGCGGACAATTGCAATGGTTCTCTGCTCGTGGACACGGGGCCGGCGCTTTCTATAGCAATGCTATAGAAGCGTGTCTGTAAGCCTACTTGATCGGTTTGGAATAAGCTTGGTCGAATGTGGCCAAAATCTTGGCAAAAAATGTTATATCAGAATTTAATAAAGAAATGGGCTTACAATTTCCAGGAATAGCGTGCAATTTACCTGCTTTCAAGAGTGTGATAATTGATGTGTTTAGCATTTCATAGAGAAAGGAGTCCTTTTTTTTTTAAATCAAGTTTTATTGAAATTTTCCAAATTACGTAATACACCTAAATCTCACATCTCTGATCATCCTTGTACATAACCGAGTGTAGTATGCATCTGTTGGTGGAATAACTGGTGTATGGTGAGAAATAAAATGAGGTCTCACCTGGCTCGGAGAGAGCCCCTAAAAGGTGCTATGTTACACCAGGATCAACTCCAAATTTTTTACATGTGAGAGAAACATAAAATTATCAACTTTAGTAATAAGTAAGAGGGGGTATATAAGGGTAAAAGGAAAGGGTAAGAAGGGGGGAGTGGGGTAGGGGAAGCATAAGAAGCGGAGAAGGCAGACTGTCTTAGAATATGGTTACCTGGCTGCTCCTCCAGTAGAACGGTTCCGAATCATAGGAGCTTTCTCTAGATTATGCAGGCCGTGGGTCGTGTCGCCATTTTGATAATGATCCGAGCCTGGATGGTCCTTTAACCGTCTGGGGCAAAGTCTCAAAGGTTAGGGGGTTAAGTTAAGGTAGGCAGGGTAGTGGTTCCAGGGGGGGTCTCTGCCATCCACTCCTCCCAACTATCAGGTGGAGGGTAAAGTTTAGATGAGGTTGATTTGCCTCCAGGGGTGCCAAGTGTTTATAAATCCCTCATGTGTTCCTGTATTCCAACTATGTAGTTCTTCCATATTATATATGGAGTCCACTCTTGATTTCCAAGATGCCAGAGTAGGGGGCACTCTTTGGAGCCAGAGGGATGAGATTAGGGTTTTTGCGGCATCGAGTAGAAAAGCCAGCAATTTGTCCTTCAAGGGATGGAAGTTCACCGAGGGTCTCCAGAGGAATAATGCTTCCGCTGTGATATGGAAATTGGGTTTAAGGAGGTGTAGCCCACCTCCCAACTCACTCCACAACGTGGTCAGCTCCCTACACTCCCACCAGATATGGCTATATGACCCCGTCTCCACGTTACACCTCCAGCATTTGTCATGGTCCGCTAGTTTATGTATAAAGAGCCACTGTGGGGTCTTGTACCATCTGACCATGATTTTGTAGTGACTTTCCTGGAGCAATATGCAGGGTGAATGTCCAAAGGCGGTTTGCAGAATCAGTTTGATATCTGATGAAGTGAGGGAGAGTCAGGAAGGCTGGTTTGTAGGATATCTCCGAGTTAAGGATCTTATTGCGGATAATAGAGATAGATTTATTTCTTGGCTGGTCACTAACTAGTATTTTTTCAAATGGGGTTTCTGGTTTGGTGGACTTAGAGGATTTCTGAAACTCCTTAAAAGCCTGGAGTATGTGTGCCCTTTGTAGGAAAGAGAGGGAAATCTGCGGCGCTAGGGTAGTCAGGATCTCATCAGGTTGTTTGTGGGCAAGTAACTGTAACTCCTTTACTCTCAGAGGGGTAAACTTCCTCCAGAGGGCTCTAACATCTGTCAGTTGACCTACCTAGATGTTTACTTAAGATACTCAGCGGAGCTGTGGGGGATGTATCTGGTGCTAGAGTCTGCCTAAATTTATCCCAAATCTCACAGGGGCCACGTAGCAATGGACTAAAGTTTTTGGCCCTATAGACTTTTTTTGTGGGGTACCATAGATCCTCAAGTAAGGTGTCACTTTCCCTGCCTATGGCCAAAGAGTGTAATAATTTATCTCCAGAGGGAGAGGTTATGTCTATCCAGTATCTAATTTGGACCGCTTGGTAAAAGTCGTGGACGCATGGCAAACCAATCCCCCCCTCGGTTTTCCTTTTAACCATAAGGCTGAAGGCCAGTCTCGGTCTTTTCTGCCTCCATGTATACCCTGTGAAGGCGGAGCGTAAGGCTTTGAAGAAGGATTGTGGGAGATGGATAGGGAGCAATCTTAGTTTATAAAGAATTTGCGATAGTATATATGTTTTTAAGATATTTTTCCTGCCGAACCATGAGGCATACGGCGTGTCATATCTCTGTAGTAGGGATTTGACCTGGGATAACAGGGGAGTAAAATTAGCGCTATATAGGTCTTCAGTTTTTTTTCGTAATTTTTATGCCGAGATAGTCTATTGAAGTTTCAGACCATTCGAAGGGTGAGCTGGACTTAAGACGGCGACAGCGCTCCGGTGAGATAGATATGTTTAGAATGGTGGATTTGGAATAATTTATCTTGAAATTTGATATAATTCTAAAGGAGTTTAGGTGGGTGATCAGGTTTGGGATTCCTATTTCTGGCTCAGATATTACAAACATCATATCGTCTGCAAATGCAGCCGCTTTTAGGTTAGCTGAGCCAACTTTCAGTCCCTTGATACCCGGGGCTAACCTAATGCTCCTCAACAAAGGTTCCAGCGAAAGAATAAAGAGGGTCGGGGAGAGCGGGCAGCCCTGACGGGTGCCATTCCTAATGTAAAATGCAGGAGAAAGTAGGTTATTGACCTTCAGTCTGGCGTATGGTTCCTTGTATAGGGAGAAGATTGCAGCGAGGAAGGGGGGTGGAAAATTGAAGTGGGTCAGCACTCTCTCCATGTAAGTCCAGCTCACCCTATCGAACGCCTTCTCGGCGTCTGTTCCAACAAGTGCTAACTCTATATTGTGTGTTTGCGCATATCTGATAGCGTGGAGCAGTTTGTAGCAGTTGTCTCTACCCTCTCTATTTTTAACAAAACCCGCTTGCTCTCTATCGATTAAACAAGGAATTAGGTTTTCGATTCTTTTGGCCAATAGTTTAGCCCAAAACTTGACGTCTACATTGATAAGAGAGATGGGCCTATAACTGCCACAGAGCTCCGGCTTTTTGTTCTCTTTATGAATAAGCGCTATATGCGCCTCCTCTGCTTGCTTGGGTAATGGTTAACCCAACATAAGGGCATTCATCAGGTCTTTTAGCTTGGGGGCAAGTGTCTCTTTAAAAGTCTTGTAATATTGTACTGGGTAGCCGTCAGGGTCAGGGCTCTTACCGGTGGGGCTATCTTTTATTATATCCTCTACCTCCTGTAAGGTGATGGGGAGCGCTAAGGCTTGGGCCTCGGAATCCTCCACCTTAGGAAGGTCTACTGAGTTTAAAAAAAAGATCGATTTGTTCCTTGTTGCAGATGGGGTTTATGTTGGGGTCCGGATATTTTAAGTTATAAAGTTCTGTGTAGAATCTTTGAAAGGCCTCTGCTATTTCTTTTGATGAGGATCTGGATTTCCCTGTGTGATCTTTAATGGAAGAAATGTGGTTTTTGGTTTTGGCCTTCTTAATCATAGATGTGAGCAACTTGCTCCCTTTGTTGCCATGGGCATAGAACTTATATTTAAGGTACAAGTGCTTCTTGTTGTATCTAGAATCTAGCCTGGACTTAAGTTCTCGTCTTAAATCCGTTAGTTCCTCCAGGTTGTTTATTACTTGGGATAGTTTGGAAAGTCGTTCCGTTTTCGCTATCCTAGTTAGGAGTCTGTCGATCTCGAGCTGTTGTTGCTTTTTAATTTTTGAGCCTCAGGAGATGAACAGGCCCCTCATGTACGCCTTGTGAGCCTCCCATACAACCAGGAAATCTAGGTCGCCGGTGTCATTTAATTGGAAGAATTCCTCTAGCATACATGAGAAGGCGGTCCCTCTCCAGCCCCGAGTCTAATAGGGAGGTGTTCAATCTCCAAATCCATTCCCTGTGTCCTTCCGCAGTGAGGCTAAGGTCTACATGTATTGGGGCATGATCCGAGATGGAAATAGGTTCTATTCTAGCCCCCTTTACCTTTGTCAAAATGTCTTGAGAGACAAATATGTGGTCCAGTCTCTGGAAAGAGGTGTGGACTTGGGAGAAAAATGTAAAATCTTTTGTCGAGGGGTTGATTGTTCGCCACGTGTCCACGACTCCCACCTCCTGGAGTACTTTAATAGGTTTACTAACTTGTCTCTGGGCGATCCACGATCTGCCTTTAGATGAGTCTAATGTGGGATTGAGGAAGACATTAAAGTCCCCTCCTAGCACAATTGGGCACTCGGCTTATTCTTTTAAAGTGTTGAGTTGTTCGATCAACCAACCTACTTGGTTGGAATTGGGAGCGTATAAATTCGCTATTGTTAACTTTTTGTTTTCTATGGAACCTTTTAAGAATAATACTCTGCCCATCTTATCTGAGTATTTAGCCTTCAGGGAGAATGCAATAGACCTATGGAGCATAATGGACACCCCCTTTGAGGCGGAGATGGGATGTGTGCTATGAAAACTCTTGGAGAAAATTCTCCCAGGGAGGTGGTAGCTGTTGTCAGCTTTAAAGTGCGTTTCTTGTAGGAGGAGTATTTTTGTGTTAAATTTTCTAACCATGTGTAATACACTATACCTTTTTTGAGGCGTATTCAAGCCCCGGGCGTTGAAGGACGTGACTCTCAATGGCTCCGCGACCCTCGGGGTGTTCATTGTTGATCCGGACCGTTAGTTGCAGCCTTGAAACCAAGAAAAGTATATATATTAGGTAGTCAAATGCCAGCACTATACGTGTAGGTATAATCTGGGCCTGTACAGTCGTTGCAAGGCGGCCCGCCTCTTCGGGAATTATTATCAATAGTAATTTGCTATCGGGTTGTATGACAGGGGGGAGGGAAGGGAAGGGAAGGGTTAGGAAAGATGGGAAGTGGAAAGGAGGGTATATACAATATTAGTAACTATATCAATAGATTAAAGCGTCAACAGTATCTAATGTTTAGGTATTACGGGTGAGTTCCACAAAATACTGGAGCCCAACCGTAAACTTGGGGTGACGAAAAAAAGAGAAAAATAATAATATTAACTAAGAATATTAACTATTGCCTGATCGGGGGAGGCACAAAAAAGGCACTTGCAAAAGAGTGAAAAGAAAAGGGGGAAAAGTCCCGCTTCTGGAAGCTAAGAACTGAAAAGACCAACTTGAAAGTAAGAGTCAGAGGTCAAACCGGTAGAGTCCAGCAAACAGGCCCCTTCGGATCCTCCAGGAACACGTCTCCATGGACGTCGAGGAGATTTTGTCGCCCATGTTCCTGTGTCAAAAGAGGACGTTTGTCCAAAGGGATCAGGTGTCACAGGTAGCATTCTCTTCTCTTTGCTTCTTTCTCTGCTTGCCACGGGCAGACTTTGAGGACGTAGCCGTGCGACAGACTTCTTGTGTATGCAGATGGGAAAGAGTTGGGAACTCTGGTAAGGGAAGCCAATTGGGGAGGTCTATGGGTTCCAGACCCAAATGGTGCCAGCTCCCCTGTAGATCCTCCGGTGATCGTATATTAAGTCTCTTTCCCTTGTGGGTCACTCCTATTCCGAAAGGAAAAAGCCAAGCGTACTTGATATTCTTGGATTTTAGCGCTTCCAATAAAGGGCGTAGTAGCCTGCGCTTGGCCAAGGTTGTTGGTGAGAGATCTTGAAAAATCTGGATATCTGTGCCCTCGTATTGGAGGTTTCTGGTGCTGCGAGCCGCATTCAAAACTGCGACCGCGTCAGGGAAGGACAGAAGTTTGCACAGTATGTCCCTTGGGGGGTCTGTCAGGGCCGGCTGCGGTCTCAGGGCTCTGTGTACCCTCTCGATCGAGATCTCCGATGCTCTATCTTCTCCCAGCAAGCCCGCGAAAATTTCCATGGTGACTTTATGTAACGCCTCAGAAGCCCAGGACTCCGGCAGGCCCTTTATACGTACGTTGTTACGCCGGCTCCTGTTCTCCAAGTCTTCTTGCATAAGGAGCATTCTGTTGAGGTGAGTGTGTTGCTCTTTTACCACTGCAGCCAGTTCTCCTGTGTGGTTAGTGAAATTAGCAGTGGAGCCCTCCAGGTCTTCCACCCTCCTCCCCATACTTCTCACTTCTTCTTCCTTTATAGCTGTCAGCTCCGCTAGCAGTGGCCCCATGGTGGTCGCAAGCAGATCTCTCATGAAGCCCTTTGATGGGGGCTTGTCCTCTTCTCCATCTGAGGAGATCTCTCCCTCCTGCGCTGTGCACAGCGCCGCTGCAGCCGCCGGCGCCATCTTGCCTGCAGCGTGTGGAGAGCGGGCGCTCCTCTCCTTGAGGTACCGCTGCATGTCAGGCTGACCTCGGGCGAGACGGGGGGTCCCTGAGTGTTCTCTGGTCTTTTCTTTAGTTAGTTTTCCCATTTTCCGGGAAGATTGCGGCTGTTAGGTGCCTAGAAGAGTGCCGTGGGGATGGAGCACAAGCTCTATGCAGCCATCTTACTCCGCGGTCAGGCCACACCCCCAGAAAGGAGTCCTTTTGAACTGCGTGGTTAAAGATTTTTAAAAGATATGAGGCAATACTGCTGGCAGATATTTTATAATCAAAGTACTAACCACCAATTGTTTGTGAGTGAGGGAGTTACATGCTCCATCCCTGATCACATGACTGTGACAACATCAAAGATCCTTCATGGAGAGTAAGTTACATGCTCCGCCCCTGATCACATGATGGGGACATCATCACAGGTCCTTCAATTTTGACCATCCCCAACCGTCATCACAGGTCCTTCAGTGAGTTACATGTGATGATGTCATTCACAACACTATAAATTCACTGGTACTATAAGTAATACTAATAACTGGTATTCATTAGTTGGACTGTCCGATCCCAGGGATTTGTTCAGATGTACTCGAAGTATCGTTGATGTCATTTAAATGGAAGTATATCTCCAAATTTTTCCCAAAGTTTATATTAAGTGGGAAATGATTAAGTCTCCAAGAGGATGACGAGGGTAGATTACATTCCTCTTTAATACATATAGATATAGGGGCATGGTCTTACCAAAACATGATATCTATGTTAGGCCGCCTGCAGACGGCCGGGTCGGATCCGTCTGCGAGAATTCTCACAGCGGGACCCGACCTGAGCCCCTGAAGAGAGCAGCGCATACTCACCTGCTCCCGTGGCCCCGGCTGTTTGATGTACCGGCTGCCGGGCAGCCGGCGCATATGCAGACCGGAGCCGGCAGCCGGGGAGTGAGATTTCTCTGCGGGGCTCTGCGAGTCCAGCACAGAAATAAAGCATGCCGCGATTTGTTTGCCACGCGAGATTTCGCGCGGACAAATCGTGGCCGTCTGCCTAGGATTGCATTTGTTAACGCAATCCTATGGCAGCTTCCATGGGCAGAAATTCCGTGGGAAATCCCGCAGCGGAATTTCCACCCGTCTGCAGGCGGCCTTAGAGAACAGAATTTTCTGCAGTAGCCATTTATCTACCATACAGTAATCAATGCATAAATATATTTTATGGGAGTGTGAGAAGAAAGAATAGTCTCATTCATTAGCAAGTTGTATTCGCCAGACGTCGTACAACTCATCTTTGAAAATTAGATCTTGTGAATCTTGAGTTGTGTTAGTTGGAGATATGACCCTTTTGGGGACAATATTAAAATCTGCACAGATTATTGCAGCACCTTGTTTAATACTAGACTTTCGAGGCGGGAGGGGGTGAACATCAGCAGAAGAAAAAACGTAAGACTTAGGCTTAAGCTTTGCCAAGGGTAGAGAGGGACAAATATGGAATTTTACGTTACGTGTCTGGAAGAAGAGAAGGGGAAAAAAAGGTCACACAAGTTCCTCGAAATGTCAAACATGGCAGAAACAATTGAGTGACTATTGTGTGTTTTCAAACAGAGGTTTTGGAGGAATGTTTTTGAGGAACTTTAGACCATTCCTGACTAAGGGATGGAGGCCGTTTTCTTGGTGTGGTCTTGGAGTCTTCCCTGGGTGTGGTAATAGACTATTTGGTGAACATGGGTTCCGATTCCTTAGGAGAAGAGGTATTGTGTATAACTGCATTTTTGAAAATCTGGAACTTCACTAGAAACCCCAATTTGTAGGGTATTTTTTCTTCTCTTAGAAATGTAAATTTTCAGATTCTCTCCCTTTAGCTAGTGTGGCAGGTGATGGGTCTGAGAAAAGGGAAATCTGCTGGAAGGGGTCCCGGAGGTTTTTAGTTTGAGCCTTTAGGTGGGGTTCACACAGGGCAAATTTGGCGCGGAAATTCTGTCCGGAATTTCGCTGCTGCAAATCCGCCTGTGGATGCTAATCCCTGGATTAGCCAGCCACGAGGACGAGATTTGTCAAAAATCTTGTCCACACGGGATAGCCAATCCATTGTGGCAAAGCTGGCAGAAGCTGGCACTGTGGTGCGGATCCCCTGGCTGCATTATGTCAATTTTTTTTCCCAATTCGGTAGTGCTCTATAGGAGTGCCAGCTGCAACATGAAAGCATGCGAGCAAGCCGCTCCAAAACCCGTGGCTAAGTTCTGCAGGTCTTGAAGCAGCACTTTCCCAGAGGAAATCTTGCGCTTTTTCGCTGCGACCAAACTGCAAAATTTCCTGTGGGATTCCACCCTGTGAGATCCCAGCCTTAGGAGAACATCCTTGAGATGGAAAAAATGTAACCTTGTGAGTACCTCTGTGGGCGCTCCTGCAGGTATAGTTTTAGGTTTGGGTACCCTATGAACTCTATCAATGAGGAGGTCGGATTGTTGAGCATCAGGAACAAAAGCAGCAAAGAGATCTGTGAGGAAATCTATGAGTTGAGAGTCATTAACGGTTTCTGGAATGTTTCTGAATCTTATATTATTCCTCCTCGATCTATCCTCCAAGTCTGCAGCTTCAGTGTTATTGCTGCAATGTCATTCTGTGCATCCTAGTGTGCTGTGAGCCGTCACTAAATCCTCCATCTTCTTCTCAAGGTGTGAAGTACGTTCACCTATGGCCATGATATCACTGGGAATAGAGGAAATGGCTTCTCTATTATCTTTTGAATGGTGTCTTTAAGGTCATGAAACAGCTTTTAGTGCCTCAGGTGAAATGTGATCCAATGCAGCGTCCCGTAGGGTGACCCTGGACACAGGGCGTATGTTGAGGAGCTGGGAAGTCAAGATGAACACTGGTCATAGTGAACCATACTCCCTCCCAGAGGGATGCACATAGCCAGGGCAGCGCTGGGCCTTTTCCGGGCACCACTCGGAAAGAGATGGCCAGATAACTTTGCGAACAGGTATAGGGGTTGTCACTGTTGACGCCACCGTTCCATTACCCACCGGAATGACCCTTGGCGGTAAAGTATTGAGCTGCAGACTGGTATAACGTACCTCAGGTCCCTGGGAAGGGTTAGGGCCTGGCAAAACGTAACGTCGTATAAACACTGGATGAAAGGCACAGTTTACACAGAACAGATGTGCAGACAAACAACAATATTATAGCACCTCTAGATGGTAATCCCTAGGTATAGGACAGCCGTGTAGGAACAGCAGAATTAAAGTACCTCTATGGGTGATCCTGAGGCACAGGATGGCCGTGCAGGAACAGCAGAATTAAAGTACCTCTGCACGGGGACTTGGCCTTAACTCACCACCAACACAATCATGCTTTCTCTCCCTTGGGGCTAACTACGGCACGGTAACTAGCATACAGATATTCGGGAACCGCTCTTCTTTCTCCATTCTTCACCACATGGGAGTTGAAGGTACTCCCATGTGCCTGGCACTCTCAAAATGGAACTCCCAGAATCGAAGAACCAAGCAGAACCCCTGTCACACACTCCAAGCACTCCTATTTATATCTTCACTCTCACCACAAATTGATATGTTGCAAGCATCTCCCCATTTGCTGCAGCTGTTCAATACACATAAAAGAATGACAAGACACTTTTGCACAGTGCACCTACAAAAGACATTACATGTATGACACTTACGGAGGGGACAGCATCATAGACTTCTGGCAACTACACTTCTTTCTTCGTTAAACAAGGTATAGGATTTATGCTCCATAAGGAGGGGATGCGTGATGGAGTATAGCTTGTCCTCATATCTTGGGAGCAGGGAGATGATGAGCTAGCATCTTGAGGTATAATGTATTGCTTAGGTAAGGTGTTCTGGGTCACTTTGTTAGGTAAGAGTGAAAGCTGAGATGCTTGAGGTGTAGAAGACGATCCGACAGTCAGTGTTGTCTGCTCCCTGTTGTGGGTTGGCTGCAGCTACAATAAAATATGTCAATTTAGGAGGTCTAGCGCCTCTCTTTTTGTTTCTTGTTATCTTTGTAATTAGTATGTCTAAAATAGGATATGAAAAGAAACCGAACTGGCAAACTTGGAGGAGAAGGAACCCCTGCTTGAACTGTTTAAAACAAAGTGCTTTAGATCATTATGAAAAGTGTCCCTAGATTATATATGGAAATGTAGATTCATTCATTTATACCAGATGGTGGCAGTGATTGCTCATAAAATAGAAAAGAAAGTGTATGAAAAGCAGGCCTCCTGTAGAGATAGCTTGTAGCGCAGTCCCAAACAAACTAGGGCTTTCCTGGGTCTCCTGAATTCTATTATGGGGCACCAACAGGCTGTGGGAAGTCGGGGATGGCCAGGATCCCCTGCCTTATTGCTGAAGTGCAGCCTGGTGTAGTGAGATCAGCATCTTCCAGTGAAGGGGAATCCCCAGCGGGGGTATGCTGGTGACACAGTGCAGTGAGCAGAAGGGTGCAGGTAGCCTGAGTGGATGTGCTAGCTTTTGCGTGGTCAACAATGGTGTCTACTCCGTCTCTGGGAACTACTCATGCAGTATACAGATTGTAATAAACTTCTGTATGTTTAAGGGGCTTGTCAATTCGTGATGCCAATACCTTTTGAAGGTGGACTTATGTTGATATTGTGCGAATGATGAGACAAATCCACGGTACATTAGGGGTAACCCGAAGGTACACAGTTTACTCAACACTTTATAAAACAGTCTCTTGAATAATGCACTTTGCAGATTTTGACACAGTAGTAACTTGTACAGTCTTCCTGTAGGTAACAGTAGCATACAACCACTACTGACTCCTTGCCTTGCTTGGAGAAATGAACCCGCCGGTCTGTTATCTGGGGTTGTTCTCCGGAAGGTTCTTTTTTTGACTAACAGTATGGAGGGACTAGTGCCGGGCTGACTACACTTCCATTTTCTCTTAGTTTTACGGAGAAGTTTACACTTCGCAGGTTTTTCCTTCCTGTACTCTACTCCTTTCAGTGTTTCCGGTCACTTTCTTTCCCCTCCTAACCTCCGGTAACGGTTTAGTTGCGGCAGCTCATCTCTCTGCCTCCTGTCTCCTCCATCTCCAATGACACACTCCCCCTTCCTGTAGTTTTCCCGAACTTTTCTTTCTCTCTCTGACTCACTTCCTCCTATACTCTGCTCACTTTCCCGGACTTGACTCGTCTCCTTCCACTCCACCAATCAGGGAATTTACTAATAGACAGTCAATTAGAATGAGCTGTTGCCAGGCAGACTATTTTCTAACCCGAAGTGTAGAGGAAAACGTCTTTCTCCCTCAGGATACCTCCTACGTCTCCCAAGAAACTCATAGCAGGGATATTTGGGATTTGTTACCTGTATGTCCACCCTGTAAGACCCTCTGGGTCACTACAGTGGTACTTTGGCACAGTCTCAGCGCGGCACCGCCTAAACTTCAGCAGGTCTTCCGCCTGTAGCAGGGAGCACAGGTGCCCCAGCGAACAGCGCTACCACCCTTGCAGCATTTCCTAAGCGTCGGCAGTCCGGAGTGACACTGCCCAAGCTGCCAGAAGTGGAGAGAGGAGGCCCCGATTCCACTCGCGGCGAAGATCAGCAAGCAGCGGCAACCCCTGAGGATGACCCCTGCAAGCTCACCTCAGTAGCTGGAGGGTGGAGCTGAAGAATGTGGCATGAACTGTGTGCCCAGATGGACTCTCGGCTTTTGTGACCTTTGTTGCAAAACTCCTCTTGCGTGTTAGCTCATCTCACACGCATGTCACACGCATGTCCCCGACCCAAAAATAACATGGTAACTTTATTATGGGGGTCAGTAGGATTATGATAATACCACATTTATTTACATATTTTTTTTTCTTGTACTACTTTTAAAAAATATAGATTTTCTTTTGCCATATTCTGCATCTTCTGACTGGCATGACTGGAGCACATGTGTCTTTCTGATCGCTTTTTATTATATTTTTACTTGGAAACAAGGTTGACCAAAAGAGTGCTACTCTGGGTTATGTTTTGATATGTTTTGGGGGAGGGGGGGTTGTTTTGACCTTTTTATTATAATTATAGGAAAAGGTTTTTTTTTTACTTTGCGTGTCCTTTATTTTTTACGATAAAACTTTTTTCTTAGATTGATTTGAATGGGAGTGAAGACTTTAATTACACTCCCATCTCTGACCACCGATGCAGCTAACCCAAATCACATCTTAACTTCCAAGGAGGACATATATATGAGCAGACAGCTAGTCCAAAGAACAATTAGTGAACAACCGTATTTTACAATTTTCGGCCGTAGTGTAAATCAAAGATTCCGTGGTTTTGTTTACGATCCTTGAGCAGCATTTGCAGTTCTTCTTGAGACATCTGAAACAACCAACTATATCTGGGAAGAACTATCAGCAATGTGTCCGGTCATCTTGGCTACCTTCAGTCTGCTTGGTGCTAGACAGTTCTTAGGCTGGGTTCACACGGGGCCGAATTGCAGCAGAATTTCCATGCAAGCTTTCCGTACAGAAATTCCGTCGGCAAACTTAAGTCTGAGCCTAACCACCAAAGTGGACAAGATTTGCAAAAATCTTGTCCACACGCTGTGAAGAAGCTATTGCGGCCAAGCCGCCCTGAAATTGATATGCCGCGCGGAATTCAAAGCCGCGACATGTCAATTGTATCGCCGTTTCCGCGGCAGCCTTTCTCCTCTCTATGGGGAGAGATGGCCACAACGGAATACAGGCGGTGAATGGCGGGGGTTTTGAATCTGCATTTCTGCCGCGGAAATCTCGTAGTATTTCTATGCGTACCTACTGTGGTCATACCGTGATATTTGTGCCCCGTGTGACCACAGCCTTAACTGATTTTGCCTTCCAAACGGTGATACGTGCCTCAGGCGGCATGACATCTACCAAGTGTGGGTCCTGTAGGAGGACTGGCCAGCGTTTCTTGAGTATTTCCCGGATGGCGGAGTGCGAGGGATTATACGTTGTGATGAGGCTGAGGCTAAATCCCTGGAGGTCCTGCTCATCTGCTCCTTTTTTCTTCCAACAATCTTGTTGGGTTTCATTAGTTGCCTCATTAAATGTAGTGAATGCTGATGATACCAGGCTATATGGGGATTCCTTTTGTCTGAGCCTCTCCTTTATAGTGTTACTTTGAAAGATGAAATTCTCATTTTTTGTGCAATTCCGTCTTTGTTTAACAAAATATTTATTGGTTTTATGATGTTCCAAAATATATCAATCAGGAATGCCAACATTCCAGTCATGTGTAAAGTCCACCGGCAAGTAGATTGGACAGATACATCAGGAGTTATATTGCCAGATATCGTTTTTAATAAACATACAAAGTAAAATAAAAGTAAAGTGTCAATTTTCACTTCTTCAATTACTGCAACTCCTAATCAGATTAATCAGTATAAACATTAGAGAACCATCAATGAGAGTAACGAGTGGGGGAACACAAGAGGAACACATAAGGGAAAAACGAAAGGGAAATAAGGGATGAGGCTGTAATATGATTTATTATGTGGGTGAGCCTGAAAAGGAAAAATAAAAATGAATGTATTCTATTAACCTGGCTGGAGCCATGCTCCTTATAGATCTGTTGGGTGACTAGATGTAATGCTTGAAGGTTAACTAGACTGCCCTGGAAGGGTCAAAGCTCTGGCTGTTGGGATCCATAGGGGCATAGTCTGCGAATAATGGTACCAGGACGCCCACGTTTTTTTGTACAACCCTTCCCGATCCATAAGAATGGCTGCCAGCTTCGCATTGACCATGATCCAAGATAATTTAGTTTTCACAAAGTCCATACTAACTGAGGTTTTTCTCCAGGAGCGGGCGACTGCGATCCGTACAGCTAGGAAGCAATAGGACATCCATTTGTGGGTGTGTTTGGGGATGTTGGGGATCCATTTACCCAGTAGAGCTTCCCAGGGCCGTCGGAGTCTTTTGAACGAGACGTAAGGTATATTTGTGCTCCACTTTTTATAGTGGGCACTTTTGTAGCTCGGGAAGCTGTTGGTGTCAGCGGGCTTAAAAAAAGTTTTGGATTCAGTACGAAGTCAAGATATTTGACGCTTCAAGCAGAGCTTTTTCCTGAGAGTTTAAAATCATTCTGGTTAAATATGTAATTAAAGCATTAAAATCTTAAACAAAAAAAAATCCACATAAAAAGCACGTCCTCTATATAGCATTTGTACAGCCTAATGTTACTTTGTCATGGCTGAGGGTGGTGTGATGTTCGGTTGCTAGATTAGGGCAGGGGAGGAGAAAGATAAGGAACAGCGAGGACTGAGTGCTTATATTCCGGACTAGCGCTGTGGGGAGCCTCAGTGCCCCTCTTCTCTGTTACCAGGTCACATGTCCAAACGTTGCCAGCGCTTCTAGATGGTAAGTCGTCATCATCTCCCTCGACTTCTCATAGAAGAAGCGTGATTTTTAGCCTGCTGATGGATTTTATGGGGTCTTTGTTTTATCTCTAATCCCTGGAGGTCGGCTGCAGCCCTTCTGGGCAGATTTTATACTGATTCTACCATTATCATCAATATTTTTAATGCGTGCGTTTAATATATGACTAATTTTATTTATATATGGAATAAAGTAATTTACCAATTGCGCCATTTTAGCAAAACCAACTATTTTATAAAGGAGGACTTTCAATTTCAGACTTTGCATCCGGCTGTACAGGGAGGGGCAGCTCCCTCTTCCCTTGAATTGAATATATGTTGATTTACGTTTTTTGTTTGCTTTTTATCCTGGTGGTGGCGCTGCAGAGGTAGTAATTCCATCTTCCTTATTTGCATAAATTACTCAGAAGAGCTTGCATGGCCTTATAAGTCTCCTTACCTTCTAGGTGTCCCCACACCTCTTTTTGATGTTTTTGTCAGCTCCGTTGAAATGAGTG
The DNA here is from genome assembly GCF_035609145.1 of Eleutherodactylus coqui. Classification (NCBI taxonomy): domain Eukaryota; kingdom Metazoa; phylum Chordata; class Amphibia; order Anura; family Eleutherodactylidae; genus Eleutherodactylus; species Eleutherodactylus coqui. The sequence continues at coordinate 46,507,126 of NC_089844.1, read as the reverse complement.
AAGCAACGACTACACATGCTCAGGCAGTGCGCCATTCGTTTAGAGGTATACTAGAGCTGATCTGTGGCAGCTGGGATTAGGATAAGAAAGAGTTAAGGAAAGAAAGATGGTGGGTGTTGTTAAAAGGAGGGCGGAAGTATACCTATTTTAGGGCAGGCATACTGTGCCTATGTAAGGCCTTCTTCACATGGGCGGATTTGTATTGTGAAATCCGGAGTGGGATTCCGCCTCCAGATTCCACAGCAAATCCAGCCCAAAGTTATGCTATGGCAAAATGCGATTTTCTGTTCACGGGTGAGAAATCACAGCATGCTGCAATTTTGTGTGGGCTCGCACGTCCAGCTTCCATTAAAGTCATTGGAAGCTGTCTGTCCCACTGCACTTCAACAATGAGCACTGTGGAAGTATCGTGGGATCCGTGTCATCACACAGCGCCGGTGGCTACTGCGCATGTGCGACGGAATACCAGGCAACACATTTACAGCACTGAACAGAAGCCACCAGACAGGTATGCAGGAGTCACCGGCTGGGCACAGGGTCGAACTCCACTGCGGGAATCCCGAATGCAGTGTCCGACCCGCCTAATACTGTACTGGGAAGGAGGCCTAATACTGTAGTGAAGTGTAACCAACTAGCTTGTATTTTGGTAACAAAGGAATGTCTTTGTGTTGATTGTCTAAGAGAGGATGTTGGCATTTGTTGTTGGTTCGGTCTTATGGAGATTCCAACTGAACCCATGCACTGGTGCAATAAAGTGTCTGTGCTTTCAGAAGAAACAGCCTGGGTATGGTTGGACTCTACAACAGATCCACCGTCTGCCATAAAGGTTGTCTTATAAAATATATATATATTTTATTTAGGGGTTCTGGTGCTGTATTCATGTTATGAGCTTTGTTCTATGGCTGTTTTCATGTAATCGGCTTGGTACTGCTACTTTATTTGTTATGAGCTTTTTCTGGTACTGTATTTATGTAATTAGATTGGTTCTGGTGCCATATTTATGCTATGAGCTGGGATCTAATGCTGTATTCATGTTAGAGGTTGGCTCTGATGCTGTGTTTATGGTATGAACTTGGCTGTGGTGCTGTATTTATGGTATAAACGTGGTTTTGGTGCTGTATTTGTAAACGGGTAAAAGGTGTAAAGACAATGGGGGTGCTGACTACTCTAGGCTAAACCACGTCCACCCACGGTGGTCCTTGGCTGCAGTGATGTGTGTGGCCGTGGTTTGGTTGGGTGCAACAGCTGCACTGTGTACTCCCACCCTAAGGATATATTCACATGTAGTGGATTTGCTGTGGCCGTGGTTTGGCTGGGTGCGGCAGCTGCACTATGTATTGCCATCCTAAGGATATATTCACATGTAGTGGATTTGCTGTGGCCGTGGTTTGGCTGGGTGTGGCAGCTGCACTATGTACTCCCATCCTAACGATATATTCACATGTAGTGGGTTTGCTGTGGCCGTGGTTTGGCTGGGTGCGGCAGCTGCACTGTATATTCCCATCCTAAGAATAAATTCACATGTAGTGGATTTCCTGTGGCCGTGGTTTGTCTGGGTGCGGCAGCTGCACTGTGTATTGCCATCCTAAGGATATATTCACATGTAGTGGATTTCCTGTGGCCGTGGTTTGGCTGGGTGCGGCAACTGCACTATGTATTGCCATCCTAAGGATATATTCACATGTCGTGGATTTGCTGTGGCCGTGGTTTGGCTGGGTGCGGCAGCTGCACTGTGTATTGCCACCCTAAGGATATATTCACATGTAGTGGATTTGTTGTGGCCGTGGTTTGGCTGGGTGCGGCAGCTGCACTGTGTACTCCCACCCTAAGGATATATTCACATGCAGTGGATTTGTGTGGCTGTGGTTTGGCTGGGTGCGGCGGCTGTGCTGTGTATTCCCATCCTAAGGATATATTCACATGTAGTGGATTTGTGTGGATCTTTAACCTTGAAAAAATTTACAGAAAATCGGCACCAAAAATCTCCATCTTTTGGTGCAGATTTTGACACAGATTTGGGTGCAGATCTGCAATAGATGTAACTCCTTCAGTTAACCACTTAGTGACGAAGCCTGTTTGCGCCTTAGTGACGGAGCCAAATTTTGAAAATCTGACGTGTCACTTAACATAGCATAACTCCATAAAGGCTTTACATATCCAAGTGATTCTGACATTGTTTTTTCGCCACATGTTGTACTTCATATAGGTGAAAAAAATAGACTGATAGTATTTAGGAATATTTATTAAAAGTGCCAATATTGGGAAAATTTTGAAAAAATTGTCATTTTTTTCACATTTTCAACGGTAATTACGCAAATATGTGCAAACATACTGTACAAATTTTTGCTAATATATATTTCAATCACTTAACTTTATTCTGGATGCACATTTAAAAAAATTGTGTTTTTTTTTAACCATTTAGGAGACGTACAAATTTAACATTACTTTTCAGCATTTCGAGGAACACTTTGTTTTCCTACACCAAGCCAAGATTGGAAAGGCTCATGAGTGTCAAAATAATAGATACCCCCACAAATGACCCCATTTTAAAAACTACACCCCTTAATGTATTGACTGAAGGGGGTCATGAGTATTTTGACCCCACAGTTTTTTCAGGAATTAATTCAATTTAAAGGAGAAAAAGTAAAATTTCATATTTTTGCAAATATGTTATTTTAAAGACCTATTTTTTCCTATAGTTTACATGAAAATGAGGATTTACACCCCAAAATAGATACTCACATTTGTCCCGTGTTCAGAAACATACCCATTGTGGCCCTAATCATATGTCTCGATGCACAACGAAAATGAAAGAAGTAGTCAGTGTCTTTCAGAACAGAAATTTTGCTTGAAGTCCTTTTAGGCCCCGTAGCACACATGTAGAGTTTTTGAGTGCCCAAAACCATAGAAAACCCCCACAAATGACCCATTTTGAAAACTAGACCCCTTAACGAATTTATCTAAGGGTGTACTGCATATTTTGACCCCACAATTTTTGAATTAATTCCAGCAAAGGAAAAGGAAAAAATTGGGATTTTCATTTTTGTGGCAATTCTGTCATTTTAAAAACAGCTTTTTTTGTACAGCACACACATGAATGAAGCCTTGCACCCCAAAATGGATCCCCGTGTTTGTCCTGTTTTTATAAATATACCCAATGTGGCCCTAATCTTATGTCTGGATGCACAACGGGGCCCAAAATGAAAGGAGTATTTGGTGGCTTTCAGAACATAGATTTTGCTTGAAGTCCTTTTAGGCCCCATAGCACACTTGTAGAGTACTTGAGCGGCCACAACCATAGAGAACCCCCACAAATGACCCCATTTTGAAAACTAGACTCCTTAACGAATTTATATAGGGGTGTACTGTGTATTTTGACAATTTTTGAATGAATTCAAGCAAAGCAAAAGGAAAAAAATGGGATTTTCGTTTTTTTGGCAATTCTGTCATTTTAGAAACAGCTTTTTTTGTACAGCACACATATGAATGAAGACTTGCACCCCAAAATGGAAACCCCTGTTTGTGCTGTTTTCAGAAACATACCCATTGTGGCCCTTATATTATGTCCGCATGCACAATGGGGCCCAAAATGAAAGGAGTAGTCGGTGGCTTTTAGAACATAAATTTTCCTTGAAGACCTTTTATGCCCCATAGCACGCTTGTAGAGCTCTTGAGTGGCTAAAACCATAGAGTGAACTGGATCATATTTTCCTCCAGCAGGTTTCAGGGTATTCTGTAGCTTCCTAATTGTATAGTGTGCACACATAATGAAAGAAACCAATCGGACACAAGTCATCAGCCTTGAATCTCAACCAGGTCTCTCTGGAGTTATAATCCCCAGAGCCCTAATTTATTGAAACACATAATACCTGCCCTTTATGGGCGTTTAACAGATTACATCAGTAACGTATACATTTTCTTATTCGCTGGGTCATATAGAATTCCCCGCCTCCCTCCCCACCTTCTCTCAAGTCCAGTGTAGTGTGGACTTTGTCCTCTCAGCATGCGGTCTCAGTGTACGTGGCAGTCTTTGTTTGAGAAGTTTCTGTGTGGGGGGAAGTTTCGGTATAGGGGAGGTAGAGCTGGGGAAACACACAGTATAGGAATGTGATTTAACTCTTTCCTTATGCAGTAGAGCTTTATATTAGGCTGAAGTTATAAAACACACATCTTTCACCATGCCATTGTCCAGCAATTACCATAATGAGATTATGCAGCCATTTGCCTCTATAGAGTTAAATCGCTACAGCTGCGTAATACTTCTAGTTTAGTACAAATCAATAGACCTTTTACGCTAACTAATCATCATGTCTACTACAAGAGAACCCCCACAAATGACCCCATTTTGAAAACTAGACCCCTTAACGCGTTCATCTGGGGGTGTACTGTGTATTTTTACCCTAGAATTTTTGAATAGATCTAAGCAAAGCAGTAAGAAAAAATTATGATTTTCCTTTTTTGGGCAATTGCATCAATTTAAAACAGTTTTTTTTGAACAGCACACATATAAATGAAGACTTTCACCCCAAAATGGATACCCCTGTTTGTCCCGTGTTCAGAAACATACCAATTGTGGCCCTAATAGACTTACAGGACACATGGCTAGGCCTACAATGAAAGGAATACCCGTCGGATTTCGGGGTACAACTGAATAAATTCCAGGCCCCATTGCCCACTTATAGAGCCATTGAGCGGCCAAAACGATAAAGAACCCCCACAAATGACCCCACTTTGAAAACTAGACCCCTTAACAAATACATCTAGGTGTGTACTGCGTATTTTGACCCCACAGTATTTTTGTACAGTGTACATAGGAATGAAGATGTTCACCCCAAACGTGTCCCGTGTTCAAAAACATACCCATTGTGGCCCTAATCTACTTACAGGAAACATGGCAAGGCCTGTAATGGAGGGAACACCCGTTGAATTGCAGGGCACAACTGAATAAATTCCAGGCCGCATTGCTCATTTGTATGGAATAAAAATTGACTCCCTAAAAATATCCACCACCCCCCCCTCCGCGCCCTTTTTGGCGTTCCCCAAATCTTAGATAAAAGTAATAATGCGAACTGTGTGATATTTCCGAAGACAGGGGTAATTACAGAGGCTGGTTGGAATGGGCCCATGGTGCCATAAAACCGGGTATCTCCCCTCCTCTCATGCTTTTTGGGGGTCATTTCTTGACCTCAGTGGTGGGTATGGGGTGTAAAAAGTGGGGTTCCGTGAGTCTCCGTAAGCTTGATGAGGTGCGGCAGTCTCACACAGAAGACGCTCAACAAGCTGCTCCTGGAACTGCAGGAAGGCGAGCGTTCCCGGGGCTTCTTGTAAATTGCGTATTACAGGTAGCGGTCTGAATAACGCCGGGCTCATGCAGCCGTAGGTGGAACCCGCTTGCGGAGGCCCGCAGCGGATCCCAGCTGTGAGCCCGGCTGTGACCCTGCGTAAGGCCGCGTAATGTACTGCACATAAATGCGTACTTACACGGGCGGTCATGCGCAGTACACCTTTTTTCTTGTTTGTATTTCCCGCACCGTCGTTTAGCAATGACCCGGGTACCCGCAGCCCGTACACAATGTAGTAGCATATCGATTGGATAGCGCCGATCGCATTGCCGGGGGGACTGCCCGCAGCCCTGGATGACAGCTCCATGCTGTCGGCTACCTGTGGGCACGAACAGCATGGAGCTGTCACTTCCAGAGCCTGAGGGGCATTAATCCTAAGAGGACGCATAATTCTACATAGTTTCCTGATGGGGCCGTCACTAAGGGGTTAAAGGGGTGAAATCTGCTGTGGATATGCACCAAAATACGCATCAAAATCCACAGAAAATGGTACAGAAATTCCACACCAAATCGGCCGTGTGTGAGCAGACCCCAAGGTGGGCCGCTGCTCATGGGCCGGTGCTCTGTGCTTGGCCAGCCAGCCCCTGCTGAGCAGAATAGTCACACGGGCTCTCGGCTCGGGCCCCTTTCTACAATTTGCTTTGGGTCTCTTCAATGCGTTTTCTTCCTACTTAAAGCAGCGGCAGCGTTTAGCGCCGTTTTATGTTATTCGCCGTTTCTGTATCACTTGGTTTATTTCAAAGGAAACAGGAATTCCGTATTGTTGTTCTTCCCTATTGGACAGATATGGATCGGTGTTTGTCCAGTAAGATAAAATATGCGGAATCCAAAACCTCAAACACTGATGGCGTCCGGCTGTAATGTCACCTGCGACATGTCCGTATGGCGGATACGTATTGTGGGCGTGTTACAATAGGCGCGTCTCAGACCAGCCTTAGGCCGGTGTCACACCAGCGGAAGAAGATTTGCGTGTGCATTCGTGCGTGCAAAAAAACATGCAACGATGCCCGCAGCCAATGAAACGGCCAATCAGTGTAATGAGGTCACGATGTGTTCTTTTCTTTTGCAAATGTGGAAAAAAAATAGAGCGAGCTGCGTTTTTTTTCTGAAAGATGCAATTGCGCAAGCAAAATCCGCACTTGTGCGTGAACGCATATGGGATCTATTTTCTGTACATTGCGTGCCCAAAATTTTCATGCATATATGCCCGTTTGTAACCAGCCTTACGCCGAATGCCCACCGAAGGATTTTCATTGCGGTATTCGTGGCCAGACGCCCTACCACCACAAATTCCGCAGCAATGTCCGTCCGTAGACATACTAGGTCAAAAGATTCTCCGCAGCCCACGAGCGGAAATCATCTGCGATTATTCCGCTCACGGGGGAGAATCGCAGCATGTTCTGTTCTGTGTGGAAAATCACACGGACGGCTTCCATTGCAGTCAATGGAGGCCGCCCGTCCCGCGATACTTCCGTTGTGAGCACTACAGAAGTATCACGGGAATCCACGTCACAGCCCAGCGCCGGCGCGTCATGTGCTGCACTGCGCATGCGCGCCCCCTCGCAGGCCGAGACACTCACGGACAGGTGAGTATGGGTCTCTGGGGGGCACTGGATCTGATTACGCTGCCAGATTACACATTCGGAATCCGACGCGGGCATGAGGCCGTAGGCCGGAGTCACACGGGCGCATGTGCGCGTTCAACTTTTGTGCGTGCAATATGCAGAAAATAGAACCCATTGATGTCACTGGGTTTGCGCACAAGTGCGTATTTTGTGCACACAAACACACAGCATGCTCTATTTTTCTGTGCATCAGCGCAGGAAATGAAAATATTTGGCGCACATTAATTTGGCAGTTGCGCGTATAAATGCGCAATTTTCATTCCGCAAAAACACATACTGGTGTGAATCCGGTCTTGCAATGGGACCAAAGCCCTCGGAGTGGGGTACAATACATAGTAACACTGCGCACATTAGGGCGATGTCCACACGGCACGGATTACGGTGGAATGTCCGCAGCCGATCCGCAGGGGAAAATCCGCATCAGAAGGCACAACATTTGGTGAGGATTTTAGTGCAGCATTCACCCCCATCTGACGAGGTGAATCGGCGCACAATCCGGCGCTATAATTGGCATTCGGCGGACCCACAATCCCCTCCGCAGGTCAATGTCCGCGGCGGATCTTGTCCCCGGCGTGTGGATGATTGTCAGTGCGAGGGGAAAGCGTGGAACATCCACGGCAAATCCGCTGCGTGTGAACACGGCCTAAGGCCTCTCACACGGGCGCAGTTAGCTGTGTGCGAGGAGGTATGCAGTGACATGGGTACTTGCTGCGTGCCGCCATGCCCCATACCCTGTGTTGGTGGGTATGTGTGCCAAGATGCGGCGCGCCATGATGTTTTTGCGCACGTATTTCTCATGCTGAGTCACAGTAAAGTCTATGGGAGATCGGACCTGCATATTACACCCACAAACTGCAGACGTAATACACAGTGACCAGACGCTGGTGTGAGGGATTGCTAGTCCAGCAATGTCCTGCCCTCTTCTGCCATTAGAGGGCATTTCTGAGGTAATATCCTGCACATGGTGTCCAGCTGTGGCCCCCCTGTGCTGCAGCTGCCGGGGCCCCTGCATGGACAGCAGGAGATTTATCACTCTCTCACATTCTCCTTCCTTCATCCCGCCTGTCACTTTGATAGAAACTGCTATTTTCCACGTGAAATTTACCGTCCTCTCATTGGCTGGTGAGAAGGAATACTTGAGAGTGATTGGTCAATCGCTGCATGAGCCTCTGGATGATTGGACAGTGAGATTTCGGCGTCCAGCTAGGGTTGTCAGGCTGTGTGCCGGGTTGTACGGTGTGAGAGAGAAGGTCGTGCGGTCGGGAGCAGACACGGGGCGGCGGAGAGGTGAGTGACCGGGGAGGGTTACGGGGGGTAGCCAGGGGGTCCACAGAAGAGCTGGGGACACTGAGGGGTGCGCGGGCCAGTCGCACTGTGATATAAATTTGGCTGTCAGTGGGGTCACGTGAGGTGGTATTCACACGTGACGGATGAGACCACATATAACACCCGGGAGGAGCTGCGGACGGGGGTTGTCGGGGGAGGGAGGTCGGCCCCAGCGGAGGGAGATCTGCTCCAGCCCCGGCGGATGCGAGTTGTCAGGGGGGGGGGGAGGGAGGGAGGCCTCTGCCCCGGTGGCCGGGGTTTGTCGTAGGGTGTTCGGCCTCTTTCCCGGCGGGCGGGGGCTGTCAGGAAGGGGGGAGGAGGTCGGCCTCTGCCCCGGTGGACGGGGGTTGTCTTATGGATTTAGTTTATGGTACAGTTCAGTTGTGTGATTGCTGGTGAGCCGCAGCGGGTATGAAAGTTGGTCCCAACGTACCCCTTAACCCATTAAGTATGCCGCCCTATTTTTTAACACTTTTTTTATTTTTTTCCTCCCCTTTAAAAAAAATAAAAATAAATCGTAACTCCTTTATTTACCCATCACCTTCGCTGTATGATTGTTTTTTGCGGGACGAGTTGTATTTTTTCAATGGTGCTATTTAATGTACTGAAAAAATTCTAAGTGGAGTAAAATGAAAAAAAAAAACGACATTCCGCCATCTTTTAGTGCGTCTTGTTTCTACGGCGCACAAACTGCAAGAAAAGCGACCTGATAACTTAATTCTATGGGTCGGTACGATTACTGCGATACCAAACTTGTATGGGTTATTTTTTTTTTCAAAGACATTAAATTTTTTTCAATTATTTTCTGCGGTCATCTTGTGTTCGCAATAACTTTTTTATTTTTCTGATGACGTAGTACAGCGATGGCTCGTTTTTTGCGGGATGTCCTGTAGTTTCCGTTAGTACTAATTCGGGATTCATACGACTTTTTGATCGCTTTTTATTGCGTTTTTTGGGGGGATACAGGGTGACTGAAAAAGTGCATTTCTGGGGTTCTTTATTTTTTTTTAGACGACGTTCACCATGCGGGGTAAATAATGTGCTACATTGATAGATCGGACTTTTACGGACGCGGCGATACCAAATATGTATTTTTATTTTATTATTTACACTTTTTAATTCTAGATATGGCAAAAGGGGGGTGATTTAAACTTTTATTCCTTTTTTTAAATTATTTATTTATTTATTTTTACTATTAAAAAAACTTCATTGCTCTTTTTTTCACTTTACTTTTAAGTCCCCCTGGGGGACTACAATATGCTATAGCATTACGTCATACTGCATTCTGACAGACAGCCTATCAAGTCACCCCACGAGGATGGCTTAATAGGCTGTCTCTCAAGGCAGCCCTGGGGCCTTTCAGAAGGCCCCTGGCAGCCACGATCTCAGCGCGGGGGGGGGGGAGTTGGGCTGTATTCTGACAGCGGCATTTAATTGGTTAATAGCCGGATCGGCCAAACGGCTGATTGCGGCTATTGCCCGCAGGTGTCAGCTGTAGTAAACAGCTGATGCCATCGCTGTATGCAGAGAGGTCGCCCCCCGCGCCCTCTCTGCATACATACCCGGACACTCCAGGACGTAAATGTACGTCCTGGAGCGGGAAGGGGTTAATGTACTGAAATTTTTTAAAGAATTTCTAAATGGAGTAAAATGAAAAAAGAAAGCCTACATTCCGCCATCTTCTGGTTTGTCTTGTTTCTGTGGCACAAAAACTGAAACAAAAATGACATAACTTTATTTTATGGGTCAGTAAGATGACTGCGAGGTTTTCTCTTTTTTTTTGCTGTAGTACTTTTGTTTTTTTTTTGTTTTTTTTCAGACATTTAATTTTTTTAAATCGTTTTCTGCCACAGTCTTCCGACAGCCGTAACTTTTTTATTTTTCCGTCGACGCCGTTGTCCGAGGGCTCATTTTGTACGGTTTGTCCTGTAGTTTGCGATGGTGCCGTCTTGGAATACATACATGCGCATTTCTGACATTTTGTAGTTTTTTTTTATTTCAGACTTTTACCATGCGACATAAATAATGTGTTACTTTAATAGATCCGACTTTTACGGACGCAGCGATACCAAATATGTATTTTTGTTTTATTACTTAGGTTTTTATTGTAAATATGGTAAAAGTTTGTTTGTTTGTTTTTTTACTTTCTCATTTTTTTTTATAAAGTGATGAACTTTTTTTTCAAATATTTTCTTTTTAGCCCCCACAGGGGACCACAACTGGCGATGCTTTACATCATACTGTGATCTGGCCTCCCCTCAGGGATGGCTTGATAGGCATTCTGTGAACACAGCCCTGGGTCCTTTCAGAAGACCTCCAGCTACCATGACACCCACACGGCTCCCTGTAATAAACAGACGGCACCCTGCAGCGTTAAAGAACGCTTTACCTTGTGCCCTTAGAGCCCGGTATCTGGTTGTTTGGTCCGGCTTTGCAGAGGATTACCCAGACCAGATACAACTCTGGGAGTAAACAAGAATGCTTCCATTCATTAACAGCAAGCAAAGATCTTGAAATGGTGCGGGATTAAAACTGTGTTTTTGTTCCAGGGGTGAAGTATCTGAGGCAGGATGATGGCCGACTCCCCGGTGATGAATGGCAGGCATGCCGATCTGTGGGCATCTCATTACCAGATGGTCCCTGAACCTCTTGAAACAAATGATCCAGAGGTAAGACATACAAGACGCTGCGCTCTCACTGCACTATAGGCGCTTCTACACAGAAGACGGATCCTCTGCTGGCTGTAATGAGTGCTTGATAAAGACCCCATGAGGGTCGAAAACGTAGCATGTTTTCTGAGGAATAAAACATTTTCTTTGCACTACGCCCTGGATGCTGCCACTACCTTTTTGTGAGAGATTGTGCTATATCTTTGTGGGGTCTCTGGAGGCTCTGACCCCCAAATTGTTGGCGTGCATCCCACGGACTTATTAGTCATTTTTCTATTGGTTTGAAGAATCCTGAGGTGTGCTGTGGGTTAAACCAAAGTGAATTGCTGTAATGAGCGACTGACAGTGTAGCTGCCGATCAGTCCTCGTTCTGCCGCTCGCGGTATGGAGGATCACTAGTATTGGGACGACCGGTCACTAATATTGATCATCCTTCACCAGCAGCAGCTCTTGTCAGCAGCCACCCCCCTAATTACACGGAGGATGTCCTGCCAACGAATGACCATTTTTATGCCCCCATGAAAGATCCAGTCAGCCGGTGAGCGAGCGTTCTGAATGTTCATCAGCTGATTGGGGCGCATTCAGGCGGGCCGATGATCGGGGAGATAAACCTTCTGACAAATGTGTGTTCCCATGTAAAAGGGTCTTAAAGAATGAGCTGCACATCCAAGACTCCAAGGTATCTTGGTTCCCTACATCGGGTAATAGATGCTGGGCGCTGACCACTAATGGAATCTATTGCGGTGGCCATTGCAGTTGTCATCCAGCTTTCCATGGATTCTGCATGTCATGGACACCTGCATTATGCCGTGTTACACTCCACAGTATTGGAGGTCTTTGTGTCATTCAGGCTGCCCTCACACAGGTGAGAAAATCACGTATTGTGAGACGCACAAATCTCGCACGACTATGAACTACGTTCTTTTGATCCGGGGTAATATACATCCTTTTTTTTTTGTTGTTCTTCTCCCCCGCTGCATGTCCTATGATTGGGTGTTCCCTCGGAATGCCTCACCCGTCGTTTTCAATGGGGCCAGAAAGATCACACAGCGTGCGATGCGAGGTTTCCCATTGGATCGCGATTGTACTGAAGTCATGGGAGGCGTTTATGACACGAAACGCCTAGCATCCGCGGGGACATTGCACAAGCGTGATATCGGGACGAGCTTCCTTGCCTGAAATATCGCTCAGCTGTGTGAAACTAGCCTCAGTGGGGAAACTAAAGCTAGATGTAACCCTCCTTAAAGTGACTCTCCAGTCCTAGACAAACAAAGATGGCCACACCGGTTCTCTGACTGTCTGCTGCACACTGTGCATTAGTACACATCGGTAGTCTAAGACACTACACCTGCTGTGATTGGTCAGAGTTGCCCACACAGGTGAGGCTCATAAAAGGAGAGACGTAAAGACGGGTTCAGTCCCCCCCTTCCTTATTATTTTTTTTCCTTCATTTTGGTTGACTTCTAGTTTGAACAACTGCACATGTGAGCACATCCTTAGACTGCGGCTGCATACTAACACACATGTGAGCACATCCTTAGACTGCAGCTGCATACTAACACACATGTGAGCACATCCTTAGACTGCAGCTGCATACTAACACACATGTGAGCACATCCTTAGACTGCGGCTGCATACTAACACACATGTGAGCACATCCTTAGACTGCGGCTGCATACTAACACACATGTGAGCGCATCCTTAGACTGCGGCTGCATACTAACACACATGTGAGCACATCCTTAGACTGCGGCTGCATACTAACGCACATGTGAGCACATCCTTAGACTGCGGCTGCATACTAACACACATGTGAGCACATCCTTAGACTGCGGCTACATACTAACACACATGTGAGCACATCCTTAGACTGCGGCTGCATACTAACACACATGTGAGCACATCCTTAGACTGCGGCTGCATACTAACACACATGTGAGCACATCCTTAGACTGCGGCTGCATACTAACACACATGTGAGCACATCCTTAGACTGCGGCTGCATACTAACACACATGTGAGCACATCCTTAGACTGCGGCTGCATACTAACACACATGTGAGCGCATCCTTAGACTGCAGCTTTACACTAACACACATGTGCGCACATCCTTAGACTGCGGCTGCATACTAACACACATGTGAGCACATCCTTAGACTGCGGCTGCATACTAACACACATGTGAGCACATCCTTAGACTGCGGCTACATACTAACACACATGTGAGCACATCCTTAGACTGCGGCTGCATACTAACACACATGTGAGCACATCCTTAGACTGCGGCTGCATACTAACACACATGTGAGCACATCCTTAGACTGCGGCTGCATACTAACACACGTGAGCACATCCTTAGACTGCGGCTGCATACTAACACACATGTGAGCGCATCCTTAGACTGTGGCTGCATACTAACACACATGTGAGCACATCCTTAGACTGCGGCTGCATACTAACACACATGTGAGCGCATCCTTAGACTGCGGCTGCATACTAACACACATGTGAGCGCATCCTTAGACTGCGGCTGCATACTAACACACATGCGCATCAGATAGTCATAGCGGCTCGGCCGTCTGTCCAGGGCTGGAGGGTCGCTTTAAGGGAGTCTTCCGATCTTATACACTGGTGATATGTTGGTAATGTAGGTCAGCACTTTACCATCTCTGGGCTCCTCGCTGGTGGATGAAGTGACGGCAGCACTGATCTAGCACTGTGTCCCCTCTACTGCTTATCCGTACCCAACAGCGCCCTCACCAGGCGTTGTGCAGAAACTACAGTGTGACCAGGTCACTTATATAGGGCTGGCTACACTTCGATCACAGACGGGGGTCTTTTGTACGTGCTCCTGACTGAATAAAGGTTGCCAGAAGCTGTGGACATCCGGGGTATTGTGGATGTGTTGTGGAGAGCTGGATCCGTCACCTGATGGACTTTTTTCTACTTTTATCTTCTGGTTTCAGGTTCCCCTGCAGACTTTGCAGTGTACACGGCTCTGGTAGAGCCTCATGGACGGATCATGGGACTGGACCTGCCTGATAGGGGCATCTTACCCCATCTTATCTTATAGTAGTTATATTCTTGTACATAGGGGCAGTATTATAGTAGTTATATTCTTGTACATAGGGAGCAGTATTATAGTAGTTATATTCTTGTACATAGGGGCAGTATTATAGTAATTATATTCTTGTACATAAGGGCGGTATTATAGTAGTTATATTCTTGTACATAGGGGCAGTATTATAGTAGTTGTATTCTTGTACATAGGAGCAGTATTATAGTAGTTGTATTCTTGTACATAGGGGGCAGTATTATAGTAGTTATATTCTTGTACACAGGGGGCAGTATTATAGTATTTATATTCTTGTACATAGGGGGCAGTATTATAGTAGTTATATTCTTGTACATAGGGGGCAGTATAATAGTAGTTATATTCTTGTACATAGGGGGCAGTATTATAGTAGTTATATTCTTGTACATAGGGGGCAATATTATAGTAGTTATATTCTTGTACATAGGGGGCAGTATTATAGTAGTTATATCCTTGTACATAGGGGGCAATACTATAGTAGGTATATTCTTGTACATAGGGGGCAGTATTATAGTAGTTATATCCTTGTACATAGGGGGCAGTACTATAGTAGGTATATTCTTGTACGTAAGAGGCAGTATTATAGTAGTTATATTCTTGTACGTAAGAGGCAGTATTATAGTAGTTATATTCTTGTACATAGGAGCAGTATTATAGTAGTTATATTCTTGTATATAGGCAGCAGTATTATAGTAGTTATATTCTTGTACATAGAGGTTAGTATTATAGTAGTTATATTCTTGTACATAGGGGCAGTATTATAGTAGTTATATTCTTGTACATAGGGGGCAGCATTATAGTAGTTATATTCTTGTACATAGGAGCCAGTATTATAGTAGTTATATTCTTGAACATAGGAGCAGTATTATAGTAGTTATATTCTTGTACATAGGAGCAGTATTATAGTAGTTATATTCTTGTACATATAGGTTAGTATTATAGTAGTTATATTCTTGTACATAGGGGCAGTATTATAGTAGTTATATTCTTGTACATAGGGGGCAGCATTATAGTAGTTATATTCTTGTACATAGGAGCAGTATTATAGTAGTTATATTCTTGTACATAGGAGCAGTATTATAGTAGTTATATTCTTGTACATAGGAGCAGTATTATAGTAGTTATATTCTTGTACATAGTAACATTGTAACATAGTAACATAGTATGTAAGGCTGAATGAAGACAATGTCCATCTAGTCCAGCCTGTCTATCCTACTGTGTTGATCCAGAGGAAGGCAAAAAAACCCCAAGGCCAGAAGCCAATTAGCCCTTTTGGGGAAAAAATTCCTTCCCGACTCCCTAATGGCAATCAAACTGTTCCCTGGATCAACCCCTAATAGTTCCTACCTGCCTGTAAACCCGGATTGACACTTAACCTAATATTTATATCCTGTAATATCCTTCTTTTCCAGAAAGACATCAAGTCCCCTTTTAAACGCCTCTGTGGATTTTGCCATCACCACTTCCTCCGGTAGAGAGTTCCACAGTCTAACTGCTCTTACAGTAAAGAATCCCCTTCTATGTTGGTGATGAAACCTACTTTCCTCCAATCGTAGCGGGTGTCCTCTTGTTACCGTCGTGGTCCTAGGTGTAAACAGATCGCGGGAGAGATCCATGTGTTGTCCCCGCATGTACTTATACATGGTTATTTGGTCGCCTCTTAACCTTCTTTTTTCAAGAGTAAATAGTCCCAGTTTGGATAGCCGCTCTGGGTATTCCAGTCCCGTCATTCCATGTATTAGTTTAGTTGCCCTTCTTTGAACCCCCTCAAGCACTGTGACATCTTTCCTGAGCACCGGTGACCAGAATTGTACGCAGTATTCCATGTGAGGCCTGACAAGTGCCTTATATAATGGAAGGATGATGTTCTCGTCCTTCGCCCCTATACCTCTTAATACATCCCAAAACTTTATTTGCCTTTGCAGCAGTTGACTGGCATTGGTTACTCCAGTTTAGTCTATTATCCACTAATACCCCCAGATCCTTTACCATATCACTTTTCCCTAGTGGTACCCCATTAAGTGAATATTGGTGACATCCGTTTCTCCTGCCCATGTGCATAGTCTTACATTTTTCAACATTGAACTTCATTTGCCATTTTTCTGCCCAAGCCCCCAGCTTATCCATGTCCGTTTGTAGCCGCACGTTGTCCTCCGTTGCATTAATTATGTTGTATAATTTTGTGTCATCTGCAAATATTGATATTTTGCTGTGCAGCCCCTCTATAAGGTCATTGATAAATATGTTGAACAGAGTGGGGCCTAATACTGAACCCTGTGGCACCCCGCTAGCGACTGTGGTCCAATTAGAGTACGCACCATTTATTACCACCCTCTGCTTTCTATCATTGAGCCAATTTTTTACCCACGTACACACGTTTTCGCCTAGTCCAAGCTGCCTCATTTTGTATATTAGCCTATTATGTGGCACGGTGTCAAAGGCTTTAGAGAAGTCCAGATATAC
The DNA here is from genome assembly GCF_035609145.1 of Eleutherodactylus coqui. Classification (NCBI taxonomy): domain Eukaryota; kingdom Metazoa; phylum Chordata; class Amphibia; order Anura; family Eleutherodactylidae; genus Eleutherodactylus; species Eleutherodactylus coqui. Next base: position 46,490,607 of record NC_089844.1, on the reverse strand, counting down.
AAGATCAATAGATTCTCCCTGGTCCAGCTTAGAGCTTACTTCATCGTAGAAACTGATCAGATTTGTCTGACATGAGCGACCCTTCATGAATCCATGCTGGTGAGGAGTTATTCCCTTATTCTCCTTGAGGTACTCATCGATGGCGTCTCTCAGAATCCCCTCGAAGATTTTTCCCGTTACTGAAGTGAGACTTACTGGCCTGTAGTTTCCAGGCTCACTTTTGCTCCCTTTTTTGTAAATTGGAACCACGTTGGCAATGCGCCAATCCAATGGTACTACACCGGTCTTGATAGTGTCTAGAAATATTAGGTATAGCGGCCTAGCTATCTCGTCACTTAGTTCCCTTAGTATCCTTGGGTGTAATCCATCTGAGCCCTGCGATTTATCAATTTTAGTTTTCTTTAGACGCTTCCGCACCTCCTGCTGCGTTAGGTATGAGATATTTTGTGAGGGGTTTGTTTTATTCCCCTGCATCTCGTGTGGCATTTCCTTTTCTTTTGTGAATACACTTGAGAAAAAACTGTTTAGTAGATTTGCTTTCCCTTCGTCATCATCAATAATTTCTCCTGCATTGTTTTTTAAAGGGCCATCGCTCTCCCTGCAAATCCTTTTGCTGTTGATGTAGTCGAAAAATAGCTTCGGGTTGTTTTTGCTCTCTTTGGCGATCCGTCTTTCTGCTTCCTCCTTGGCAGTTCTGATCGTATCTTTGCATATTTTGTTTTTTTTCCCTGTATGATTTTAGCGCTTCTTCGCTCCCTTCTTGCTTTAGTAATTTGAATGCTTTCTTTTTTTCGTTTATTGCCCCTCTTACCGTCTTGTCGAGCCACGTTGGTTTCCTTTTAGTTGAGTTTCTTTTATTTTTAAAGGGAATGAACTGCTCACATGAGGCGATTAGGATCCTTTTGAACTTTTCCCATTTGTCCTCCGTACTGATATTTTTGAGGATGTTGTCCCAATTAATGTTACCGATAGTAGTTCTAAGCTCATCAAATTTTGCTTTACTAAAGTTTAGTTTCTTTGTCACTCCCTGATAAGGCTTCCTATTGATTGATAGCTGGAAGTTGATTATATTGTGGTCACTATTCCCCAAGTGCCCCTCGACCTGTACCCCCTTTATTCGGTCCGGTTTGTTAGTTAGCACTAGGTCCAGAATGGCCCTCCCTCTTGTTGGTTCCTGCACAAGTTGGTTCAGGTAATTATCTTTAATTACTCTCAAGAATTCATCACCCCTATGAGATTTGCAGGTTTCCTTTTCCCATGTTATATCTGGATAATTAAAGTCCCCCATGATAATTACTTCGTTTCGCTTTGACACCTCTTCTATCTGCCTTAGTAGTAAGTTCCCAGTTTCTTCTGTTGCTTTTGGTGGTCTATAGAAGACCCCTATCAGGATTTTGTTATTTTTTCCTCCCTGTATTTCTACCCACAGAGATTCCACCTGTTCGTCTCCTACCCCTATATCCTCCCGTAGCCTCGGCTTCAAGTTTGATTTGACGTACAGACATACCCCTCCCCCTTTCTGGTTCCTTCGGTCTCTTCTGAAGAGATTGTACCCCTGCAAATTCGCAGCCCAATCGCACTTATCATCAAGCCATGTTTCTGTAATTCCGACTATATCATAGTTTTCATCAGTCATTCTCGCTTCAAGCTCACCCACTTTACCAATCAGACTTCTTGCATTCGTGGTCATACAATTTATATCATTTTTTTTGTTTTTTAAATTTGTTTTGTTACTATTCGTACTTATGGCTGATCTATCAGTTCTAACTGTACTAACCCCACCCCCAGCTCCACCCCCATTCCCTTTGCTTGGACCCGGATCGCTAGTTACACTGGCTACCCCACTATTTCTCATTTTACCCTCCTCCCCAGTCCCTAGTTTAAACACTCCTCCAGCCTTCTAGCCATCTTATCCCCCAGCACAGCTGCACCCTCCCCATTAAGATGCAGCCCGTCCCTACGGTAGAGCCTGTAGCCGACAGCAAAGTCAGACCAGTTCTCCAGGAACCCAAATCCCTCCTTCTTACACCAACTCCGGAGCCACTTGTTTACCTCCCTAAGATCCTGCTGCCTTTCTAGTGTGGCTTTAGGTACAGGTAGTATTTCCGAGAAAACTACCCTGGAGGTCCTCGCCCTGAGCTTGGACCCTAAGTCCCTGAAATCATTTTTGAGGGCCCTCCATTGACCTCTAACTTGTTCATTGGTGCCAACGTGCACCATGACCGCTGGATCCTCACCAGCCCCTCCCAGTAATCTGTCAATCCGATCCGCGATGTGTCGAACTCGAGCGCCAGGAAGACAACACACCGTTCAACGATCCCGGTCTTTATGGCAGATTGCCCTCTCTGTCCCCCTAATAATTGAGTCCCCCACCACTAGAACCTGTCTAGCCTGCCCTGCTCTCCCCGTCCCCGTCTCACTGTAGCAGTCATCCCCCTGGCGTTCAGAGGTCATGTCGTGCTGCAGCGGTGCTGGCTCTGTAATGGCATCGCCCTCATCTGCCAACGTTGCAGACATGTTGGGTTGTGCCAGTTCAGGACTAGCCTCCCTGGTTCTTTTCCCTCTACGCCTCCTTCTATCTGACACGCAGCTGACTGCCTGCTCCCCCTGCTCTTCCGTACTACCATCCGCCCCCGCCTCTACCCCAGCGAGTGTCTGCTCAGTGAGCACCAAACTCCTTTCCATGATGTCAATGGCTCTCAGTGTTGCCAGTTGCCCATTTAGATCCAGAATTTGGGCTTCTAAATGTGCGACGTGCACGCATCTTGCGCAACAGTATGCACCCTCGATCGGCTGATCAAGGACCGCATACATTGCACAAGTAGCACACTGGATGACATTGCCAGACATGGAGCTCATCCTAATGGGGATCTACAATTTACTTGTGGAAGTAGTGAAGAAAGACTTGTTCACACTCCGCTCACACGCTGCTGCAACCACTCACCCGATGCTGCAACCGCTCACACTCTGCTGCAACCGCTCACTTACATAGGAGGCAGTATTATAGTACTTATATTCTTGTGCATAGGGGCAATATTATAGTAGTTATGTTCTTGTACTTAGGGGGCAGCATTATAGTAGTTATATTCTTGTACATAGGAGGCAGTATTATAGTAGTTATATTCTTGTACATAGGGGGCAGTATTATAGTAGTTATATTCTTGTACATAGGGGGCAGTATTATAGTAGTTATATTCTTGTACATAGGGCGCAGTATTATAGTAGTTATATTCTTGTACATAGGGGGCAGTATTATAGTAGTTATATTCTTGTACATAGGGAGCAGAATTATAGTAGTTATATTCTTGTACATAGGGAACAGTATTATAGTAGTTATATTCTTGTACATAGAGGGCAGTATTATAGTAGTTATATTCTTGTACATAGAAGCAGTATTATAGTAGTTATATTCTTGTACATAGGGAGCAGTAGTAGAGTAGTTATATTCTTGTACATAGGGGGCAGTATTATAGCAGTTATATTCTTGTAAATAGGGGGCAGATTTATAGTAGGTATATTCTTGTACATAGGAGCAGTATTATAGTAGTTATATTCTTGTACATAGGAGCAGTGTTATATTCTTGTACATAGATGCAGTATTAAAGTAGTTATATTCTTATACATAGGGGGCAGTATTATAGTAGGTATATTCTTGTACATAGGGGGCAGTATTATAGTAGTTATATTCTTGTACATAGGGGCAGTATTATAGTAGTTATATTCCTGTACATAGGGAGCAGTATTGTAGGAGTTATATTCTTGTACATAGGGGCAGTAGTAGAGTAGTTATATTCTTGTACATATTGGTCAGTATTAGTTATATTCTTGTACATAGGCAGCAGTATTATAGTAGTTATATTCTTGTACATAGGGGGCAGTATTATAGTAGTTATATTCTTGTACATAGGGGCAGTATTATAGTAGTTATATTCTTGTACACAGGGGGCAGTATTATAGTAGTTATATTCTTGTACACTGGGGGCAGTATTATAGTAGTTATATTCTTGTACATAGGGGGCAGTATTATAGTAGTTATATTCTTGTACATAGAAGCAGTATTATAGCAGTTATATTCTTGTACATAGGGAGCAGTAGTAGTTATATTCTTGTACATAGGGGGAAGTATTATAGTAGTTATATTCTTGTACATAGAAGGCAGTATTATAGTAGTTATATTCTTGTACATAGGGGGCAGTATTATAGTAGGTATATTCTTGTACATAGGGGGCAGTATTATAGTAGTTATATTCTTGTACATAGGGGGCAGTATTATAGTAGTTATATTCTTGTACATAGGGGGCAGTATTATAGTAGTTATATTCTTGTACATAGGGGGCAGTCTTATAGTAGTTATATTCTTGTACATAGGGGGCAGTATTATAGTAGTTATATTCTTGTACATAGGGGCAGTATTATAGTAGTTATATACTTGTACATACGGGGCAGGATTATAGTAGTTATATTCTTGTACACTGGAGGCAGTATTTTAGTAGTTATGTTCTTGTACAAAAGGGGACAGTATTATAGTAGTTATATTCTTGTACATAAGGGGCCGTATTGTAGTAGTTATATTCTTGTACATATTGGTCAGTAGTTATATTCTTGTACATAGGGAGCAGTATTATAGTAGTTATATTCTTGTACATATTGGTCAGTATTATAGTAGTTATATTCTTGTACATAGGGGCAGTATTATAGTAGTTATATTCCTGTACATAGGGAGCAGTATTATAGTAGTTATATTCTTGTACATAGGGGGCAGTATTATAGTAGTTATATTCTTGTACATATTGGTCAGTATTAGTTATATTCTTGTACATAGGCAGCAGTATTATAGTAGTTATATTCTTGTACATAGCGGGCAGTATTATAGTAGTTATATTCTTGTACATAGGGGGCAGTATTATAGTAGTTATATTCTTGTACATAGGGGGCAGTATTATAGTAGTTATATTCTTGTACATAGGGGGCAGTATTATAGTAGTTATATTCTTGTACATAGGGAGCAGTAGTATAGTAGTTATATTCTTGTACATAGGGAGCAGTAGTAGAGTAGTTATATTTGTGTACATAGGGGGCAGTATTATAGTAGTTATATTCTTGTACATAGGGGGCAGTATTATAGTAGTTATATTCTTGCACATAGCAGCAGTATTATAGTAGATATATTCTTGTACATAGGGGGCAGTATTATAGTAGTAATATAATGTACATAGGGGGCAGTATTATAGTAGTTATATTCTTTTACATAGAAGCAGTATTATAGTAGTTATATTCTTGTACATAGGGGGCAGTATTATAGTAGTTATATTCTTGCACATAGCAGCAGTATTATAGTAGATATATTCTTGTACATAGGGGGCAGTATTATAGTAGTTATATTCTTGTACAGAGGGGGCAGTATTGTAGTAGTTATATTCTTGTACATATTGGGCAGTATTATAGTAGTTATATTCTTGTACATAGGAGCAGTATTATAGTAGTTATATTCTTGTACATAGGGGCAGTAGTAGAGTAGTTATATTCTTGTACATATTGGTCAGTATTATAGTAGTTATATTCTTGTACATAGGAGCAGTATTATAGGAGTTATATTCTTGTACATAGGGAGCAGTATTATAGTAGTTATATTCTTGTACATAGTAGCAGTATTATAGTAGTTATATTCTTGTACATAGGGAGCAGTATTATAGTAGTTATATTCTTGTACATAGTAGCAGTATTATAGTAGTTATATTCTTGTACATAGGAGCAGTATTATAGTAGTTATATTCTTGTACATAGGGAGCAGTATTATAGTAGTTATATTCTTGTACATAGGGAGCAGTATTATAGTTGTTATATTCTTGCACAGAGGAGCAGTATTATAGTAGTTATATTCTTGTACATAGGGGGCAGTATTATAGTAGTTATATTCTTGCACATAGGAGCAGTATTATTTGTCACCGAAAGGACCAAAAATAATAAAACTTAGCTTTTATTGATTTTTAAATAATAAAAAGGCGTCCTTATATTTTCTCATATGTGCTAAAAGTCACACAATAATTAAAAACAGTAGGGCTTAGATATATAGATGAATACTGCTCTGTCCCAACAATCTAGGTGCATTGGCCGGGAATCAAACCCGGGCCTCCCGCGTGGCAGGCGAGAATTCTACCACTTCTACCACTTTTGTATTCCCTGATGTCTTTTTCTATCCAGGGTTACTCAGATTTCTATTTGTCAATGACTTGTGCCACCAGATGTTTATTAAAGTGTGGTGAGGCACTCACTGTCAGTGACCTTGAACACTTTTAGTTCTCTATCACAGGGTAGACCTGATGTCCTCTGATTAGTCACGGTACAGTGATGTCTGTTAATTTACAGTCAGTAATATTGTACCTGACACACACATTTACTAGTACTGTCGTCCCATTTATAACAGTTGCTCATTAATATTGCTTGGGTCGTATTTGTTCTTATTATTTCTAGAACAATATCGCGGTGATTGATTTATATAGAAATCACCCCGATATGTCACCATTAGGTGTTAAGTCCGGAGTATGTTTTTGTATAACGCAGACCCAAGCTTATATTGGCTTGATACTCTATGGTATTCCCTTATGCCTATGACTGATCGCATGAGCCATTCATTTCTTATGGCTCATGTGATTATATACCAAGGTTAATTGCAACCAGACGACAGTTTCAGTGATTATCAAGGATAGAGATATGTTGTTCCAAATAATAATGTGTTTTCAATATGTTCTCTCTCCTACTTATACATAGGCTCTATTCCGGAGAGATGATGCTCCCACTTGTATAAGTGATTATTACAGGTAGAACATATATAAGATGAATAAAGACAGTGGCTGCATTAAATGGAACAGTTGCAGTATTCATCTATGAGCTACTCATCCTTCAGGATTTAAATAGCTGCAATAAATTGCACATAGATAGTTTGGTGGTAGCCCAGAATGAATTCTAGGCTATCACCTATATCCAATGCCCTTTTGGATAAATCTCTGTCTCTGTACATGCAGTCTGTTGTGATGCACCAACAGCTGCTGACTAGAGTGATAATGATAGACTCTGTCTGTTATAGTTGTAGTTGTATATGTCTACGTGGGTTGCATTATGATGAACATACAACCCCCACATAGATTAGTTCTTATGGAGAGAATCGGCCCATGGAACCTATCCCTCCCTCTCCATCTACGCATTTCCACAACCTTAGAGATGGTTGCTTCCTCAGGATGGAGCTAACCTAACATGACCAGCCTCTCAGGCTGTCAGGATGTAAAATGAGGAGAATGAGGAGTGGACGTCATCTGTGGACCTATGGATTAGGTTCATAGATGACGTCCTCATATTGTGGACCGGATCCGAAGAAAAATTTTTGGAGTTTGTCCAACGCCTGAACAGGAATAGTCTGAACCTGTTTTTTACGGCAGAGATTAACTCAATATCCATCAATTTCTTGGATCTATGTATTGAAAAAAACGAAAGAGGAACTCTGGAAACAACAATCTTTCGTAAGTCCACTGCAACGAATGCTTTGCTTCATTATAATAGCCACCACCCAATACCCCTGAAGAAGGGGATTCCGAAGGGGCAAATGATTAGAACGTGACGGAATTGTTCCCGGGAGGAAGATTTCCAGGAAAAGATGAAGCAAATGGCACATCGTTTTGAAGTGAGAGGCTATCCAGAAGAAGTGATCTCAACAGCGAGTGATCACGTAAAAAATCTGGATAGGGAAACCTTATTGCAACATAAAAGTAGCAAAGAAGGAGACGGCAAAATAAGGATAATCGGTACTTATGACGATCACTCAGCTGAAGTAAGACAGATTCTAAACAAACATTGGGGAATCCTTTTGAAAGATAAAGATCTAGCACAATACCTACCTGAGAGACCCCTGATAACCTTCAAAAGGGGCAGGAATTTAAGGGACTGACTAGTTAGGAGCCATCTATCAACACCAAACACACTTCAAACTTGGGTAACAGGTAATCCACCAAGAGGCTTTTTCAGATGTGCAGGCTGTAAGGCATGCAAATATATGCAAAGAGAATCATCTTTTGTAAGCTCTGCGACCAGAAAAGTATATCAAATACGTGATTACATCAACTGCAAAACCAGTGGTGTGGTCTACGTAGCATCGTGTCCCTGCCCCCTCGATTATGTAGGGAGAACAACTCAACAACTGCGCAGGAGGGTATTAGCGCATATAGGGAACATAAATCGGGGGGAACAAACTAGTGTGGCAAACCATATTAGGGACAAGCACGGAAACAATCCGGATGTACTTACCTTCCGTGGAATTGAAATGATTAAGCCAAATGGACGGAGAGGAAATCTGGACCGGAAGCTTTTACAAAAAGAGTGCGGATGGATATATAGACTTGAAACCATTCATCCTAAGGGTTTAAATGAATGTCTCTCCTTTGCATCATTCGTCTGAAAATAGTATAATACAGAACTAAAACTAGGCCACAGTGAAGAGGGGATGTTTGAAGATTGGCGAGACAATCTAGTGGAATTCCTCCGTAATCCCTAAATGATGAGTAACATTTGTTTTTGACTCGTCTATGAGGTAAAAGGAGATTAATGTCCCCAAAAGAATCGATATGAAGTTGATTTGATGGTCTCACGTAAAAACTGATGATATTGACAATAGAATAAACCTCATCGTCTATAAAGTATGCGTCCTTGCATATATGAGACATTGATTCCCATTATTACCCCCTATGGATGAAGCAAACACTCTGATCTTGAGAGAGAATCAGCTGTCTGGTCACAGAATGCGAGATTCATAATATCAAAAACAGAGAAAATGTTTTTGCCACATATATAATCAGTCGGTGGATTACTAACGTCTTGTAGTGTTCATGAATAATTATGCTGCAGTCTAACATATGCTAATTACCTATAACGGATATATCACTTGAGTTGTACAACCGAAGTGACACACAATTTCGGTGAGATAATCGCTAGGTGCGGTAAAGATACCAATCTTCTGCGCATTGTATGACTGGGTGACTACCAGTCTGAGGAATATGTCCAACTATGTGTCACAGGTTTAGGTGAATGAAGGATTAAAATGTTCGCTGCGATCCCTAAGAGTCTCCTGTGAGACAGCTGGTTGAATATTTAATACCATCTGTAACTTACAGGAGCAGGGGACCGGATGATCAGGCCAATAGACGCTCCGAGCATCATTATGTCACGTGATCGGAGTGCTAGGCCAGCGGAACACACCCCCCGCGCGTCACGGCATCACATGATCGTGCCTTCGGTCTGACACGCCCATCTGTAACTTACAGGAGCAGGGGACCGGATGATCAGGCCAATAGACACTCCGAACATCATGATGTCACGTGATCGGAGTGCCAGGCCAGCGGACACCCCCCCCCCCCCGCACGTCACGGCATCACATGATCGTGCCTTCGGTCTGACACGCCCCCCGCACGCTATGGCATCATGCTATCGGACAGTCAGAACGGAGCAGCTCATGCTGCGCTCTATGACATGTCCTTTGATCGCTGATCACGCTGCGGGGAGGCAACACCCGAAGAAGCACTTACAGATGAGTATAAGGAAAATGTATATGATCGGACCTCCGGTCTAACACGCCCCCCGCACGTCATGACATCACGTGATCAGACAGTCAAACAGAGCAGCCTACGCTGCGGTCCATGACATGTTCCTGGATTACGTGATTACGTTGCGAGGAGGAGCCAAGTGTAATACTCGAATAAGCGCATATAAATGAGCGCAAGGGAAATGTGAGAAATATTGGACTGCAGCCTGATTCGCTCCTACAATACAAGCCCCGCCCTGAAGTAGGCGGAGCCTTGGGTATAAGAACCCTTGGGATAGCAACACTTACCATCTCTGCTCATTTTACATCCTGACAGCCTGAGAGGCTGGTCATGTTAGGTTAGCTCCATCCTGAGGAAGCAACCATCTCTAAGGTTGTGGAAACGCGTAGATGGAGAGGGAGGGATAGGTTCCATGGGCCGATTCTCTCCATAAGAACTAATCTATGTGGGGGTTGTATGTTCATCATAATGCAACCCACGTAGACATATACAACTACAACTATAACAGACAGAGTCTATCATTATCACTCTAGTCAGCAGCTGTTGGTGCATCACAACAGACTGCATGTACAGAGACAGAGATTTATCCAAAAGGGCATTGGATATAGGTGATAGCCTAGAATTCATTCTGGGCTACCACCAAACTATCTATGTGCAATTTATTGCAGCTATTTAAATCCTGAAGGATGAGTAGCTCATAGATGAATACTGCAGCTGTTCAATTTAATGCAGCCACTGTCTTTATTCATCTTATATATGTTCTACCTGTAATAATCACTTATACAAGTGGGAGCATCATCTCTCCGGAATAGAGCCTATGTATAAGTAGGAGAGAGAACATATTGACAAATAGAAATCTGAGTAACCCTGGATAGAAAAAGACGTAAGGGAATACAAAAGTGGTAGAAGCGGTAGAATTCTCACCTGCCACGCGGGAGGCCCGGGTTCGATTCCCGGCCAATGCACCTAGATTGTTGGGACAGAGCATTTTATTGCAGCTATTTAAATCCTGAAGGATGAGTAGCTCATAGATGAATACTGCAGCTGTTCCATTTAATGCAGCCACTGTCTTTATTCATCTTATATATGTTCTACCTGTAATAATCACTTATACAAGTGGGAGCATCATCTCTCCGGAATAGAGCCTATGTATAAGTAGGAGAGAGAACATATTGAAAACACACTATTATTTGGAACAACTTATCTCTATCCTTGATAATCACTGAAACTGTCGTCTGGTTGCAATTAACCTTGGTATATAATCACATGAGCCATAAGAAATGAATGGCTCATGCGATCAGTCATAGGCATAAGGGAATACCATAGAGTATCAAGCCAATATAAGCTTGGGTCTGCGTTATACAAAAACATACTCCGGACTTAACACCTAATGGTGACATATCGGGGTGATTTCTATATAAATCAATCACCGCGATATTGTTCTAGAAATAATAAGAACAAATACGACCCAAGCAATATTAATGAGCAACTGTTATAAATGGGACGACAGTACTAGTAAATGTGTGTGTCAGGTACAATATTACTGACTGTAAATTAACAGACATCACTGTACCGTGACTAATCAGAGGACATCAGGTCTACCCTGTGATAGAGAATTAAAAGTGTTCAAGGTCACTGACAGTGAGTGCCTCACCACACTTTAATAAACATCTGGTGGCGCAAGTCATTGACAAATAGAAATCTGAGTAACCCTGGATAGAAAAAGACATCAGGGAATACAAAAGTGGTAGAATTCTCGCCTGCCACGCGGGAGGCCCGGGTTTGATTCCCGGCCAATGCACCTAGATTGTTGGGACAGAGCAGTATTCATCTATATATCTAAGCCCTACTGTTTTTAATTATTGTGTGACTTTTAGCACATATGAGAAAATATAAGGACGCCTTTTTATTATTTAAAAATCAATAAAACCTAAGTTTTATTATTTTTGGTCCTTTCGGTGACAAGTTTCATTAAAGTTGAAAAAGGATTTCATTGCTACGGTGACAATAGGAGCAGTATTATAGTAGTTATATTCTTGCACATAGGGGGCAGTATTATAGTAGTTATATTCTTGTACATAGGGGACGGTATTATAGTAGTTATATTCTTGTACGTAGGGGCAGTATTATAGTAGTTATATTCGTGTACATTGGGGCAGTATTATAATAGTGATATTCTTGTACATAGAAGCAGTATTATAGTAGTTACATATTTTTGCACATAGGGAGCAGTATTATAGTAGTTATATTCTTGTCAATAAGGGGCCATATTCATCTTAATTTGACTACCGAACATAGTCCAATATAGGTGCCTAGCAGTCCCCAGCAGTTGCCTGACCGCTGCTTTATTCATTCAAGAGGTGCATGGGACCCCTGTTCTTATAATAAGTAGTAGACCCCACCAATCAAACATATATCCTCTATACCTGTAGTGTAAAAAATTCAGATTGATGTATAAAATAATTTGCAGCCTTCACTGCCCCCTGTTGGATGGCCCGGGGTATAGCTGCACATGCAGATTTGGGTGTGTGTATCCACTGTGGCTGAGCAGAAATGATAGTAAATTAAATCAGTAATCTAAAAGAGTTTTATCAAAACCGTTGAAATAAATAATGGAGCCGTTGCCTATAACAACCCTTCCAAAGGGCCCAAGGCCTCTGAACAGTAAGTGCTGATCTGCTAGCTGTGGGCCAATCATCTGCTTTTTTAATGCACTTGTTTTAATAAATCTCATCTCTCATTCACAGACCAATCAAGAACCGGCTATACAAAAAGAATCTCCCAGCAGAAAGTATTCAATTTAGAAGTCCAAGTTGTACATTGTGGTCACATGACTCATTAGCCGTGGAGAAATCTAGATGTACCTATGAAGACCCTCAAGCGATCTCTAGGATGCCAGTCACACAGGAATGCTTCCAGGTTGTTATTAGAGCGGCAGTATTTGTCAGCTTTGGATATTTTCTTAATGACCAACGGCAGCGTGACGCTTACGGGATTCATTGCAAACTAGTATGGACCTTAAGAGCTCCCTCTACTGGTATTGTTATGCTACAACAGCCATACACACTGGTCAAAGAGGTTTCCTTTGCATTAGAATGACACTCAGGGGCTGGCTGCCAAATTTTAACCTCGGGGCAAGCACACAGCACTGGTCCTTGTGCGGAGACCCTCATGCACGAAAAACAGGAACTGTGTGCAGAAATTGTCAGATACACATAAAAGACATCTGCCTGCAGAATGCAAATACTTTCTGTCTCTGACACCGGGGTTGACAGTTTGGTATGTTAGTGCATGGGGAAGGGGTTATGCAGAGGTGGTACATCTGTGACAACCCCTTTATTCATATTAATCCTTGCCTTTGCAGGCCTTAATATGTAAATGTAAAAAATACAATATACTGCAGTACTGAAGTATTGCAGTATATTGTAGAAGTGATTAAACAATTGCAAGTTCATGTCCCTTAAGAACACAAAAAAATGTATAATTTAAGTGAAATAAAATATAAAAAAAAATAAGTGGAAAATTAAAAAAAAAAATCCTTTTCTCATTTTTCCACAAAATGATAAAAAATAAACACAAGTGTCGTCACCGCATCTGAAAAAGCCTGAACTTCCTAAGTATCACATTTTTTATCTCGCACAGTAAACACTGTTAAAAAAGAAAAAAACATAATGCCAAAATAGCATTTTTGGTGACCCCACTGCACAATAAAAATAAATAAAAAGTGATGAAAAGTTGTTTGTACTCAAAAAGGGTAGCATTAAAAACTACGGCTCGCTCTGCAGAAAACAAGTCATCACAGCCCATCGAGGGAAGAGTACAGGTGTCGGGGGGCTCAGAATATAACTACAGAAAGCATCTTTCTTTTTCAAAAAAAGGGATTTTTTTTTTTTAAAGTAGTAAAACATAAAAAAAACCTCTATAAATATAGAATCGTTGTAATGGTACTGACATATAGAATGAAGTTAAAGGGGTTGTCCCGCGCCGAAACGTTTTTTTTTCAATAGCCCCCCCGTTCGGCGCGAGACAAACCCGATGCAGGGGTTTAAAAAAAAACAAAACGGATAGTACTTACCCAAATCCCCGCGCTCCGGTAACTTCTTACTTACCTTGCGAAGATGGCCGCCGGGATCTTCACCCAAGGTGGACCGCAGGTCTTCTCCCATGGTGCACCGTGGGCTCTGTGCGTTCCATTGCCGATTCCAGCCTCCTGATTGGCTGGAATCGGCACACGTGACGGGGCGGAGCTACGAGGAGCAGCTCTCCAGCACGAGCGGCCCCATTCAGAAGGGAGAAGACTGGACTGCGCAAGCGCGTCTAATCGGGAGATTAGACGCTGAAATTAGACGGCAGCATGGAGACGGGGACGCCAGCAACGGAGCAGGTAAGTGATTAATAATGCATTATTTGTACATCACAAAGTGCATTAATATGGCCATACAGAAGTGTATACCCCCACTTGCTTTCGTGGGACAACCCCTTTAAGGTCATTTTTAAGTCACTATGTACGCTACAAGAACAACCTCCTCCAACCCCCCCCCCCCCCGCCTCGAAAAATGGCATGTAGGCATTATTTCTCGTCCGTATCATTGGGGGCCACAGCCTAGACCATGGGATATAGCCACTGCCCTAGGAGGCGACACTAAGCAAAAAAGTGTTAGATCCTCCCCCCTGGCTATATCCCCCCTGCAGGCACTCAGCTAATTAGTCTTTAGCTTAGTGTCTGCTAGGAGGCAGACGTGGCTATTTGCGGGAATCCGGGGAGTCGGGGCTTTTCCCTGGCTCTACTGGCCTCCCGGGGGAGACGCAGGCAGGGGGTGTCTCCACCACTACTGCGGCGTCTCACCCAGAGAAGAAAAAGGGGCCCGACCATGCAATGCGCATCTGAGTCGGTTACCCGCCAGCCATAGGGCTCCCCCTCCCTGGAGTGCGCACTGTCTGACGGTGACACATAGGGGGCAGCACTGCTGGAGTGGTCGACGCGCGGACAGGCTGTGGCCCCCCGGACAAGACCCCATCGGGACTCCATACGGACAGCAGCGGCGGCAGTGGCAAGGCACGGTACCTTCAGCAGAAGCAGCAGCAGGCAGTAGCAGCAGCAGTACAGCAGTAGCAGCAGCATCTGTCCCGGACAAGGTCTGAAGCAGGGCAGCTGACAGGACGCTGGGACGCCGGCCGGCAAGCCACTTCCGGTCGCGGCGCTCCGGGGGGCGGGGCGCCGTCGGCCGGCCGGAAAACATCACTTCCGGGTCACGGACGGACTTCCAGGGCAAGCCACGCCCCCTCCGACCGCGACAAGTTTAAAAAGAGCAGGCAGACAGGGGTCTGACTGCTCTCAGCAGCTGAACCTAGTTCTGCCTGCACCCCGGAGCCCAGCACTGCATGTTTCTTCTGACCATCAGAGGGCAAGCATCGCAGCCATCCAGACCTCCACGGAGAAAAAACACCCGGACAGCAGCAGCACCTCCTGTCTCGGGCACCAATAGCTGCAACTACCCCGCAGCAGTCCCTGCCACAACACCTGCCGGGTCACCTACGCTACCAGACCGTGCGGTGGACCCGCGTCGACCTCCGACAGCATCCAAGCGTCAGGACCAGAGACTCCAGCTGGACCAGGGGAACTGCGGAAACAGCTGCTAGACCGGGTAAGCCCTGCCCAAGGCAAAGCACTTTGCGGTGTTTCCCCACCCCTCCCTGTCCCCCCTGCAGGCGTGTTTCCTGTAACAGTACGTAGCCGCCCCGATACCGGGAAGCTGTTGCTCTTGCCATGTCTAACCCCAGATCAGAGGGTTCCAGCCCGGCCAAAGGGAGGGTGAAGCATTACGCTTGCTCTATTTGCAGCGTTAAGTTTGCGTGCGGTCAAACCGACCCCCGCTGCGCGAGATGTACCACGGCACGTGCAGCTCCAGGGACCCCGGTGCCCCCCGCCGCCCCTGTGGAGCCAGGGCCTGAACCCCAATGGGCAAGGTCCCTGGCCGCTGCCGTTTCCGGCTTAGCCACATCCTCTGCGGCAATTTTACGCCGGTTAGAGCCCAGCTCCGACGCGTCCTCAGAATACGCACGAGGGAGGGCACGCAAAAAAAGGAGGTCCCGCAGTAGCGAGGACTCCCCCCGGAGATCGCGACGCACCAGGAGGTCAGACAGATCCTCCAAGTCCAGGCGGTCCAGGGACTCTCATGGCTCCAGGGAATCCGTGCATACGTACCATAGATCAAGGCAGTCGTCACGGTCCCGGTATTCTGCGAGACCGGCCCGGTCTCTCCATGACTCCCCACGAGTGTCTTGCTCACGGGCGTCCCAGGACACGGCCCAAACAGCAGGCGAGGACAGTGGGTCGGAAGACTACGACCACTCAGCGGGCTCGTCAGCTTCTGAATTAGACGAGGAGCAAGTGTCGCGCCTAGCCAGCCTAATGGATAGCCTGGTGATATCCGTAAGAGAAACCCTCCAGGTTACGGAGGAAACAGTAGAGACGGCGCCTTCCACGGTGTCGTTTAGACGGCAGAGGAAATCACGGCAGGTCTTTCCTGACCACCCGGATTTTTCGGATGTCCTGAACAAGGAATGGCAGAACCCGGACAAAAAATTTAGGCAACCCGGGAAAACTTGGGAAATTACGTACCCATTCCCAGGGGGCTTGAAGAAGGGTTGGGCGGTACCTCCAGTAGTCGACCCACCCGTGTCACGACTAGCTAGAAGCACAGCATTGCCAACAGCCGAAGTAGCGACGCTAGCTAACCCGCAAGACAGGAAGCTGGACACTTTGGCAAAAACAGTATTTCAAGCCACAGGCACGGCCTTGCAACCGATTTTTGCGGCTGCATGGGTCAGTAAGGCATTCACAGCCTGGGCCAAACAATTACGAAAAGACATCATAGCAGGCGCTCCACCAAGTGAGTTGCTCGAGCTGACAGACAATGTCATACAGGCAAACAAGTTTGTATGCACAGCACAACTTGACGCAGCCAAATTTGTGGCCCGGGCGTCCGCCGCATTGGTAGCGACAAGGAGAACACTCTGGCTGAAGAGCTGGTCAGCTGATACAGCGTCCAAGATGGCGCTAACAAAATTGCCCTTTGAAGGAAACAGGCTATTTGGGCCCAAACTGGATGACATGATAAAGGACGCCATGGGCGGCAAGAGCACGTCATTACCGCAAATGCCGGCAAGAAAGGAGAAGGTCCCATTAAAAAGGAAGCCGTTTTTTAGGCCCTTTCGACGTCTCTCATCCCGCCCAGGGTCGGGGCAGTGGTCCCAATCTACGAGAACCCTGACAGAGTCAAAGAGGGGCCCCTCCTTCAAAACAAAACAAACATGGCGATCCCGGCCCGGAACATCTAAAACGGCGGGATCAAAAAACGTGGCGTGAGACACTGCCCCCATCTAGTGTCACCAGGGTGGGGGGCAGGCTCTCCCAATTTTGGGAGACATGGGGGAGGCACGTGAACGACAAGTGGGTACAGGAGATTGTGACATCCGGGTACTCAATCGAATTCACGACCTTCCCTCGGAATTTTTTCTGCAAGTCCAGAGTGCCTACCACCCCGGAAGGGGTAGCCAACCTACAACAAGCAGTACAGAATCTACTGGCACAAGGGGTTGTGAAACCGGTGCCAGGAGTTCAGGAGAGGCAGGGGTTCTACTCGAACCTTTTTCTAGTACCCAAAAAAGATGGCAGAGTGAGGCCGGTCCTGGATTTAAGGAGGTTGAATCGATTCGTCAAGACAAAACATTTTCGGATGGAGTCAATCAAGTCCGTGATAACATCCATGCAGCCGGGGGAATTCCTGTCCTCGATAGATATCAAGGACGCCTATCTTCATATTCCGATTCGGGAAACACATCAAAAATTCCTCCGCTTCGAAACACAGGGAAGGCACTTTCAGTTTACGGCGCTGCCATTCGGCCTGTCTACTTCGCCAAGAGTTTTTACGAAGGTACTAGCAGCAGTGATGGCGCTAGTTCATGCGGAAGGTATATCGACCATTCCATACCTAGACGACATACTAATAAAAGCACCATCGTGGGACGACAACATCAGGAGCTTGAACGTTACAATAAAAACCTTAGAAGAATTCAGCTGGATAGTGAACCGCGAAAAGTCATGCTTAATACCAACACAACGTTTGGAATTTTTGGGCATGATATTCGACACCAGACACCACCGGATCCTGCTACCTCAAGCAAAGGCACACAAGCTCCGGCAGAGCGTTCGGTCCCTAATGCAGGGGAAACCACTAACCATCAGACATTGCATGGCTATCCTGGGCCAGATGGTGGCAGCATTCGAGGCAATCCCCTTCGCCCAGTTCCGATCAAGGATGTTACAACACCTGATACTGTCGCGCTGGAATGGGTCCCGGATGACCCTGGAACAGCGGATCCAGATAACCCCTCAGGTCCGAGGGTCACTGAAATGGTGGCTGAAACCTGGCAGGCTTCAGGCGGGACGACCTTTGGGCCCCAGGCGATGGACAGTAGTGACGACGGATGCCAGCCTTTCGGGTTGGGGCGGAACACTGAGGGACCAATCTGTTCAAGGAGTTTGGTCACAAAGAGAAGCAAGGCTTCACATAAACATCCTGGAACTGCGAGCCATCTACCGGACTCTCCGACACTTCGGGCCCAGTCTCGAGAGAAAAAGCGTACGCATCCAGACGGACAACGCCACAGCGGTGGCCTATGTCAACCGGCAAGGGGGAAGACTATTCACTGAGACAGTAGGGTTCTAGTATTGTATAGATTAATTCACTGAAAAGGACCCACTAGAAAATCTAATTTTTATTATTAAAAAATAACTTTTATTTATCCTATTAAAAATTGACAAACATATATGACAACAAAATTTTTTTTTAAAAATAATGCCTCCGTTATCAATGCTGTGTTAGCAAAGAATAACAGTAATTTTGATATTTGTTATTTCTTTTGTGGAGGTATCAAAGTGTAATAGGGAACACCCAGAGATACAAGGGTCACAGAGTAACCAGTTGGCCCAGATTCGGCCTTGACTGTATTAAGGAATAAACCGAAGGTCTCGTATAATTATTCCACTACTTTGGTGCAGTTTATTATAATTTGTTGAAACTGGTACACACGTAGTTATTCTCAAAAAAACGTGGATATTTAGGAAGATATTGCACTCCTAAGGCGCAATGATTGATATTTTTTTGCAATCGATGCGCCTTCTTTTGTTAAAACGATCGACGCGTTTCCTCGGCTCCTAATTATTTAGCCGATTCATCAGGATCAGAGTATCATGTTGTATTATTGTCCACTCAGGGATATATAACTGGGTGTTTACAAGATCGCACGAGGGGCGTGATGCTCAAATTACGATAAAGAGCAGTTAATTTTCCTAGCAATAATAGCCCACTTTGGTTACCAAGTTAGAGGCTACTTTACTGGAAAAAGAGATGTTTGCTCAGATACAGATATGCGATTGAGTCTATGATGACGTCTGATGAATTTAGGTCGCAATCATAGAAACATGTAATGCACTGCGGTGCTGTCATGCGTGTTATGTTTGCCGTTAAAGAGGCAATTATAGATGAGTGTATATGTTTCCACCATATAGTGCTGTAAGGTTATTCAAACGCCGAGAATGAGCTGAGGTAGCTGAATGAGCTAGATAACATTGCTCATTGAAAAGTCAGCTAACCACTGTATAGCTCAAATGAAATAATTGAGGCGCTATGAATCAGCTAAGGTAGCTGAATGAGCTAGATACTATTGCTCATTAAAGGTCAGCAAACCACTATGTAGCTCATTGCAATTGTTCAAGTGTTATGCATCAGGTGAGGTAGCTGCATGAGCTAGGTGATATTGCTCATTGGGGGTCAGCTCACCACTATATAGCCCATTGAAATTATTCAAGTGCTATGAAACAGCTGAGGTAGCTGACTGAGCTAGATAACATTGCTCATTGGAAATCAGCTAACCTCCTAAGTTGATTCATGCCTTTGCAAACGTTTGGAGTGTTTAGCTTGATGTTGCCCACTCCAAATGTACACACATACACACACACAATCGCAGAGCAACCGCTGAGATCTGTGTCTCATGATATTCTGGCAGACCTGGTACGAGCCTGGCTGCCAGAGTTTAAATACAATTGGCACCGCCTCTGCTGGGGGCTCGTGCTGTCCTCCACCAATAGTTGCCAAGCGAGTCATCAAGGGGCGTTTCTAAGGACTCCGGTCATGTGACCTGTTGAAAATAGATGTAACTAATGCAAGATTACGGTACGTGCCGCCGAGTACGCGCACACGCACATCGTGCAGGAGCGCGGCGCTTGTAAGAGGACAAAGTGTCGTTCAACTATGCTCTGCGCCTGCGCTTGATATACTGGAGCGCTCTGCATCTGAACAGGGGAGATGGTGTCTCTCTGTGTGATAACCTGTTCCATAATCACTTGGCATCAATCTCAAATCTAAATCAAGAGATCCCCATAGATGACAAGTGTGTTTAAATTGTCCCTTGATGTTTTTCATGATATTTAGCACTTTGCATTATTTGGTTAGTGCATAATAAAAAAATAAAAAAAAAAAAAGGATAAATATGAGGATGTCATGATGCCTGATGATGCAGGTAAGTATCCTAGTATCTCGTTGGTACCGATATAATGGTTCTGTTCTGTTATTTAATTCATTTTAACACTTACTGAGGACTCAACAGGTGTGCTTTTTAATATAAATAAATAAATCCTGGTATCTGTATAGCGCCAACCCACCACGCAGCACCTTCAGGTAACTACTACCCAATTACCCCCCACCAAGCTGGGCCCCCACTCCACCGACCCCAGAAGGATGGAAGGCCGAGTCAACCCCGAGCCGGCCACCCGACGCACGCGGGGACCGAACCCGCAACCCCCAGGTCGCAGGCGAGAGCCCACACTCCGCACCACACGAGGCTCTTATCTTTTTGTTAGGAGTATAGGTATTCTTGTATGACTTGTAAGTAGTAATTACCTCAGATAAAGGGGACAAAAGACAGACATTCGTTTAGACCATTTGGAGCTACCGAGTTAAGGCGATGAATCCATTGTGATTCTTTCTGTAGAAGTTTGCGATCCAAATGGCCCCTACGTGCTGTGGGTCTTAGAGCTTCAATACCTCTAAATGTTACCGTGTGGGGGTCATTTCCATGCATGTCACGTATGTGGTTAGCCAAACTTGTACTTTCACCGCGGCAGATGTTACCAATGTGTGACAGAACCCTTCTTCTCAATTGTTGGATCGTCTTTCCAACATAATCCCTGGGGCAAGGACATGTCGCCAGGTATACTACACAGGTAGTTCTACAGTTTATGAAGCTTCTTATGGTGTATGTCTCTCCCGTAGCCGAGCTGGTAAAGGAGTTAGTTCTTTCCATGAACGGGCATGCTTTACAGCCAGAGCATCGGTACGAGCCCAAGATCGGGTGACTATTTAGCCAATTCCGTGTATCTGGCGGAGACACGTAATGGCTATGCACCAGTCTATCTTTTAGGCTTCTCCCCCTACGGTAGGTTATTGAGGGTTTCTCAGATAGACAATCGATGAGATTCGTGTCCCGTCTGAGGATATTCCAATATTTTTGGATAATTCCTCTGACTTTGCTTGACTTGTCGTCGTAGGTAGCTACCAGTCTTATAACGCCCTCATCTTGTTTTTTATTTGTTCTTGTCAGGAGGTCTATTCTTGTTTTATCTGATGCTGCTGTCTGTGCCTCCCTGATGACCTCGTCCGGATAACCTCGTTTCCTAAACCTTTCTGCCATGTCTGTAGCCCTTGCCTCATATTCAGATTTTTCTGAGCAGTTTCTTTTTGCTCTCAAGAACTGCCCTTTCGGGATGCCTTTTTTGAGGGCCCACGGATGGTGACTTTGATAATGTAATAAGCTATTCGTGGCCGTGGGTTTTCTATAGATAGTTGTTTCTAGAGATCCCTCTGGTGTTTTGGTGATTCGCAGGTCTAGGAATGTGATGGATTGGAGGTTAATCTCATAGGTGAAGTTCAATCCGAGGTTGTTCTTATTAAGATGGCTCACAAAGTTTTTGAAGGAATCGATCTCACCCGACCACAGAATCAGAACATCATCGATGTATCTGAGCCTAATTTCTACCATAGAGGTCCACTGAGCATTGGACTCGCTGAAGACAAATTTTTCCTCCCACCAGCCCAGGTACAGGTTAGCGTAAGTGGGGGCACAAGGGCTCCCCATCGCGGTACCCCTGAGCTGGTGGGAGAATTTGTCATTAAATAGAAAGTAGTTATGTTCAAGTATGAAACGTAGAAGCTCCAGTACGAATTCATTGTGTCGGTCAAAATGTCTTCCTTTCTGGTTGAGAAAATATTGTATTGCTTTTAAACCACCTGAATGAGGGATAGACGTATACAAGGCTTCCACGTCTAAACTAGCCAGGTAGACTGATTCGGAAACATGTATTCCTTCCAATTTTCTCAGAACGTCTGTCGTGTCTTGGACATAGGATGGTAAAGACTCCACAAAATTACGGAGGACCTTATTGATATAGAGGCTAGAGTTCTGTGTGATACTGCCGATCCCCGAGACTATGGGGTAAAATAAAGGCTGCTCTGTGATTGGTTGTTTACTGTTGTGGTAAAAACGAAGGCTGCTCTGTGATTGGTTGCTTACTGCTGTGGTAAAATAAAGGATGCTCTGTAATTGGTTGTTTACTGCTGTGGTAAAATGAAGGCTGCTCTGTGATTGGTTGTTTACTGCTGTGGTAAAATAAAGGCTGCTCTGTGATTGGTTGTTTACTGCTGTTGGAAAATGAAGGCTGCTCTGTGATTGGTTGCTTACTGCTGTGGTAAAAAAAAAAGGCTGCTCTGCGATTGGTTGATTACTGTTGTGGTAAAATGAAGGCCGCTCTGTGATTGGTTGTTTACTGCTGTGGTAAATTAAAGGCCACTCTGTGATTAGTTGTTTACTGTTGTGGTAAAATAAAGGCTGCTCTGGGATTGGTTGTTTACTGCTGTGTTAAAATAAAGACTGCTCTGTGATTGGTTGTTTACTGCTGTGGTAAAATAAAGGCTGCTCTGTGATTGGTTGCTTACTGCTGTGGTAAAATAAAGGATGCTCTGTAATTGGTTGTTTACTGCTGTGGTAAGATAAAGGTTGCTCTGTGATTGGCTGTTTACTGCTGTGGTAAAATAAAGGCTACTCTGTGATTGGTTGTTTACTGCTGTGGTAAAATAAAGGCTGCTCTGTGATTGATTGTTTACTGCTGTGGTAAAGTGAAGGCCGTTCGGTTATTGGTTGTATACTGCTGTGGTAAAGTGAAGGCTGCTCCATGATTGGTTGATGTGGACAATAAAGACAGCTCTTCTCACAGATGGTTTTCATTCATCAGCGCCATAGTCTTTATACAAGTCGATGTTCATTGGGAGCCAAACAAAAATTGCAAAAGTCTTTAGTTTCCATATAAGAAGTATAATGAGAGCGCGCCGCCTCCTACCACAGTGACTGATGGCAGCTTATACCATACAGCAGGGGCGTACCTAAAGGCTCAGGGGCCCGGGTGCAAAAGTTCAGCTCGGGGATTCCCCTTGGACCTAAACCCCTCACTCCCCCGTACCCATACCTAGATCGTGCTGCATACATGATCTCCCCCTTGGCGTAATCTTTCCAAACATGACACATTTCCTGCACATGAACATTT